>NW_006922089.1:1188181-1205478 GCF_000298275.1 Orycteropus afer afer | reverse complement strand
TGCACAGGGGGCCTGCTCTCTGTGTAGTTATACCCTGAGCATGGCCGTTGGGTGCATACGGGGTCTGCTCTCTGTGCAGTCACGCCCTGAGCACACATCTGTTAGCCCGAGGGAGGCATCAGATGAAGTGCAGTCCCTGGATGATGCAGACGGCGAGCCCTTTCTCGGCTGCTGCCTGAGAGCCTGGGGGCCCGAGTGCACCCAGAGGGGCCTCAGGAGAAAGGTCTGGAGGGCTGTTGTGAAGAGGCAGCCCCGTGAGCCCCGGGCCCGCTCTGCACTGACACTGGCGAGGCGGCGTCCAGTGCAGGCTCAACAGCAGCTGCCTTCTAGGGGCTGCACTCTGTCAGACGCTGGTTTTTGTCTCGTTTTGATAGCTTTTTGCAAGCAAATCCCAGCAGCCACACGGAGACAGCAAAGAGCAGAGCCCCGAGGGTGGGGGAAGCCTGGCCAGTGGGCCCCTTTGACCTGATTTTTGGCTCCTTTCCTTGATTTGTGTAATCTTTCCTGTTTGCTGCTCCCTGTGTGGAATGCAGTGGAGTGGATGGGGTCACACTGGCAGGGTGGAGGGAGGCCTCACGCAGCAAGGCTGGTGGCCAGGGAGGTCATAAAGAGCAGACCCTGTCACACAGCTGTCACCTGCAAGCCAGCCCACCGCCCACCCCGGGACTGCTGTGACCTGGCCGTGTGTGCCCTGCTGCAGTTGGGTACAGCGGTGTGGACATGACCGAGGAGGGAGCCGTCGTCCCTTGGCTTCTTTCCCGGGGCTTCCACCACTGCCCTACTTGTCCTCTGGGTCCGGCGGCCTGTGCTCCCCTTTCTGACTGTGCCTCATGAGGAGCCCGGGGCTTGGCCACCCGTTCCGAGCGCTCCTGAACAGCGTGGGCCGAGCTGGGCTGTCCCTGAGGGAAGCGGCTGCTTGGCGGCGTTGGCCGGTGGCGCTGGGCGGATGCTGACGGCCCGGCAGGAGCGGCGCTGCTTCTCCCGACGGCAGCGGAGGGCTGAGCCAGGCCTTCTCGGGCAGGCTGGCGTGGGGCGGAGCGGAAGCAAGCATTGTAGTCGGTGCTGTGCTGTGAAGGGAGTCCTAGAGCCTCCACCAGAACCGAGGGGCTCCGCTCTCCGCCTGGGTGGTTCCTCACGTGTCCTGTCCTCTCCTCAAGGTCCGAGCCCCGATGGTGGTGCAGCAGCCCCAGGTGCAGCCACAGACGGCCGTGCAGACGCCGCAGGCCGCCCAGATGGTGGCATCCGGAGTCCAGGTGAGGGCCCTGGAGCCACGCAGTCCCCTAGCTCCCCGGCAGGTGCGTTCCACACGCGCGTGCACTGGGATCACGGGCAGCAGCAGCTCGGGGCCTGCTTCCGTCTCGGAGCTCCTCTGCCCACTGTGCTGGGCCAGGCAGGAGCTCCCCAAGGAGCTGTCCTGGGCCTGGGAGCAGCCGGCTCTCCTCAGCCAGGTCCTGGGCCCGGGGCAGCTGTGTCCTCCATGGGAGTGTCTCCCCGTCCCCCTGCATGCTGCCTGACAGACAGAACATGTGGCGGGGAGCAGCTCTCGAAGCCACAGAGGGGTGGGGGCAGCCTCCGAGCCACCACGCGGGGGCCAGGTCCCGCCTGACACCACTCGCTCCTCTGTGGCCTCCCTTCTGCTCAGCTGCAAGCTTGTCCTTGGGGAGTGTGGGCGCTGGCTGCGCTGAGGCATACGCGACACACATGGGGCAGGATAGGGACTTCCAGCAGGAGGCCCGGGCTTCATCCCTATCGAGAGTTGGGTTGTCAGGCCACGTGTGTCTGAAGCGTCCCTGCCAGCCTGGTGCTGGTGGTGAGGAGCGAGCCTTCCAGTCTGAGCCCCCCAGCTTTCCGTCCCCACTGGTGCTAGAAGCACGGATGGCTCTGACTTGGAGCACAGTGTTGGTTTCTAGATCGGACCGTGTGCTGCGGTGACCGGGAGGTTCTGGGCCCAGGCTGGCCTGGTGTGGACATGCAGCATTGGTGGTGCCCCGCTCACTCGCTACACACCCGTTGTAGTGTCAGCAGCTTGGTGCTTACAGTTGTGTGGGTCTGGGAGGTGGTCCACTCATGTCTATGTTATACGCCTATTCTCAGCACACGGGTTCGGGGCTGGGGGGGGCTGCACTGTGAAGTCCCTGGGCACCCGGAGGAGGAGAGTGCCGGCTGGGAATCGAGGTGTCAGATGGCTGATACCCAGCAGCCTCCGATGTCACTGTGCCCCGCATGCCCACTGGTGTAGTCTCGCATGTACCGCCGACCCCATGCCTGTAGCTGGGGGAGGGGCAGTGCTGTGTGCCGAGGGTGGAGGTCACCTCTGCCTCCCCAGCTTTGTTCTCGGGGGTGAGTTGCTGGGCTTCCCCTCGGCGTCCTTTACCCCGGGGCCTGAGAGGAGCCGGCACGTGTTGAGAGCAGCGCTGGGCAGCACCTGGTGGCGGGCGGCCCTTCCTTCCTCCCCCGACATCAGCTCCGGCGGGAGCAGAGAGAAAGACGGGGCTGGGGGGGGCTGCCGTCCACACTCGGGTCATGCTTTCAGACCAGGCATGTTTCTCGGAGCTTCCCTACCTGTTGTCTTGCTGTTTTCACTGCGGCTCTTGGTGGCCCCTGCCCACAGCCACTGCACCTTCCTGAAGGATGGCCCATATCTCATCAGTATCCTAGCAACAGTGCAGGGCCTGGTAGTGACCAGGTGATTGGGTACAGGCAGCCTTCTTGGGGCAGGACCTCCAGATTCCTAGCCACTTTTGGAGAGCTGAGTGGCACCGTGGACAAGGGTACACATGGTCTGGTTCAGAAGTTCTTACGTATTGGGCAAGGTTAGAGAGTGCGGTCAAGTGGATTCCTGCTCACAGCGCCCCTAGAGGGCAGAGTGGAACTGCCCACAGGGTCTCCAAGGCTGTCAGTCTTCAGGGAAGCAAAGCCCAAACCACACCCACTGCCCTGGAGTCCATTCTGACCCACAGCGCCCCTAGAGGACAGAGTGGAACTGCCCACAGGGTCTCCAAGGCTGTCAGTCTTCAGGGAAGCAAAGCCCAAACCACACCCACTGCCCTGGAGTCCATTCTGACCCACAGCGCCCCTAGAGGACAGAGTGGAACTGCACCACAGGGTTTCCCAGGCTGTCAGTCTTCATGGAAGCAGACTGCCTCATCTTTCTCCTGAGGAGTTGTTGGGGGTTCAAAGCGCCGACCTTCCAGTTAAGAGCACGTTAACCACACACCCCTGGGGCTCCTTCAGGAAGTGTACGTGACCTGGGGAAATATGTTCTGGTGTCTTTCTTTCTAGTTCTTGTCTGTGTCAAGACCGTGCTGCCATGGGGTTTTATTTTCGGCTCTTTAAGAGCTGTTGGTAAACGTTGCTGGAACAGCCACGTGGTTATCCTTCTGTGACTGTACCCACTGTGTCTCGTCACTGTTTTGGGGTCTTAAGGTTTTGCTGCTACAGATGATGCTGGGGTGCCTGTTTTGATAAATGGCTGACATGTAGGTTGTCCCCGGCCTTGAGTTCCCTTGTCACCTGTGTAGCATAAAAACATGCTCAGATCCCATGACCTGTCAGCTAGCAGTTTGATCGGGGTGCAGAAGTGCATATGAAGTCATTACCAGCACTGCTCATGGGCACCTGTCGGTGCTCCGTGGACCACTGAGCTGCTGCAGGGACCCACGGGCGGACCCTCAGGACCTACAGGGCAGCACCCCAGGGCAGGCTTGTTTCGTCAAAGAAGCCCTGCGTTTGGGCTGTTCTGGTGGCTGCCGCTGAAGGAGGTTGACCAGCCAGCCTCTTGGAGAATGCTGGATGGACCCGGGAAGCCCTTGGGTGGGGCCACAGCACCCAGACTCTCGGGCTCCAGGACCCCCAGGCAGCCTGGGACGTATGCGCAGCTCTCCTGGCTGACGTTGTGCAGGCAGCTGAGCACAGCCACCTGGGGGTGGGGCGGGCTTACGAGGAGCCTCCTCTCCGCCCACGTCTTGCCAGAGCACGCTGTGACTGCTTACGCAGGAAGGAAGGTCTGCGGCCTCAAACAGCCCTCCTGGGTGTCTCGGTCACCATGATGTGGGCATGTGTAGAAACTCACTGGAACCCACGAGATGCAGAGGCCTGTCTGCACAGACAGCCTTTCCCAAGCCTGCGTGGGGCACAGCTGCGAGACAGCTGCCACCCCGTGGAGCATGACGGGGCCCCTGGAGGCCCTCCCAGGCCAGCGGCCCCACTGCCTGGGGCCAGTGGCAGATCTGAGGCAGCGGGCCTGAAGGTAGGCTGGCCAGTCATAGGGTGCAGGTCTCTTCAGGACAAGGTTCTGTTGTTTGGCTCAGTGAACGTCACAAGTGTCCTCTTTGCAACTCTTTGGTGAAAGAAGATGAGTTACCCTTGTTAGGCTTTCCCAGGGAGAACAGAGTCTGTTGGGAACAGACTAGATGGACCTTTTCTCCCCACGATACAGTCTTTCTTCTGGGAGAAGAGTCGGTGCCCCTCAGGCCTCCTGTCTTAACTCCAGGCCTCGTCCTCTTCTCTGGAAGGGGCACTGTTACTCCATGTCCTCTCGGGTGGCCTCCACTGAGGGCAAGCAGCCAGTTGTACATGGGGTGACATCATCGCCTCTGTGGCCTCATGCCCCTGTGCTGCCGTGGCCAACATGGGGAGAGCTACCACAAGAGCACAGCCCTCATGGGGTGGGGGGAGTGGCCCTGTTTTTCAGACAGTCCTGTCTCAAGCCCTGAAGATGCTCTGAGCCCTTGAGGACGCCCAGGCCACATCCTCCTTGTGTGTGTAAAGTGAGGGGCCAGACGGCAGGACCGTACCCACATTTTGGCAGACACCGGGGGCGTCCCTTCCTTAGCCCCTGCCCTCCTCCCCCAGGAAGGCCCTGTCCCACAGCCCCCACCCAGCTCCTCGGGCTGCTGCACACGGCCCACGGTGAGGGAGCAGGGGCACATGCGATGCTAGCGCCTCCTGCCGAGGGGGCCGTGTGCAGCAGCCTCACTGCACTGAACCAGGAGGCCGGCCATCTTTCCTTCTGAGCCTCACCGTCATCTGACTAGTGCTAAGCTCGGGCAGGTGAGGCGCCTGCCCCACTGACACAGGGCCCAAGAGTGAGTTAAGGTCACTGCGTCAGCCATGTATTTTAAGATGTGTGCGTTCGTCGGGTACGGTCCCAGCCATCGATGCGATCTGGAGCCGCGTCACATAGGTCGAAGGACAGACCTGCTGTTCTTCAGCGGGAATTTTCCACGTGAACTCTGCTCCCCAACCCCAGGGCAGGCCGGCTCCTGTGCTCCCTGTACTTTGGTAGTCAAAGACCCAGTTCCTCAGTGTGTTTAGAACCAAGGGTATCAGAGAGAAGCAGAGGTGGTGGGGGACTGGCTGAGTGCAGGCAAGTCCCAGGGTGGCTGGCGCTGGTCAGGGACAGCCCTCCTCGTAGCAGATCGGGTGGAAGCCTGTCCCCAGTAGCCTGCTCTCCCACAAATCCACCCCCGGCCCTTGACTGACTGCTCCTCCTTCGTACACACCAGCGAGCGCTCAGCAGTCAGCTGCAGGACCACACGCGGAGGCCGTGTCCTCACGGCCCCGCCCAGCTCCTCACGCCTCTCTGGGCCTCCGGATACTGAGAGCTTGACCACACAGGGTCGCGCCTCAGCTCCTCTCCCCGGCCGCTCACGTCCCGCTGCCCTGGGCACGCCTCACCTGCCCGTGCACTGCGTTCTGTGTTGCGATTACTTTGTCTGTGTCCCTCTGTCCCCAAAGATGATCACCGCAGCCATGGTCCAAGGCGGGATGCAAGTAAGAGCCCGGTTCCCACCCTCCACTGCCGTGTCAGCCGCACCGCCAGGCGCCCTTCCCGCGGGTGGACAGCCCCCGGCTCAGGTATTTACCATCGGCGCCCTCAGAAAACAGAGGGTGGCTCACCCTCCCTGCCCTGGCACCCAGGGCCTCGCGGTCACAGCCGCGGCAGGGCACCATGCCAGGCAAAATCCAGCATCTGATTCTTGAAAGGGGTACAAGCAAAATAGGGATTTTACTTTTTCCCGTAATATTCTAGAGAGTTCTAGACCAGAAACCAAACCCAACCCACCGCCATCAAATCAGTTCCAAGTCACCGCAACCCCCACTGGGTTTCCGAGGCAGTAAATCTCTACGGAAATAGGTTGCCCCGTCTTCCTTCCAAGGAGTGGCTGGTGGGTTTGAACTGCCAGCCTTCTGGTTAGCAGTCAAATGCCTTAGGCACTATGCCACCAGAGTTCCTCAGAGAGTTCTAAAGTGTTCCTTTTCGTCAGAAGATAGAAGAGAGCCAAGGATCTTTCCCACTGCTTTCGTGTGTCACGTTGGTACACCCAGACCTCTGCCAGGCCGCCCACCTAGCCCCACTGCGCCCCTCAGCAGGACCCTGAGTCCCAGGGCCCTTTGGGGAACCTGCTCGCCCTGTAGTACTCCGCTTCCTGGCTTGCCTTGGCACCCCGTCACACACCGTCTTTCTCCCATGGCACCAGCCTCTGCCTTGGGTCTTCAGGTGCTCAACTCTCCTGTGTCCCTCCCTGTTGCCATGCCCCATTACTGACCGCCAACCGACATCCCCCTGGGTTCTCCACAGGCACCTTAGACTGAGGCTGGAAAAGGCCTCCGTGCTCCACCCACTCGCTGCCTCCTTCCTGCCTCCTGTCGCTCACATAGCCAGTCGCCCTGGGCCACGCAGGTCGTACTAGCCAGGTGTTACTGTCTGCGGGAACCCCCACCCCAAAGTAGAGCCAGAGGGGGAGAATGATGAAGGCAGAATCAAGTTCATGCCGGAAAGGAGCACTGTAGAAAATTCTGGGTCCCCTGGGTCATAGACTCAGGTGGAGGGGTGACAGGTGGCGCTGGCAGCGGCCAGCCCCCTGCACACGGACTTGTTCGCGACTCTACTGTCAGTTCTGGGTGTACCCGGAGTCTCAGGACTGGTCCGGGTCGGGTCAGCAAGGATCAGGACCTGCTGCTTGTCTCAGCAGGAGACCAAAGCCAGAGGAGTTCCAGAAAGGGGAACTGAGCTCGGACTAGACTGCAGCTTTTGTCCAGGTTTGAATTTGAAAGCAACCTTACTCATGCTGGCAGGCGAGAGGGGACTCCGGGCAAGTGGGAGCGGACCCTGGCAGCGTAGACCTGTGCCCGCCGGCCGAGAGCAGACGCTATTCAGAGAAGGGGGAAGCCACTGGAGAAGGAGCCAGAAGGGGAGGCCTCCACTGCCTGGTGAGGCGCTCTGCCACCCATAGGGCCTGTGCGCACCCTGCCTCCTCACTGCAGGCCCCTGCCCACCCGACCCTGGACTCCTGTGTTGTCACTGGGCCCCGCCTTCCTGACATGGACCCGCCGATGCCACCAAGGGCAGTGAGGGTGTGCTTTAAAACGGCGCCACTTGGAAGTGGGGCTTGCGGTTTGAAACGTGCTTTTCTCGACCTTTCAGCTCAGGGTCAAACACAACAAAACCAACGTTTTCCGTGTTAGATTTAGGACCTGAACGCCGTTCCCTGCTGTATCTGCATACATGCACTTGTGTGTGTGCACGCGAGTGCACGCACTAACGTGTACATGCACACACATGTGTACACACATGCACACGTATGCGCATGCCCACACAGCCTAGCCAGACTTGGACACTCTCTCTCCAGCTCTTCTCCAGTCAGCACGCACCCCCAATCCATTCCCTGCACCAGCCTCAGCCTGGGGCCCTGGTGTTGCTTCCCTGAGATTCCTCAGGGCCAGCGCCCGGCCTGTGAGCATCCGGGGCCCTGTGGGCCAACTCTGGTGCCGGGGCCACATGGTCTTGCTCATCTGGTGGGCCTCACGCCTACCATCCTCATGCTGGACCAGAAACCCACTCCCAGAGAAGAGACCCCCGGCGTCATGACCTCATTCCCCCTCCACCATGGGGATCAGTCCCCACTTCTGGTGGGCCGGGCCGCTGGGGGAGCAAAACCAGCACAGTCCATGGCCCCAGAACCCACTCTGTGGTAGGAGTCCATGATGCCCGCAGCCCTGCACGGAGGCCTCGGGTGGCGCCAGGGTTGTCCGATGGGCAGTGGTCCCAGGCGGCCCAGAGCAGCTGGTGCCACCAGCCCTTCTAGAAGTTTCCTCTGTGGTGTCATCCTTCCAACCCCCCTTCTGCTGTTTCTCTGCATTCACCCTGTCTTCTGGTCCCCATTCCTTACGCTTATCCTCTCCACCAGGGCCCTCACGCACCCCCAGCCCACCCACTGCAAGGCCACCACAGCCTCCCGTGGCTCAGCCCACACGAGGGTCCTAGGGCAGGTCCTCTGGACCGTGGTGTAGGGTTTTTTTTTTTTTTTTTTTTTTTTTTTTCATTTTTAATTGTGCTTTGGGTACAAATTTACAAAGCAGATTAGTTTTATATTCAACATTCATGCACGTTTGATTTCACAGCCCGATTACCATCCCCTCACCACCCTCTCCCTGTGCCCTGCTTATCTCTGCATTCCTGTCTGTCCAGTTGTCCTTCTGTGTGAATGCTGCCCCTCTGATGTCTCATGGCCGATTGCTCTGAGAGGTGCATTTTCTTAGAGTAGGTGGGTGCATCATCCTGGGATAGGTGTTCTGCTTGTTGGTGTTTCTGCTATTGGGCTGAGAGCCAACCCATGGGCATTAGTCCTTTTCTAGGCCCAAAGGGTAACCCGGGGCCACAGTCTTGGGGGTTTCACCAGTCTCTATCCGACCAGTAATTCTGGTTGTTTTTGTGTTTCTGAATTTTGTTCCCCATTTTTCCTCCCACTCTATCCAGGTTCTCTAGTTTGGATCCCCCTCCGAGTGGTTGGCATTCTAACGGGCACCATCTAGTTCTTCTGGTCTCAGGGTTGTGGAGGCTGAGGTCCTCGTGATCCATCCTATCTTTGGACTCATTGTTTCCAAGTGACTTTGATTTTCTTCACTCTTTTTCACTCTAGACGAGAGGAGACCAATAGTTACATCTTACATGGACGCTCAAAAGCTTTTAAGACCCCAGTTGCTACTCACCAAAGTAGGCTGTAGAAGAAGATTTTCACGTGCTGTGTTGTGCCAATTAAGCATGGTGACCCCGAGGCCACAGGTCGTGGGGTCATTTTGCTCCTAGGAGAGCAGGTATCCGCAGGAGTCACTATGGTGTCATGTTGAGTGTGCCTGGTGCTGCCCCACAGCGTGCGACCTCGAGGAACCCCTTCCTGTTCTGTGCACCCATCCGCTCTTCCAGCATGTGGTGACAGGGCGCCCTCCCGGGACCGGACGAGGAGCGGTGTCCCTTGGGTGCTTTGGCTGCTCCTCAGAAGACGCTGTCACACTTAACTGAGGCTTTAGCCTTTGCTCTCCTGTGCTGCCGAGCCTGCCAGCTCACCCATGCCCTGGAGAACAGACAAGGAGGCAGCTTCTCACCGGGCCCAGCTGGGTGGGCCTCTGGGGGCTGCCTCGTGCCCTGTGGCCCGTCTCGGTGGCCTCAGTTCCCAGCACTGAGCCCTGCTGCCTCTCTGGGTGTGGGGCTCCTCGTTTCAGAAATGAGAGGGTAGCCAATGGTGTTCTTCCTACTGGGGGCCGCCGGGCACACTGCCTCACAAAGTGCTGAGTAGCACCAGGGGGAGGAGCGTCTGGGGTTGCCACCTGAGCACAGGGAGCCACGCGGAGAGCAGCATCCTGATGGGGGCACCAGCGCCCCCTCCACTGGGGGACAGGACCCCGGCAGCCTCCACCCCAGCACTGGAGGGGGGGCTGGTGGAGGGCAGGAGGGGGGCAGGTAAATGCATCCATAAGCTCAGGCGAGCAACCCCAAGAGAGGCCGGTGAGCTGGGATGGGGCCAGGGACACGCCTCCCTGTTCAGGTGCCCTTCCTGTCCCTGGTTTCAGAGCAAGAAAGACGTGTTCTTGGGAGCACAGCCAGTGCAGGCCCCCCAGGGATGTTGGGGAAGCATGTTCCCAGCGCCGGTGTCAGGACGCCCAGGGGAGGTGGCTCGCGGGAGACTCTAGAACCTGGTGGCCGAGGCGTGTGTAGATGGGCCGGGACGTTGGCGGAGAGGGGCTGGTGGTGCCCCACGAAGGTCACCCCCGGAGAAGGCCGCGCATGCTGGCAGATGGCGCCCCATCTCGGGGAGGCTGACCTCAGGGCCACCAGCCTGCACTTGGGGGACATGGTTGTGTCGCAGACTTGTCCCTGACCCCTGGGTGGTTTGGTCCGTGGAGCTCAGGGGCGAGTAGTGGTGGTGTCCCTGGCGATGACAGGTGACCAGGTGCAGGCTCACCTCCAAGCACTGTGGGAACAGCTTTGCAGAATGGCGTTGAGAGCGTTCTCATGGAGGACCATGGCTGTCAGACCCACTGGCAGGCCTGCTGGGGTGGAAGGCTGCAGGAGCCTGGACCAGGTGTGCTGTGGACACAGCCCCCCCAGGGACCCGGGTGTTCCCTGACCTCCTGCATCTGGGCAGAAGGGGCAGGAGCTCCTGCAGGCAGCAGCACAGGGCAGACAGGCCTCCAGCTGTACTTGTCCTGGGCACAGTCAGAACCTGGGCAGTGCGGCCCCCGGTGGTGGTGTCGGGGTTCTGCACCTGCACCGGCAGGTGGGCCCACCCAGCAGCCAACAGAGGGAGGAGCTGGCTGCCTCCCGCGGGGCCCTGGGCTGGGGACCCCGCGCCTGATCTGGCCCCTCCGCAGCGCCTTGGTTGGCTGCAGAAAGGCTTGGTTTTCTGTCCCCTTCCTGGGGTGGTGCCTGGAGGGGACCGTGGGGAGCCACGGGGCACACGTGCAGGCCAGCAGACGGGCGGTGGCGGGGCGGCAGCGGCCAGCGCCACCAGGCTCAGGTCTCTCTCGCCCCCAGGTCAGCCAGAGTGGCCTCCCGATGCTGTCCTCGCCGTCACCCGGCCAGCAAGTGCCAACCCCTCAGTCGATGCCCCCGCCTCCCCAGCCGTCTCCCCAGCCGGGCCAGCCTAGCTCTCAGCCCAACTCCAACGTCAGGTAGGCTGGGGGCTGCCCGTGTGCAGGGTGCGCTGCCCCCGCCCCCCGCCCCCCCAACACACCTCCTTCTTTGCCGCAGCTCTGGCCCCGCCCCGTCCCCCGGTAGCTTCCTGCCCAGCCCCTCACCTCAGCCTTCTCAGAGCCCGGTCACAGCGCGCACCCCTCAGAACTTCAGCGTGCCCTCACCTGGACCTCTGAACACCCCAGGTGAGCGGGGCCATGGGCTGCAGAGGGCCCACACACCCCGCAGGTACGTAGGGCCGGGGCTCAGCGAACCGGGTCATGTATTGGGGTGGTCCCCATACACACCCCAGCATTGAGTGCAGGGCCCGAGTCCCGCCTCCGGCGCCCAATCCCGTGGCTGTGTGCGGAGCTGGGCGGGCAGGCGGCCCCCCTTACAGCCGTGCGCCCGCAGTGAACCCCAGCTCGGCCATGAGCCCCGCCGGCCCGAGCCAGGCCGAGGAGCAGCAGTACCTGGAGAAGCTGAAGCAGCTGTCCAAGTACATCGAGCCCCTCCGCCGGATGATCAACAAGATCGACAAGAACGAAGGTGCGGCCGGGCCGCGGGGCGGGGGCCGGGCCCCGGGGCAGCGGCTCAGTGTGCCCTCCCCCCCCAGACAGAAAGAAGGACCTTAGCAAGATGAAGAGCCTCCTGGACATCCTGACGGACCCGTCCAAGCGGTGAGCCCGCGCCCGCGGCCCGGGGGGTGCGCCCGCAGGACGGCGGGCTCAGCCAGGCCGGGATTCATCGTGGGTTTAGAGAGGGCTTGGGGGCTGCCGGCCGGAGCTGCCTGCCACCCCCTTGGAGAGCCCCAGTGGCGTTGCTGCGGACCCGAAGGCCCTACTGCGGCCTGGCCGGTGATGCCTTCCCCGCCCCGCTCACCTCCGCCCTGATTTGCTGGTGACCGGAGCAGGGGACTCGGTGTTCCTAGGCTCAGTCCCCATGTGCAGAGGGACAGCTGCAGCCCACACGCGTTGAGTGTGAAGCCAAACGCTGGCAACACAGCAAGTGCCGGCGTCGCAACACCTGAAGCCTGTCGCCCCTCGCCCCAGCCTGTTTCCCCTTCTGCGGAAATAGGGGGGGGCCCGCCTTGCCAGCCCAGGGCTGCTCCGAGTGGGCCGGCTCCACAGGCCGTGTGCAGGGAGCTCTGAGTGTTCCTTCCAGAAGCTTCCGCCCTTCCTGCTGTGGGGGCAGAGTGCTCAGCTGGGACCCTCGGAGGGAGGCGATCCCCAGGACTCGGGGGCTGGGCTGGGGCGGGCGGCCTAGAGGGGAGCGTCGCCCAGTGCTGGGCCTCTGGCCGCGCCCGCTGGCCCCAGGGTCAGCTCTAGGGAGCACGGCCGCCTCGCCTAGCCTTGGGGGCCTGGGGGTCAGGGTGGTGGCCTGCTGGCGTTTCCCGTGGAGGTACCCTGGCTACCTGCAGCCAGCTCCCTCCAACCTTCCGCACTGAGGGCTGGCCGGCACTCCCTGCAGCTGTCCCCTGAAGACCCTGCAGAAGTGCGAGATCGCGCTGGAGAAGCTCAAGAACGACATGGCCGTGGTGCGTGGGGAGCCTCGGGGCTCAGGGGCGGCAGGGGGCAGGCCACAGTGAGTGGCAGCTTGGGCTCAGGTCTGTGGCGGCGGGGGCGGGGAGGTGCTGGGCGGAGGAGGCAAGCAGGCCCTGGGCCGCGGTCCTAGGGCCGCTGAGCCCTCTGGCTGCCTGTCTGCAGCCCACGCCCCCGCCGCCCCCGGTGCCGCCCACCAAGCAACAGTACCTGTGCCAGCCCCTCCTGGACGCCGTCCTGGCCAACATCCGCTCACCCGTCTTCAACCACTCCCTGTACCGCACGTTCATGCCACCAATGGCAGCCATCCACGGCCCACCCATCACGTACGTACGCCGGGTGTGCGGGGGCAGCCCGGCCCGGCCCCTGCTCACCCCCGCCTCCCGCAGGGCCCCCCCGCTGTGCACCCGGAAGCGCAAGTTCGAGGAGGAGGAGCGGCAGAGTATCCCCAGCGTGCTCCAGGGGGAGGTGGCCCGCTTGGACCCCAAGTTCCTGGTGAACTTGGACCCTTCTCACTGCAGCAACAACGGCACTGTCCACCTGATCTGCAAGCTGGGTGAGGGCCGGGCCGGGGGCCGCCCGCAGACACCCACCTCCTGGGGACCCAGGCCCGAGAGACCTTCCCGTGGTTCTCCCTGGAGCCAGCCTGCATGCCTGCTTTGTCCCCACACACAGCTGACAGGCGCCATGCGGTCCTGTGGATGGGGGGCGGGGGCAGGGGCGGGCTCTGCAGGGCGCCCCACTTCTGCAGTTGGGGGCTTCAGGGCTGCAGGCCGGTCACAGCCGCAGCTTCGTGTTTTGCAGATGACAAGGACCTCCCAAGCGTGCCCCCGCTGGAGCTCAGTGTGCCTGCCGACTACCCCGCCCAGAGCCCACTCTGGGTCGACCAGCAGTGGCAGTATGGTAGGCGTACCCTGGAGGCGGCCTGCAGCCCCAGGACGAAAGGGTGGTGTCTCAGAGAGGGGATCCCTGCCTGAGCTCCTTGGGTGAGGGGTGCAGGGGCCCACTGTGACCTCCGCAAGGCTGATGGAAGGGGCACGCGAGGCCTCTGAGGAAAACCCCGTTGGTGGGAGGTGGTCCGCCTGATGTCAGAGCCGGCACCCGGGGCCAGGACGAGGAGAGCCCCTCAAAGGGGGTTGAAAGGCTCCCGAGCCGGGTCCAGACGCCACGTGCTCCTCCAGTGGTGGGTGCCCCTCCCCTCACCGTGAGGCCGTTGGCCTCGTGGCACCTGAGGGCCTGCAGCGGTGCCACACTCGGTGCCCCCTCCCTTGCAGAGGCCAACCCCTTCCTGCAGTCGGTGCACCGCTTCATGACCTCCCGGCTGCTGCAGCTCCCCGACAAGCACTCGGTCACGGCCCTGCTCAACACCTGGGCGCAGAGCGTCCACCAGGCCTGCCTCTCGGCCGCGTAGCAGCCCTGGGCCGCGGGCCACCCACTGAGACTGCCGGGGGCGCCGCCTCACACTGGACGGCACTGGGCGTTGGCTTCTTAGAAAGCCCGGCTTAGATTAGCTTTCTTGCTTTCGTCTTCTGCCTTGGGACCTACCAGACCTCCTCCCACGCTGGGACAGACCTTGGCCAGGTTGTGGAGCCGACCGCACCAGGGAGGGCTGCCCCTTTCCTCGGGAGGCCCTCCTCGAGGAGTTCCGCCCTGGCTCCGCACGCCTGTCACCTGCCACTCCTCACACTTCCCCTGTGCGCTCGGCCGGTACCACTCAGCGTGTGTCCCAGGATAGGCCCACCTGCCCCAGGCCCACACGGACATCATAGGAAATTCCCAGCGCAAGTGGGCTTGCCCCGCCCGCAGCTCTGGGTGTAGACAGACAGCGTTGCCTTTGGCATGTGGGACACAGCACGGGAGGTTGGGGGGTGGTCCTGGGGAGCAGGCTCCACTTTGGAGGAAAGGCACTTCCCCTTCACACTGCTTGGCACAGCGGGGCACACAAGGCAGTGGGTCTTGTCCCTGTACTGAGGCCCGGCTGTGAATGATTAAGCATGGGCAGCCCTGTGATGCAGCTGCCCGCCACAGCCTGTTCCAAGACTGTCCTCTGGGCCACCCCAGTCAACCACGTCCCGCTGCTGCGTGCCACCAGGCCACCCTGGGTGCCAGCTGGCCTCAGCACAGGAGTCTGTCTTTTGTATGCGTGCTACCATGTCATTTTGGTTCTTGTATAATAAATTTATTAACTCCCATTCTTGTCACAAGTCTGTTCCCTACACACCCTGCGAGATTCTGGGCCCACTGTCCTGTGAGGTCAGTTTTTGGAGCACTGTCTGGCCCCGGATACCCTGGCCCTGGTTCCTCCTCCTGTGACACACAGCGTCCCCCAGCTCTGAGGGCAGGGCTCCGACCTCAGGGGGACACACTGAATGGGACGCCGAGGAGACGGGGAGTGTGACCCACCCAGAGAGCAGCTGCTGGCGTCCAGAGGGTTCCGCGCTGACAAGGGCTGACGTGAGCCCTGGATGCCCCGAGGTGGGAAACCCCAAGCTAGGCCCTTGGTGGTGGCCCCCCCAGGAAACGGGGGGCTCAGCTGGACAAGTTGTGGAACAGCACTTGCTTCTTGAAGCAAAAAGACTCAGAAGGCCTGAGAGGCAGTGCCCGGCCAGACCAGGGAACGCCTAGAGCCCTCCAGTCCCACGTGACTCCGAGAGGGTGGGAAGCTTTGCCTCAGCACCCCACTCGCAAAGCTGCCGAGGCCCATTGAGGTCCGTGGACTGACCAGCAAGCCCCTTGGAAATTCCAGGGAGCACAGGCAAGCGGGAAACAGGAGAGATGCGACTGAAAGAAACGAAGTTTATGATTCAGTGGTGGGATCCGGGTTAATTTCACAACAGGCTTTTTGTAAGAACTCGGTTTGCCTTGAAGCGTCAGGTTCTTTGGATCGTTCGGGGGCTGGTTTCTGGGCTGCGGGGCCCTGGGCAGCGACTGGGCTCAGAGCACCGAGCGGTGCACACGCCGGCTCTGCACCACCTGCAGCCGCTTCTGCCGCTCCGTGAAGCTGCTCTTGAGGCTCTGCTTCAGGGCAGGCAGGATGGCCCTCTCCGCGAGGGACACGGGACTCATGATCAGGCTGCGGACAGAGGAGGGTCGCTGCAGCGCAGGCCGGCCCCGACAGCCTGCAGCGCAGGTGGCCGCGTCTGCGCCCGCCCGCCCAGCCAGCCAGGACTTCCTGGTACCGAAGACTCACCACTTCTTAGACAGGCCCCTGGCAGCTGCAGCCTTGGGGGATGGCATGGCCTCCTGGTCCCTGGGAGAGGCGAAAGTCAGCCGTGAGCTATGGCCAACCCCAGCGAGTGGTGAAGGGCGGGTGGTTGGCCAGGGACACTCACTTGGGAGAGCTGGGCATTGGCTTGTCCAGGGTGGGCCTGGGGGTCTGGCCCCCGTCCAGCAGGGACTTGAGGTGTTGCAGCTGAAAGGGAGACAGGACGTGTGGGGCCCGCGGCGGCAGGGACCCGCCCCTGCGCCCGGGCCTCACCTCTTGGGCTTGCAGCAGGTTGGCATTCCACAGCTGCCTGATGACCACCTCGCACTGCTGGAGCGTGGTGGGCTTGCGCAGGTGCGGGGGCAGGCTCAGTGAGGGGCTCGCCAGCCTGCCCTTGGACTGACTGCCCGACCCGGGGACAGTCCCCACGCTACTGACCTCTGCTTCTTTATCCCTAAAAAAGCCAGTGTTTAGTGCAGTAGCCAGGGCCACGCTCACCCCAGTGTGGAAACAGTGGCAGAGGGGGCATCCAGTCTCCCTTCTCCAGCCAAACAGGGTGCTCTGGGCCCCTAGGTGGCTCTCCAGGGCCAGCTGTGACCTGGCCTGCCCCTCCATCCCCTCCCCAGTTCAGATGTGGCTTGGGGACTATGCCGTCAGCCTAGCAAGGAATCTATGAGCAAAGAAGTGGGCGCCTGTCCTGCTGGGTGCAGTACCTAAGGGGACGACAGGGTCATTGCTTTCCAGAGAAGTCCAGAAATGCTGGAGTGTAAAAGCCCGGGCCGCTCTCCCACTGGGGCAGGCTGTCCGAGGCCAGGCTGGGCAGTGTTAAACTGCTGTGTTCCAATCAGGCCACACATGGCTCCCAGAGTGGTTCTCGGGAACCATCCCCTGTTCTTGGTCAAAAGTAAACTAATTTGGAGGTGAGTCATCTTGCTTGCTTTTTCTGAGAAAATCGTTGCAGGGCTGCTGCTGACCCCCTCCTGGGCTCGGGGGTGCAGCAGCTGGAAAGGAGGGCTGTCAGTCCCCACACTAGGGGCAGCGCTGATTCCAGGGCTCACTGAAGGATGGTGCCTGGGCCCTGTGTCTGCGGCTTACCTGGCCTGGTCCTGCTCCCCCGCTCCAGGGGCTTTGTCGCTGGGACTCGGGGGCTCCTCCTCAAAGTCTGCCTTTTGGGGGACGTCCACTTTGGAGCCCTGCTTCTTGGAGTAGCTGGGCTGGCTCCTGGCCTTGCCTTGAGACATGGCTGCAGGTCAGATCCGACAGGGGCGTCACTGACCGCTGGGGCTGCTGCCACACCCTCCAGGGCTGGCTGGGTGCGAGGTGCCTGCCTCTAGCTCAGTTGCCCCCTCTGTATGGAGACGGGTAGCCGGGCCTCCCTCGGTGCCCTGCTGGGAGGCGTGAGCGGCGTCTGCGGGCGAGACAGGCACCCCGCAGCCCCCCAAGCAGCCGGTCTCCACCATTCACAGGCGAGGTGTGGGGGGACCTGCCGTCCAAACTCCCGACTCTGGTCAAAGAGCAACTAACTGAACGAGAGGTCGGGAGGCCAGCCCGGGGATGTACGACCGGGACCCGGGAAGCCCGCGGGGGCCCTGGACGA
>NW_006922089.1:1137878-1163085 GCF_000298275.1 Orycteropus afer afer | reverse complement strand
TAACAATGGGATGAAGAGAGACTGGCATCCAGTGGCCATTTCTGCAGAGTTGCTGAGGTCTCGGGGACCCTATTTGGCAAACTTCTGGAGACTGAGCCCTGAAATCACAAGAGCCCTGGAGCAAGATTCACAGTCAGGTCCAAGTTGGATTTGCTCATTGGTCCCAGGCTCTTTACACCATGATTCTGAATTGACATCAAAACTGGAAGCCCACCATTGACATTCTGGAAAACTTAACCCCAAGACCAAATCCACTGCCAATGAATTGAATCCAAGTCATAGCAACCCTCACTGGGTTTCCAAGGCTATAAATCTTTTTGAAAGCAGATTGCCTCATTTTCCTTCTGCAGAGTGGCTAGTGGGTTTGAACATCCAACTTTTTGGTTAGCAGCCAAATGCCTTACCCACCATGCCACCAGAGCTCAGAAAACCATAGGGAAGTTAAACACATACACAGCCCCCACCACCACCAGTAAAGACCTGGATTGAGGTCACATGTCACTGCTGTCCCCAGAGCCTCGCTGTGGGACAATTGAAGGTGCATGAGAGCCTGTGGAGACAGCTTTTGCGAATGGACACGTAGTTGTCATAGAGTCCATACATTTTATTGAAAGCTTGTGTCTTGAAGTACTTGATTTTACCGACGATACAAATGCTTTGGACCATCTTTGTTGCAGTACATGCCGCTGAGAGCCAACACCGTCACCACAGGTACGCTGTCAACGCCTGCTGAGGACTAGGGTCCTGCCTGTGATGGGGCAGCAGAGGCAGTGGCGCTGGGACCCCTTGAAGCAGCAGCTGTGAGGTTCTGGGGGCCAAGGGCCGGAGGGCCTGAGGCTCCAGTTCCCCAGAAGCGCCTGTGCTCGACCTTGACGTCCAAAACGGAGCTCCGCAGCCCCGGCTGGACAGATGGCTCTCATCTCACCACGCGGGAGACAGAGTGCGGCTCGGCAGTTAGGAGTCAGGACGGCCACGATCTCACTGCTTCAGGAACCTGTGCTGGACATTTTGCTTCTTCCCTGGAGCCAGAGCCTAAGCTCTGTCCTGGTGTCACACGTCACACTGCATGTTTGGCCACTTTGCGGACAGTGGAGGGGCAAGGCCAGGACTGGACCATGCCTCTGGGGAAGGGCAGGAGCCTAGGAAGCCCTGGCAGCATGCAGCTCCTGGGCCCTATAGTGACTAAAAGAAGGTGGCCCTGAGAACGGTGCCAGCAGTTGGTCCGGGCAGCAGGCTCTTCCTCCAACAGTGGGCAGGACGTGTTCTGGTTGGGGGGTGGTCTCAGGCTGGTCTCTCTTCTCACCTCGTGGCCTCTTCTAGATGCGTCCACTGCTGTCGGAAACACCCCCTGCCACGTGTGCAGATGACTGGGCCCAGGCGTGTGGGCAAGTGGCAGAAGGAAGACTGCATGGGGTCAGGTTGCCTCTGTCCTTCCTTCACACCCTGGCCCTGAAGGGGCCCTGAAGGTTCCTGAGGGAGGCGGGTTGGCTGTCAGGCCTGGTGTGGCTTGCTCCGCTCGGAGAGCAGCGCCATGGCCGAGGCGTAGAGCAGGTAGGCCAGGATGAGGAGCAGGGTGCAGGGCAGGGGCCCAACGCAGAACAGGGAGGCCACAAAGAAGGCCAGCAGAAGCCACAGCAGCGTCCGGTAGCTGCCCAGGAAGCGCAGGCTAAGCCTGGGGCCACGGGCCCGGCTGGCCGCATGCGCCCGGCCCATGGGGCTCAGTAGGTGCCGGTTGGCCAGCGCGGGCTCAGTGAGGTGGTAGCGGCAGAAGGTGCCCAGGAAGTCGGCCCGGGAACACAGGGCTGCCATCTGGCCTGCGAACTGAACACACAGGTAGGCACGGAGGTGAGGAGGGCAGCTCTCCAGGGCAGCCCACAGGCATCTGGGCAGCGGGGCCCCTCCCGGGGCTGGCGGGCCAAAGCCTCCTGCAGCCTGAGCCTCCAAGGGCATGCCACCCACCCCACTCACCCTCCGGTTGATGGCGGAGGAGAGGCGGAAGAGCAGGCGGACCAGGCCTGCGATCTCGTAGCTCCGGATAGGCTGCAGCTCCGAGTCGCCCTGGTACTGGATCTCAAACTTGCGCAAGCCGTTGATGATCTGGGGCCAAAGGGGAAGGAGTGCCAAGTGGAACCGGGCCGTGGGGCCGCTTCAGAAAGCAGCCTGGCAGCCAAGCCAGAAGTGCAGGCCTCCCTCCAGGGCTAGGGGCAGGGCCGCGGCCTCTCTCTTACCTGATAGCGGCCCAGGGGGGTGAGCGCCAGCCCATCCTCCCCCACAGCGCAGTCCGGAAGCTGCTTCTTCCCATTCTCGTCCTGCGTCGTCCCGAGGGCGCGTGTGAGTTGGGCCAGCTGGGCTTCACTGAGCTGTCAAGAGGAGACCACCAGTGAAGAGACAGGTCACCATCCCACTAGGCCTTTGACAGTGCTGGCCACTGGGAAGCAGGGAGGACAGAGCTGACCGCGAGGAAGAGGGAGGGAACTGTGCCGGCCACGGGGGGCGGGGAGGACGGAGCCTTGTAGCCTATACCCGGAACATCTGGCGCAGGTACTCCAGAGCCTTTTCCAGGTACTCATCCGTCTTGCGGACACCGTCCTGCCCCATCTCGTCAAGGTCATTGATTGCATAGGAGTTGCTGGTGTCCACAGGGCCGAAGCCCAGCCACGACAGGAAGGAACGGCCAGCCGTGCTCTCGGCAGACTGGTCAGAGATGGACTTGGCCGTCTGCTTCGCCTGCGTGATAAGCTGTGCCAGGCGCAGGACCTGGCGGGGGGCGCATGACCATCAGCAGTCTGGGAGGGGCCTGTGTGGCCCCTGGCTCAAGCAGGGGAGATGGGCAAGTCCCTCAGGCTGGGGTGGCCTGAGGAAGCCTGGCCAGGGCATGTGTACCCAGAGTGGAATCACAAGAGCTTAACTTCCAGGTGAAAAGGTTTGTAAAGGCTCATGCATTCCAAAGATTCCTAACACCTGGTAGATCACAGAAAAATGAGACTCGCTGGCAAAGGAGGAGAGGGGCCCAGCCCAGTCCACTCGGCTGCAGGCCCACCGCCCCCTCTCCCGCGACTCCCCTCCCGGGCTCAGCGCGTTCCAGAGCCTCTTCACTCACCAGGGCGCGGACCTCGGGCCCAAACATCGGGGTGTACTTGCAGTCCTGACCCTCCAGGCTGTAGACGTGGCTCTTCACCTTGAAGGCAGCGTCGGTGACGGTGGGTGGCCAGGCTGACAGGAAGCTGCCAGTGAGTGTGGGTGTCATGAGGACACGGTGCTGGCGGTGGGGGAGGGCGAGCTCGGGCTCCAGGAACAGCTGCTCACCTGGGGGCAGAGAGTCCACCTCAAGGTCAAGGTGACTGTCTAGAGGCCAGTGTGCATGCAGCGATCACCTCCAAAAGGGGCGGCATGTCTTGCACCAGCAGCATGTACACCAGCATGGCAGGTGCCTCCCAGGTGGGTGGGCCAGCTGTGAGCCAGACAGGGTGACAGCAGGACCCCAGAGCCCAGCCCTGGAGTCCAACTCCCATGAAGAAACATACAGAAATGGTTGGGGTGGGGCCACGGTGGCCTCCAGACACACCACCAACAGTCCTAGGGCCACGGGGCCCCCCTCCCTCCGGCACACCGAGAGCAGTGGCCCAGCGTGCCCACCACAGGCCCCAAGACCATCTCGATCAGAAACCCAAGAAGGGGAGGATTAGGGGCCACCATGCATCACAGCTCTCCAGCCCACCCTCCTCTGGGGCCCCAAAGCCTGGGCCCCCACCCAGGAGCTGCATCCTGCAGCTGCAGGCCTGGCACACAGGCCACTGGGATGGGGCCGGGCCACCCTGGGTCCTATGGCCAGCTCACCCTTCTGGATCATGTCCACCAGGTTGGGCTGGGCGAAGACCTTGGCCACGCGGAACACCATGAGCGCGTTCTTGGGGCTGACCAGGTCCATGCGCAGCACACGGTTCAGGAAGCTCACGAACAGCCTGGTGTACACCAGCAGGTTCTCCTGCACGAAGGGCGCCCTGGAGACCGGGGTGCAGGTCAAGGCTGGAGCTTCCACTGGAGACAGGGGCTGTGTGGCTCTTGGGTTTTCAGTTCAAAGTCTTGGGAATGACAGCTGAGGGGGCTTATGGGTGGGTGGGTGAGGATAGGATGACGACTGGGCTGTCCAATGACAGAATCCCCAAGAGCAAGGGCCCTTGAAACAAAGTCCTGACACGTGCTCCACCATGCACAGACCCGAGACCACCATATTGAGCGAAAAAACTCAGATATGAAAAGACAAGTACCATGTGATCCCACTTACACGAAGTCTCTACAACAGGCAAGTACATGCAGGCCAAAGGTTATTAGTGGCTCCCAGGGGTGTGAGAGGGGAAAACAGAGCTCCTGCTTCAGGGCCCTGAGGGTATGTGGGGGATGAAAACACTCAGGAACAGAGAGCAGGACAGTTGTTCAAGATGGTGAATGTAATTAACATCACGGAACTTTACACTTAAAAACTGGAAACATTGTGATCACGGGGATATCAAGCTCAACTGGCATAACACACTACACAAAGACACTGTTTCACATCCTGTTCTGGTGAGCAGCAACTGGGGTCTGAAAAGCTTGCAAGTGGCCATCTAGATGCAACAATGCGTCTCTCCTCGTCCAGAGCAAAGAAGAATGAAGAAAACCAAAGCTGCATGGAAACAATTAGTGCAAGGGACTGACAGACCATGCCATCTTCAGCTTATATGAACATGAGACCAGAAGAACTAGATGGTGCCTAACTACCACTGTCAACCACTTGGAGGGGGATCAGTGCAGGAGATCCTGGATGGAGTGGGAGAAAAATTTGGAACTAAACTCAAAATCATTTAAAAAACAAACAAACAAAAACACCCAGGTTTGCTGGTCTGATAAAGCCTGGTGAGACCCCTGAGACTACGGCCCCTAGTCACCATCCTTCAGGTCTGGAACTGAACTGACTTCCATGGCTTCCAGCCAAACAACAGACAGTCATACGGGGTGAACATATATTCCTTGGAGCAATCGATCGTGGGAGAGCAGAAGGGCAGTGTTTGCACAGGGAGACGGCTCAGGGGGCGGGAGTGCATGGGAGGGAAGGACACAGGGAAGAGGTAACCATAGGGAGGAAGTGAGTGGACAACTGTTACACTGTGAGGATTGCAGTCAATGCCGTAAGACAAAGAATACGTGAACTGCTGTATGGAAGAGGAATCTGCTCTGTCAACTTCCACCCAAATCACAATAAAAATAAAAGTTGCTGAAACAGCAAATGCTTTGTCGTGTGTTATTTCACAATAAAACACACAGACACACCCAGGGACACATACACACACCCAGGGGGACACACACAGACACAAGAATGAGGCTCATGTCCGAGAGGACCAAGGCTTGGGACCCCACAGGGTGGAGGTCATCTCAGGCGCTTAGGATGGAGCAGAAATAGAAGGGGATGGCGGCCAGGACAGAGGACGTCAGGGCGGAAGTCTGAAGGTGGCCGTAGGGACGAAAGACAGCCAGCAGAGGGAAGGGCACCGACAGAAGCCACGGGGTGGCCGTGAGGAACGGGTAGGGGAGATGACAGGCAGTGGCCATCGAGGAAGGACTGGGAGAAGGTTTACGGGATGGAAGAGACCTTAAAGGTGAACTTGAGCTGAGAGGAGACCGCAATGGGCACAGGGACGGTGCAGGACAGGGGAAGAGGACCACCCGAGTTTCCAGGGATTCATCCAGGCCTAGGCAGCACGATTCTGGGACCCGACAGAGTATGATCAAGTCGTGGGTAGCCTGTGCTGACCCGGGGACCACAGAGAAAGGCCCACAGAGGTAGCCTGGGCTCCCAGGCCCCCGCCCACTGATGCAGGGCCCACCGTGAGGCAGCCGCACAGACACTGGGCTGAAGATCCCCACTCACCATCTCTCTGACACACAGCGGGGCTGGGCCTCACTACTCTGGGCCTGCTTCTCGGGTGCGTACCTCCACGGCTGCAGGTAACTTAGCCACATCTCTAGGACCTGGCGAGAGACACAGGTCCTCAGTGCCTGGAGGCTGGGTTAGGGGACCGGCAGAAGGGAGAAGGCCAGCTCCCTCACTGAGGGCTGGCCAGGGCATTCGCCTGCTGCAGGGACAGACAAGCGTCCCCCAACAGGGGTTGGCCGCCCTGTGGTGTTGGATTCAGCCCACCCTCAGCAGTAAAGCCCACCCACTGTCCAGTGGAGTCCGAGAGGCTGGGGTCCCAGCTACGCTCTCCGAGCTCTGAGTCAGGCACCAGCTTTTGGGTACCAGGAGGCTGGCCTCAGGAACTTGGATGTGCACAATGGAGACCCACCCCGGTCCCCCTGCAGGCCTCTGCAGCGGCAGTCACGGTCCTCCTGAGTGTTGCCCCAGGCCCTCAGCCCTGCATCTCGCCAGGGGCCCATGGCGAGCACAGGCCCCGGGGTGGACACTCACGGCTCTGAACGATGCATCCAGGGGCCAGTGGCCAAAGCAGTGCTGCAGAAACAGGTAGAGCTTCTGCTGGACGAAGCGTGGGATGGCAGCCCTGAGGGGGAAGCAGCGTCAGTCTGCCATTGGTCACCCAGCACGTGGAAGATGTCCTTGGATGTGAGCCCAGGGGCCCCCTGTGTCGAGGGCCCACCTGCCAGCCGAGGGCTGGGCATGTGTGACCTCCAGAACCCTCTACACCAGGTAGATACACTCCTTGGAGAGATCAATCATGGGAGAAGAGAGGGGCAGTGTTTGTACAGGGAGACAGCGCCGGGGGCAGGAGTGCATGGAGGGAAGGACACAGTGAAGACGTAACTATGGGGAGGAAATGGGAAGAGAGCTGTCACATGGTAGGGAATTACAGTCAATGTCATGAAACAAAATATGTATAAACTGCTGTATGGAAAATGCATCTGTCAACTTTCACCCAAATCACAATAAAAATTTAAAAAACAAAAAGAGTCCTCTCGGCTCTGTTCAGAGAGGACCTGAGGTTCAGAGAGGTCAGGCAACACTCCAGGTGCTGACCGGCCTGGAAACCAAGTGCACACAGCCCGTCCACTGCCCCAGACGCTCCCTGCAAAGCCGTCCACGCTGCTGCCCACTCCAGCCCTGCTTGGGTGGGAGGAAAGCCTGCCCTCCGCCCCTGGTGAGCATGGCTCTCTCCACTAAGGAGCACAGCGCAGGCCTGGGGGAGATGCCAGGACAACAGCAGGAACAGCAGCCAAGTGGGGGCACGGAGACAGACCTGGGACAGTCAGGAGCCATGTGCCTCCAGTCCCACCCTGCAGGGGCCCTTCCTGCCATGGCCCGCAGCCTGTGCCCACCGTTTGAACTCCTCCAGGGGACTGGTGGCATGGGAGTGGGCTGCGGCAGGCTCCGGCTTCAGGCTGTTGGAGAAAGCGTGCAGGTGTTTCACGAGCAGCCGGACCGCCAGCACGTGCTCCTCAGTGGGCGTGAACATCTCCTGGGGGCAAGGAACAGGTCAGCCCGGGACAGCCTGGGGAGCCCCGCACTCCGTGCTGGGCCCACATGTGCCCTCAAGTCTGCATTGTCCAGGCCAAAGGTCTGGGTCCGCCACCCAGTACACCCAGGCCCAGCTCCCACAAACACACACCCCACTGCTTGGCCTGAACTTAAGACTGTCCTGTGGTGGCATGGCAAGGGTCCAGGGCCTGCCGATGGCCCCAGCAGAGGGTTCAATGAAAGCACGCAGTCTGGAGCGTCCCCATCATGACTTAAACCCCAGTGCCACAGTGCAGAGCCAAGTACCACCTGTGGTTGATACTGTCACTGCCACCAGCTGCGTGTCCTCAGGGGCCCTACCTCTGGGACAGCTGGAGGACAAGGACCGCAGAAATGGGAGACCAGACTGTAGCCTGCCTCCTGGGATCTACACACAGCTCACCAGGCCCCAGCCTTCCCATTCCCAGTCAACCATGTCCATCCCCCGATATAAACCCTACTCCTTCCACCTACGCCCAGTCTGGGCATAGGGGGAAGAGTGCTAGTGTGTGAGGGTACCCTCCCTCCCTCCTCACCTGTGTCAGCTAAAACCCCCAAGACAAGGACCTACAGGGTGGTGGGCCCAGTCTCGAGTCACAGTGCAGGCCCCCGGGAGGGCACCCATCTGCACTGTGGGGTCTCTCCAGCTTTGCTCAGGGGCTTCGAGTGGGCGGAGCAACAGGACCCCCAGGAAAGGCAGCCCCTGGCTCCTCCCACCCCACCCGTCCCCTGCCCCTGGGCCTCAACACACCTGCCCGGGAGCTGCCGGCTGCCTCAGCCCAAGCACAAGTGAGGCTAATGGTGACTGTCCTACACCCCAGCTGTCTCCCCCCATGAAAATGTGGCCCAAGGGGACACACGCGAGGGGTGTGTGTATGTCTGTGGCAGGAAATCACTTAGCTGTATGTCCAGCAATGAATTTGCACTGATTGTGAAATAAGCAATATGAAATGTTTTGGCAGCAACAGTGGATGAAGACTGGACTGTGGAGGACATGGAGGCCAGCCATTCGCCCCACGAGAGGTGTCCCCCGCCAGTCTCGTCTCCCAGCCTGGAGCCCCGGGTCATCCTCCTTCCACACGGGGCGGGGGGCTGCTCCTTCCTGCTTCAGAGCACTGACTGGCCTTACACCCCAGCTGCCTCTCCCCACTTCCTGGGGGTCTGGAGGCTGCAGCCCATCCTCCACTGGCCCCCTTTCTCAGCGTACTCGTCAAGTCACATGTCCGGCCTGTCCTCAAACGCCCAACTCTCTGAGCCCAGTGTCTCTCGGCCTCCTCCCACACCTGGGCCCACCCCCAGGGCCTCGTCCTTCACATCAGGGCTCCTCTCTTGCATGTGTTGGGCAAGCCCGGCACTCTCCGCTGATGCAACCCCAAAAACCAAACACCAAACCCACTGCCACTGAGCTGATTCCAACTCACAGTGACCCCCGTTGGGTTTCAGAAGCTGTACATCTTTACAGAAGCAGACTGCCCCATCTTCCTGCCACGGAGCAGCTGGTGGGTTTTAACTGCCGACCTTCAGGTTAACAGCCAGATGCCTTACCCGTTGTGTGGGTCTCCACACTGCACCCACCCTGGTTGTCCCCCCGGCCCAAGGATCACCTCTACTGCCACGTGGCGGCTTTGATGTGTGGGAACCCACACTGTGGGCCACTCTGCCAGCCCATCCTGAAACTCAACTGTCAAGACAGCTTCCTCATCTTGTACTGAACCTCACGTGCCACCTGGGCACAGCAGGGCCACCGAGCCACAGTTTCCGGGCAGGCGTCCCATGAACCAGCCAACCACAGGACTCCCCCACCCCTGGCCCCACATCGCCCGCCCCGTGCCCCTTAGCTTCACATGTAAGGCTGGGGCCGAGTGGGTGACACTTCTGGATGGGGACCAGCCAGCAGCCCCAGGGCCCTGTGGACCGAGGCCAGGCGGGGGCAGTGCCCTCGTCCCGGGACCATGCAGGGCCCTGTGTGCTCCTCCCCGTCCCAGGGCCCAGCTGAAGGCTGAGTGCCCTCACCCGCCGGGCTTCCTGCTATATGTGAAACCAGTCCCGGGTCCCCCAAGATCACCCCCTTGGCCTCTGGTTCTAGCCCTGCACTGACAGGTGCTCTGCGGCTAACGCCACGGGCCAGGAGTGACAGAACCAACATGACAGCCAGTACCTGGTAGGTGTGCAGGGCCCGGAAGCCGGGCTGGGCAGGGCCGTGCAGGGCGCCGCACACGCTGAGCCGGTAGTGCAGAATCTCCAGCTGAGGCGGCAGAGGCACAGGAGCGGGGCGGGGATGGGGAGGGACACACAGGCAGGCGTGACCCCAGGAGACAGGAGAGGAAACCAAACGAAAGTGTCAGGGACGGCTCACTGCACCACAGCCCCAGCAGCTGAGACGTCTGCCCCGCAGCGGCCGACCGAGAGCCTCTGGCTTGGCACGGTGGGAGCGCACCCCGAGAGAGCCAGGCCCTTCCAGGCCAAAGGGCAGCTGACCTCAGGGTCACTCGGGAGCCCTGGGCAGCACCCCCAGCTCTGAGAGGTCAGACCGCCGCTCTCTCCCGCCGAAGGGCCTCACCCGGAGGGACGGCACCATGTGAACATGTCCCTGCTACAGTCCAGCGGGGGCAGGCTGGGCGTCCTCACTGGGCACATCAGGAGCCACAAAGGCCCTGAGGGCTCAGGCTCAGAAGGACAGTTTGAGGGACCAGCTGACCCTTCTCCACACATGAAAGGAAAACACAAGGCTGGTGGATTTCCCTAGGTCGTCTAAGGCAGGGAGGCACGAAACCAGCATGCGCCAGGCTGAGTTCCAGTCCAGCTACAGCCCGGCCAAGGCCTCCACCACCACCGCTGCCCTGACCACGGGCCCTCCTGTTCTGCGGGAACCAAGGCTGGTTCCTGATGGTGGCTCAGATGGGTACAGGGTCAGCCCAGCATGCGTGTGAAGGACCACGAACACAGCACCACCAGGCCCCACAGCATAGAGAGTTACAGGCAAAATTCTACCACAGGATGGTAGAATAACTCATCTGATGGCAGATAACTCATCAGTTCTCATTACACTTCCCTACCCACCAGCCACTCCTCGGAAGGAAGGTTGGGCAATCCTACTTCTGTAGTGATACTGCCTCGGAAACCCAAGGAGGGGTCGCTATGAGTCAGGGCCGACTCGACGGCACATAACAACAACAACAACAACAACAACAACAACAACACACAGGGCCACTCCTCATCCAAGGGCAGGGACCCCGAGTGTGTGGCTCCAGCAGGTCCAACTCTGCAGCTGGGACGGCCCAGGACGTGGGGCGGCAGCTGTGACGGGCAGTGGGCCCTGCCCTGCCATGCTGAGGCCTGCGGAAGACACCCCCTCAGCCAGCTGCACCCCAGGCTGGCCCACAAACCTGCACTTCCCCGCAAGGCCTGCCCCCGTCCCAGCAGCAGGCCCCACCTCATCTCACATAGCAAACAAACCCTTGAGCCAGACGCATGCCACGTAAGGCGGGAAGGACCACCGTGAGAAAGCACAGCCCTGCACACCCAGCCCCGCCACCCCCTGTGCTCAGTGAGGGCCGGCTCCAGCTGGTGCATAGGGCCTGCAGGAACCCCCAGAGGTGGTGCTCAGCAAGTGGGGGTGAATGGAGGCTAGGGACTCAGGGGCTCAGTGATACTCAGAGCCTTTGGGGGGGGCCTCCTAGAGCTGCGCACACAGGCATCAGGAAGAAAGAAGTGAGCCCAGGAACTGTGGGCCTGAGTCACTGTGGGGGCTGACCTCCACAGCTGGCTTCTCTAGTTCCCAGGATGTTCTCCTGCTCAACACAACGGCCATCTGACTCACAGTGCCCCTAGAGGACAGAGTGGAACTGCCCCAGAAGGTGTCCAAGGCTATCAGTCTTCACCGGAGCAGACTGCCTACCTTTTGGTTGGCAGCTGAGTGCTTTAACCACTGCACCACCAGCGCTACTTTTTGAACTCTGGTAGCATAGTGCCTAAGGCACATGACTGCTAACCAGAAGGCTGGAGGTTCAAACCCACCAGCCACGCCTCGGAAGGAAGGTTGGGCAATCTACTTCCGTAGTGATACCGCGTCAGAAACCCAAGGACGGGTCGCTATGAGTTGAGTCCGACTTAAGGGCACATAACAACAACAACAACAACAACAAGGTCCTCAGGAATAAGGTCAAAAGTTGAAACAGAACCTAGGTCACCAGTCCTGGCTGCAGCCTCAGGCAGAATCGGAGCTGCTCCAGGGAGCATGCCTCTTTTTTTTTTTTTTTAATTGTGATTTGGGTGAAAGTTTACAAAGCAAATTCACTTTCCATATAGCAGTTAACACACACGTTGTCTCATGACACTGACTACAATTTACCCCGATGCAACAGCTCCCCTCCCATTTCCTCCGGATAGTTACCTCTTCCCTGTGTCCATCTCTCCATGTATTCCTGCCTCCTGAGCTGTCTCCCTGTGCATAAACAGCCCTTCTTTCTCCCAGGATTATTCTCTCCAAGGACTGTATCTACCTCAGGTACACATTCAACTCATATGCCTGTCTTTTGTTTGGCTGGAAGCCACAGGTGTGGGTTCAACTCCAGACCTGAAGGGCAGCTGGGGCCATAGTCTCAGTGGTTCCACCAGGCTCTATCTATCAGACCAGCAAACCTGGTCCCCCTTTTTTTTCCCCCAAATGATTTTGAGTTTTGTTCCACCATTGTTCACCCTCTCTATCCAGGATCTCCTCCATAGATCTCCCTGAGTGGTTGACAGTGGTAGCCGGGCACCATCTAGTTCTTCTGTCTCATAGTCATATAGGCTGGGGATCACATGGTGTACCAGTCACAAGGACTAACTGTTTCCATGAATCTTTGGTTTTCTTCATTCTTTTTTGCTCTGGACGAAGAGAGACCCATCGTTGCATCTAGAGGCTGCTTGTAAGCTTTTAAGATCCCAGTCACTACTCGCCAAAGTAGGAGGTGGAACAATGATTTGTGTAGTATGTTACGTCAATTGAGCTTGATGTCCCTTCCGACTAGGGAGCGTGACTCTTAAGCGCCACCCTGGCCACCTGAGTGACAGAACCAACAATCTGACTCGCCCAATGGGGCTGCAGGACTGAGCCTGCCTTGAACTTCAGTCACTCTGCCAGTCCCACACCCTGGCCAATGACTTTGCTGCCAGGGGAGGAAGTGGGGAATGGCCAGGGTGGGGAGGAGGCCGGCTGCAGATCACCGGGACAGCTGTGCGTGCTGGTGCTCAGGAGAAGGCAATGGCAGTGCGGGCAGCAGTCTCAAGCCAGGTGCCTGGGTGGACGAGGGCCGTCTGGGCTGTCACCCCACTGGGCCAGCATGGCGGCACTGCCGATGGGTGAGGGGCAGGCACAGACATGCCTGCCAGAGGGGCCCCTGCTCCAGACCAAGAGTGACTGTCCACCCATTCCACCGCCAAAGCCAGGCTCTGGAAGCTGCCTGGTGCTGGGCCCAGAGAAGGCAAACCTCCCAGTCTCAGCCACCCAGCCCGTGGGGCACAGACCCAGCTTTGTCTCAAAGAACAAAACTCCTTCTCGCTGAGCGAGGGGTGACAGTGGGCCTAAGCTGCCCGCCACCCAGCCCTAACTCTGCTCAGGGACGAGGAGGACCAGCGGGCCGAGTGCACGCAGACCTACCTTGGCATGAGGAGACTGCATCGTCTGGTACATCTCCATAGAGTAGTGATGAAGCCACATCTCAACCAACACCTGCGGAAAGGCTTTGGCATCAGCTACAGGTCTGGAAGTCGAGCCCTGGACACTTGTCCTTGTCATGGGCCAGCAAAGCCCATGGTCCACATGGCTGTGTGGTCAGAGCCACTCCTAGGGCCCCACTCTATAAACAGGGACACGCTGTCACCGTTGCTGGCTCCTAGGGCTGCTGTGAGAACGTGGCCACCTGCGTGAGCACAGGTTCCACATACCAGAGTTATACCTGAGGTGGGAGGGGCAGAATCCCACCCGGGCCACAACCCAGAAGTTGGGTGAGGCTGGAGCCCTCACTGGTAGGCTGCATGGGGCTGCTGGTGGAGTGGAGGCCTCACAAAGCCCTCAGCTCCACGTCATGCAAACAATGGCCTCTACCCAGCCGGCACTGGGCGAGTCTGACCTCCCTCAAGGTGGGAAATTACTCCGTTGACGTGGGGGAAAGGCCTTAGCAGGCAGGCAGGGAGAACACCCACCTACCAGAAACGAAAAGACAGTATGACAATATCATCATCTTGAGAAGAGGAAAATAACCAAAGACAAAAATACCCAAGGACAAGGAATGAAGTTGGAACAGAAAATGCTGCCAACCATACAAAGGGAAAAAGTAGGAAGCTTTAGCTCTAGCTTTCTAAACCAAAAACCAAATCCACTCGCCACAGTCGATTCCAACCCACAGCACCCCTAGAGGAGAGTGGAACTGTGACCAGAGGGTCTCCAAGGCTGTCAATGTTCATGGATGTTGTTGTTGTTATGCACCCTCGAGTCAGACCCATAGTAACCCCTTTCTGGGTTGCTGAAGCAGTATCACTACAGAAATAGATTGCCCAAACTTCCTTCCAAGGAGTGGCTGGTGGGTTTGAACCACCAGCCTTCTGGTTAGCCGTCAAGTGCCTTAGGCACTATTCTATCAGAGCTTCTTATCTTCACGGAAGCAAAGCCCAAACCAAGCCCATTGCTGTGGAGTCAATTCCAACTCATAGCGCCCCTAGAGGACAGAGTGGAACTGCACAGAGGGTTTCTAAGGCTGCCGGTCTTTACAGAAACATACTGCCTCATCTTTCTCCCGCAGAGGCTGGAGGCTGTCTGGAAGACATTGCCCCTGTTCCTGCCTGCCCCGCCGAGGAAGCTGGCATGGCTTCCCTGGCGCTCACCTGGAGCAGGGTCTCTGAGCGCCAGATCTCATGGGAGGCAGGGTCCGCGTTCACAGACGTCTGGTGGGAGATGTGCCGCTTCAGCAGGCTGCTGTGATGGAGGCCGTAGGAGGCAAAGGGCACAGCTGGCGACCTGCAGAGATGAGAGACCGAGCCCACGTTGCAGCTCCCAACGGCCAAGCCGGGGGCCCTCCAGATATCATAACGCACAGGGGTGAACCACAACCTTCCGAATCATCCAACAGCCCCAAGTATCCACTGGCGCACTGACGACCCAATGGGAAAAGCCGTCCTCACAGCAGAGCACACACTTTAAAGAGCACTGGAATGCCATTTGAGCCAGTCATTCCATTACTAAGTATATATCCTAAAGAAGGGAGAGCCAGGACAAGAACAGACACATGCACACCCACGTTCATCATGGCACTACTTACAGTACCCAAAAGATGGGAACAACCTAGGTGTCCATCAACTGAGGAACGGATATCCAAACTATGGTGCATACACACAATGGAATACTATACAACCCTAAAGAATAACATAGAATCTGCAAAACACCGCATAATGTGGATGAACTTGGAGGACATTGTGCTGAGTGAAATAAGTCAATCACAGAAGAACAAGTGTTGTATTAGTCCATTATTGTAAAAAGTCAAGGAAAGGTTTATACATGGAAAAAACTTTTCTTTGTTGGTTCCCAGGGGTGGGAGGGTAGGGTAGGGAACACTGTTAGACAGATAGAGACAAGTATTGATTTGGGTGAAGAGAAAGACAATGTACCAAATGTGAGTGATCAACATGGTGGCATTGAGGAAGAGGAAGACGTAGAGAGGCCAACAAAGATGAACCCTTCTGCACATACAGTATTGCACTGTCAGCGGAGACAAACATGGGTATACAGGTGGACAGATGGGTGGACAGGCAACTATTAGGTATATCTGTGCAGGGGGGAGAGTACCCAAGCCCATGTACAGGGTTGGTAGACAATGGTTCTACAAGTGTATTTGTATGTTCTGTAAGAATTCCCAGGTGTATATAGTAGAGCTGACAAGGGACAAGGTTGTAGTCACTTCTTGGCCACAGCCAGCTACCTAGAGGGACCGAGTAGTTGAACCTGTGGGCTCAGGACCATAGTCGCAGGGGACATCAAGCTCAATTGGCATAACACACTACACAAAACATTGTTCCACATCCTCCTTTGGCAAGTAGCGACTGGGATCTTAAAAGCTTGCAAGCAGCCATCTACATAAAACGATGGATCTCTCCCCATCCAGAGCAAAGAATAAAAAAAACCAAAGATTCATGGAAACAATTAGTTCTCACAACTGAAACACCATGTAATCCTCAGCCTATAAGACTATGAGAACTAGATGGTGCCCAGCTACTACTGACAACCACTTGGAGGGGGATCTATGCAGGAGATCCTGGATAGAGAGGGAGTACAACGTGGAACAAAACTCGAAATCATTTGGGGAAAAAAGAAAAGGGACCAGGTTTGCTGTTCTGATAGAGCCTGGTGGAACCAGTGAGACTATGACTCTTAGCTGCCCTTCAGGTTTGGAATTGAACCCACACCTGTGGCTTCCAGCCAAACAAAAGACAGGCATACAAGGTGAACATTTACACTAGGTAGATACACTCCTTGGAGAGAAAAATCACAGGAGAAAGAAGAGTTTTTTATGCACAGAGAGATAGCTCAGGGGGCAGGAGGGCATGGAGGGATGGACACAGGGAAGAGGTAACTATCAGGAGAAAGCAGGAGGGGAGCTGTTGCACTGTGGTAAATTGTGGTCAATGTCTTGAGACAACGTGTATGTGAGCTGCTGTATGAAAGGTGAATTTGTTCTGCAATCCTTCACCCAAATCACACACACACACACACACACACACACACACACAGAGGAGTGCTGGAATGAGAAGTCCACCATCTGGGAATCCTTGCAGTAGGAACTAACTTGGCCAAAGCTCATCACCATCGCCAAGGCTTATTCGCTGCCGTTTCGCTGGCTCCGACCCCATGAACAACAGAACCCAGCGTTGCCGGTCACATGCCGTCCTCATAATCGGTGTTCTGCTCGCATACATCCTTGCAGCCTTTGTACAGCTGAGTGCCTTCCAACCTCGGGGGCTACCTTCCAGCACTGTATCAGACACTGTTCTCTTGTAGGGTTTTCAGTGGCCAATTTTTGGAAGGTGACTGCCAGGCTTTTCTTCCTAGTCTTAGCCGGAAAGCTCTGCTGAAACCTGCCCACCTTAGGTGATCCTCCCTGCTGGTATCTGAGATACCAGGAGGCTCACCAGAGCAACACAGGAGCCACCGCAGCACGGCACTGACCCGCGAGGGGTCTTGTGGGTCAACTCGGGTGTGTGGTGACTCCGTGTGGATCAGGGCAGACCTGTGCTCACAGGCTTTGTGTGGCTGTGACCTTTCGGAAGTGGACTGCCAGGCCTGTCTCAGGTGGACATGAACCAACCTCTTGGTTAGTAGATGAGCGCTTAACCACTGGACAGTCACATAGCCTTGCTGTGCCATGCCACAAACCCCTCCCTGTTAGTTTATTTAGTCATATAGCAACTCATTTAACTCTACAATAGAAAAACCGGGCCAAGACACCCTGAACCCAGAGGTCAAAGCTACAGTTGCTGGCCATAGGACAGACCTCTGAGAATGTCCCATGTCATCCTGAAGCACCCCTGGAAACAGAGCACTACCAGTGTCTTCTCAGGAGGAACCCCAGGTGAAGGGCATTCGACAGCATCCAGCTGGCACTCATCCAAGGCGCCAAGGTCACAAGACAAGAGTGTGCAGGGATCCTGGAGTCCAGATACAGCCACATGTTAACGTGGGACACTGGCAAAATCCAGTAGAGTCTCGGGGTTAGCGGGGAGCCCTGTGGGACATAAACTCTGGGTCCCTGTGGGATCACAAGCCTGATGTTGACAGAAGTACTATGTTCATGGAGTAGAGCGTGCTTGAGTTTAGGAAACACTGGGGTAATTCAGGCTGTGTGTCAACTTGGCTGGGCCTGGTATTGAGCGGCTGGGCAGCTGGATGTAGTTATTACCCATGATGAGACTGGTCGTCAACTCCGTGGTGCAATCTACTGGAGCAGCTGAGTAGCTGCCTTAGAGATGCAGTCTGCTGCCAGTAGATAAGGAGACACTTTGATAAAGGTGTCTAGCTTCTTGGCACATCTGGATCCTGCATATAGCCAAGTCTTCATCTCAGTGGCCTACCATGTTGTCTTCAGACTATTTCTGGACTTGAACCAGTGGCCTGCTGTGTTGCTTGATAATCTATGGACTGTGCCCTTCCACTTGTCAACCTTGGGTTTGTCAGCCTCAGCAGCTAGCAGCTGCCTGAGTTAGGAGAAACCTCTAACTCCAATGGGCCGGGAGCAAGAGGCAGAGCTGAAGCCCAGGGTTGAGGGGCCTTCACCTAGCTCCTAGAACTGTCACTCTGAACTCGGACTTCCAGCCTCCAAAACTATTAAAAAAAAAAAAAAAAAATCCCTATTTTTTAAAGCCGTTCACATGTAGTATTTTCTGTTAGAGCGGCACTAGGGGACTAAGACATATATCATGTCTAAACCTTCTCATTTAGGTCAGAAAACTCACCCAGTATACTCACGTTCATCACAGGATTATTCACAATAGCAAAGAGATGGAAACAACCTAAGTGCCCATCAACGGAGAAAAGGCTAAACCAACTATGGTGATACACACAGTGGAATACTATGCAACCCTACAGAATAATATACAATCTGCAAAAACACCACGTAACATGAAGGAACTTGGAGGACATCATGCTGAGTGAAATAAGTCACATAGAAGGACAAATATTAGCCCACTATTGTCAAGGAAAGGTTTGTATGTAGAAGGGAACTTTCTTTGTTGGTTACCAGGAATGAGAAGAGAGGGAAAGCAAAATTCCTATATAAAAGACTTGAAAAAACAAAGTGCATATATATATAAAGAAACCAAAGATAATTAGTGGTTATGGATGGGGGGAGCTTTTGTTTGGAGGCACTGAGTTGATGCTAACGGTGATAGAGTATGTGGAAAGGACAGCAATAATGGTGGCACAACATGAAAAATGTCATTAATGTCCCTGAGCTGTGAAAGGGAACGCTGTTATGTTGGTGAATGTCTTATTGTGCATGCTTTCACCACAGTAAAAGTAATAATAATAAAAAAGAGATTGACTCAAAATACACGCTACAGTAATTATGCCTCATTAACATAACAAAGACAACTCATTACCTTTTGCAAAATAAGAATGTGCCAGGGAAAGTGCATCTACAATATAAAAAAAATCAAAAAAAAAAAAAAAAAAAAAAAAAAATCCCCGCCCAGGGGAACACAGAGAGGGAAAAAGGCCCCAGAAATGTGGGGTACGGTCTACAAAGGGTCTTTGATTATTCATGGTAATTTCTCTCTAAATCTGAAATTACTGCAAAAGGTTACACCAAACAAAACCAGGCCGAGATCCTGTGAGGGGCATGTCCTTGACATGTCCTCATCCCAGGCCGCAGCATCACCATCATGATGGCCTCTGTGCACACCTGCCCGGACAGCCCCTGCCATGCTCACCCTTCAGCCCACCTCCCTCCAGACATCCATCTAGACATGCAGATCCAAGGTCTCGGGTGAGAGCTTATGGACATCAGCTCACTGGGGAGGACTGGCCCTGCAGGAAACAGCCACCTGCAGGTCCTACGGACACAAATGGACCATCCACATGAGGGCGTCAGGGATGCAGAGGCAGCTGCTGCTGGGGCCAGTCGTTGGCCCTGGGCACCAGGGCACGAGAGGCCCCACACGTCCTACTCAGGCCAAGGCTGGCTGCACGGGATCCTTATCTCAGACCAGGACTTCTGGCCCATCTGTGTGACCAGCAGGCACTCAGCACCCAGGACTGCCCTTCACAAGTCTGGCCTACAGGTCCTTTCTCTCCAGAACATTCCTAGGCCTCCATCAACTCTACTGACTCAGCCTCAGGGCCTCTCGAGCCTGCTCACCACCCAGGCCGGAGGCTGTTCTAGACCGAGGCTCTGCTGCAGGGTTTCCATGATGCCACAGGCTACCCCCAGCTACAGTAGGGAGACGAAGGTGCTAGAACAGCTGGGAGCGCTAGACAAAAGGCAGCACAGCTGTATCCACGGGCCACACAGTCTGGGTAACTCTCTGTGGGAATGGCCAGGCCTCATGGCTGGCGGCAGGGAGAGGCCCAGCTCCTTACCTGGGAGCTGGCGAGGGGCTGGAGCCCCCAGGACTGGAGAAGAGTGGGGGGAGCACACTGCCTTCTGTGGGCAGGAACCACGACAGGTACCGGTCCACCAGGAGAAAGTAAGCACAGTCGGATGTCCGGATGTGGAGTGAGGCGGGCAGCGGCTGGAGAAGCAAGCATGTCATCAGTGTGCAGCTCCACAAAGCCCCGTGTACGACACACTGCACTCTTGGGGTGATGGGCTGAGGATACTCCAGACTCAGGGCCTGACCAGACTCTCCGGTCAAGGCACCCCGTATCCAAGGGGGTGAGGGACTCTGGAGGGGCCTCGCCTTAAAGCTTTTCTTACAGGCCCACACAAGTATCTCCCCACCTGAGTGCTCCATGAAAAGTGAGCAAAAACATTCTAGTTGAAAAACAGTGTGAAGTGCTGACAGAGAAGAGCCAGTGGGGCTCTGCCAGCCACTCGGGGTGGCCAGGTCTGCCTGATCTGTGACCCTCACTAGAGGAGGAGGACCAGGGAGTGGGAGAACAGGGAGTGGGGGACGGGGCAGGGGCCACCAGAAGGCAGGACAGACGGAGACAGGTGGCTGCCAACTCCCAGACAGACCCTGAGCCCCATGCTCCCCTCAGAAATGGGGCTCCACCTCCCCAGTAGGCTGTGGCCAAGCCACTGTCCAGAGGCCCCACCTGTACCTTCTGAGTGATGAGGCTCAAGGCGAAAAAGAATGTGTAATACTCAAAGGGGTCTGCAGCCACATTAAGGAGACACCACACAGAGCTCGGGGAGCCCCCAGCTGGCCCCCGACAGTGCACGAGGCCTCCACCCCGCTGTGCACTGATCCCACGCCACCCCCACTGCACACAGGGTCCCTATCCCACTGTGCGCCAGGCCCTCTACCCCAACACTACACACAAGGGCCCCACACCCATGCAGCAGGCACCCTCTAGTCCATCCCGCCCCCTCACAGGAGGCCATTTCCACCCCTACTGTGTTCCAAGTTGCATCCACACCCACTGTGCACACCAGGCCCTCCACCCCCACTGCACACCAAGGCCCCCAACCCATGGTGCATAGCGTCTCCACCCCCACTAAGCAGCAGGTCCTTTCTGCCCTATCTCCCTGCACAGGAGTTCCACTCCACCCATGCTGTGCATGAAGCCTCCACTCCCACTGTGCACCAGGTTCCCTCCACCCCCACTACACGAGGCCCCCACCCACTGTGCACTGGGCCCCCTCCACGCCAGATGTGCCCAAGCCCCCATTTCCACAGTGACCAGGCCCCTTCCACCCTCGCTATGCCCAAGGCCCTCATCCCACAGTGTACCAGGCCCCCTCCACCCCCGCTGCACCCAATACCCCCATCCCACAGTGCACCGGGCCTCCTCCACCCCCGCTGCACACCGAGGCCCCCATCCCATGGTGCACCAGGTGCCCCAGCCTCCCCACTGTGAGACACAAAGGATACTGAGGGCCAGGTTGAGGCCAAGGCCCCCGCTGGACGGCAGCTGGACCTTGTTGTGGTACAGAGGGCTGTCAGGCAGGACCCGCTCCTGGATGGACGCCTTCACAGGGCCCTGCAGAAGGAGAGGGCTCCTCAGTGGGAGACCCATCACGTAGCCTGCAGGGCACAGCCCTGGAGAAGGTACTAGGGGGACCAGCACACAGCCTGCTGTGCCATCTATCTGGGTGGCATGCAGCAGAGATTTGGGCCTGAGAATCTCACATCCTCACAAAAGCCACCAACAGCAGTGTGGTAGTTAAGTTTGTGTGTCAACCTGGCTGGGCCTGGTTGAGTGGCTGGGCAGCTGGTGGTAGTTATTCCCCATGATAAGAATGGCAATAAACTCCACAGTTGGACCTACCACAGGCAGCTGAGTAGCTGCTTCAGGGATGTGTTCTGTCTCCATATAAGAACTCTTAGGGAATGGTCTCTAGCTTACAGCACACTTGAACCCTGAATGTAGCTGTGTTGTTGTTCAGCAACCTGCCATGCTCTGTGGACACTGGGACTTTTGATGGACTTGAATTAATGGCCGGCCATGTGGCATGGTAGTATTGGGACTGTGCCAATTTATTTGTTGACCTTGCGCTGGTTACCCTCAGCAGCTAGAAGCTGCCTGAGTGAAGAGGTACCTCTAGCTTCAGTGGGCCGGGAGCAAGAGGCAGAGCTGAAGCCCAAGGTCAAGGGGCTTTCACCTAGCCCCTAGGGCCTGGCACTTGGATTTCTAGGCCCCTAAACTATAAGAGAATAAACCCGTTTGTTCAAGCCATCCCATTTGTGGTATATTCCTGTCAGAGCGGCACCAGGTAACCAGAACAAGCAGGGACAGCAGCTTGTCACTGAGCCTGGCCAGGCAGGGGACCATCGGCCACTCTGCTTCTCACACCCACTGTGCGGGTCACCCTCCACTTGCCCAGCATCCTGGAGACTCAGAATAACCAAGCAGCAGAGTCACCAGGCCCCCACCTGCCACTCGGTCCACCGGCAGATTTGGAATTATCTTGAAAAACACAATCTAAGTTATGTTTAAGGATCTAATCTATAATGCCCCCTGCACCCTGAAGAGACCCTGTGCAGGGTCCTCCTACCCAAGGCCAGAGCCCCACCAGGCCCCAAATGCCTACCACATCCCAGCCAATATAATATGCAGGTCCTGCTCTGCCCCAGGTATGCATACTCACGGGAAGGTAGGAGACAGGAAAGTCAAACTTATAGTCTTCAGCTTGCAGTTTATAAACCAGCTTCATCATTGGGCCACTGAGTATGCAATTAAACAGGTAAACAAAATAGGCAGGTGAGCTATGCAACACTAAAGAATAATGTAGAATCCACAAAACACCGCATAACATGGATGAACATGGAGGACATTATGCTGAGTAAAACTGGTTGATCACAGAAGGAAAATATTGTATTAGTCCACTATTATAAAAGGTCAAGTAGACATGCAGAAGATGGCAGACTAGGGAGAAAGACTGCACAGACCCTCTTCAACAAAGAAAAGAGGAACCAGTTAACACAGACACAGAAGATAATCCTGGACCCCTGAGCCTTAAAGGGAAGGATATAGAAGTGAACTAAACCCCAACTAGCAGAAGAATTTGCATGAAAATACAAAAAAAGGAGACATACGGAGCTGCAACCTGGCAGCGATCCAGAGCAAGCCTGACGGCACAGACAGCCTGGAGAGTGCCGAGTGGTGGTAGGACCTAAGAATTAACCTAAAAATCAGCCCTGCTAGCCAGGGACTGCACGGAGGACTGCTCTGGTGGCTGCGGAATAAAACGCGAAGCACCAGCGAAGAGAAAGGAGGGCTGAGCTGTGGACTTTTCCCTGCCCGGAGGGCGCCGCCATTTTGAATGTTTATAAGCAGCTTGACCTTTTGAATATTTAAAGAGAAGCGCTCTCCAAGATTCCAGGGGCTTAAGAACAGGTTTCTGCTTGCCAGTAACCCCAAGGAAACTCTGGACCTGGAAAACTGAAAAGGTGCAACATTCCCCTTGTTACTCTTATACCCCACACCCCTTGGTGAACGGAGATGCAGCCATTACCCACTGCCACCCACCTTCTAGGCCTGCAGGAAATCCATCCTAGTCTGTGTGCTCAGGCAGCCTGGGTGCCCTGCCCTAGCCTGCCACGATTTTTTTTTTTCTGGTTTTAAGTTTGCTTGTTTTTGTCTGTTTCAAAACTACTATTATTATTAATACATTTGTCTTTTTACTATGTTATTCTTTATTCTTCCCCTCCCAGGTCCTAGTTTTCAGCTCTTTTTCTTTTCCATGTTCATGGTTGCAAAATTTTTTTTAATTTTTTTTTCCTCATGGTTAACTCTGTTCCTTGTATTTCTTTCCGCATTTTTTCCATATTTTTCTTCATTATTCTCCTTCTCATCTTTTTTCTCTTATCGCCCTATACCCAGATGTTGCAGGTTTTCTTATTTTTTTCTTCTTCTTTTTCCCTTTTGTTAGTTACTGTTCCTGTGTGATTACATGGTGTTTTTTGTCCATGTGTTTTAGTTTTTTGATGGTTATTCAGTTGTAATTTTTGCCTAATTGAGTGGGAGACAGCAACAGTCCCCATAAGACACAACTACACCCATACCTCCTGCAATTTCTCTTACTGACCAAGAGCCACTGCCTCCTTCTCCATCAATGGGCCAACGATAAAAAACGACCAAAAAGAGCCTGAATCACCCTTGGCTGCTCTTCACAAACAGTTAACAGAGACCTAAATACAAAAACACCATGATGCCTCGGAAACAACAGACCATCACAGTCCACACAAAGAAGCAAAATAAAGTGGTAGAAACAAGGGAACAGGATACAGATCCAGAACACATCCCTGAGGAAGATGCAGCACTGGAACTCTCTGATAAGGAATTCAAAAGAATGATATTTAGGTATCTTCAAAGGATTGAGAGACAAACCAAAGAAAACACAGAAAAAACCTTAGAAGAATTTTGGAAGAAAATACAAGAACAAAATGACAAAATAGATGAAAAATTAGAAATGATTCTAAATCTACAGGTAGAAATCTAGAAGATTAATACTAAATTGTCAGAAATAGATAAAACATTGGAAGGGCAAAGGAGCAGAATTAATGTAATGGAAGACAGAATTAATGAGATTGAAGACAAATACCTGAATACTTTTTTGGAAAGGGATAAAAAAAAAAAAAAAAAAAAAAAAAGCAGAAAGCCTAAGGTTCATGTGGGATATCATCAAAAGAAATAACCTACGTGTCACTGGAATTCCAAAACAAGAAGAGAAAAATAAAAGCACTGAGAAAATTTGTTGGAGGACAACTTCCTTGATACAATGAAAGATGAGAATATATATTCTGTCTTTTGTTTTTCCACACAAGCAAGAAGGCAATGGGATAGTATATATAAAACTGTGAAAGAGAAAAATTTTCAACCAATAATTATATACCCAGTAAAATTGTCTTTCAAATATGATGGTGAAATTAGGAGATTTCCAGATAAGTAGAAATTAAGTGAATTTGTTAAAACCAGACCAACCTTACAAGAGATGCTAAAGGGAGTCCTATGAACAGAGAACCAAAAATAGTAAGTAACAATCGACCACTGATACACAAGATGACATAACCCAGAAATAGATCCATCAACCTATAGTTAGCTGATCTTTGACAAAGGGCCGAAATCCATTAAATGGGGAAGAGAATGTTTAATAAATAGTGCTGGCAAAACTGGAAATCCATTTGCAGAAAAATGAAACAAGATTTATACCTCACACAATATACAAAAACCAACTCCAGATGGATCAAAGACTTAAATGTGAAAACCCAAACTATAGAGTTCATCAAGGAAAAACTAAGGCCAGATTTAGGGGCCCTAATATATGGCATGAAAAGACTATCAAGCATAACTCAAAATGCACAAACAGCAGAAGAGAAACCAGATGATTGGGACCTTCTAAAAAGTAAATTTTTATGTGTTTCCAAAGACTTCTCCGAAAGAGTCAAAAGAGAACCTACAGACTGGGAAAAAATAGTTGGTAATAACATATCTGAAAAGGGACTTATCTCTAGAATTTATAGAAAACTCCAACACCTCAATAACAAAAAAGACAAACAATCCAATTAAAAAATGGGCAGAAGACATGAATA
>NW_006922089.1:1136320-1137178 GCF_000298275.1 Orycteropus afer afer | reverse complement strand
GCTGTTAGATAGATAGAGATAAGTATGGATTTGGGTGAAGAGAAGGACAATGTACCAAATGTGAGTGACCAATATGGCAGCATTGAGGATGAGAAAGACATAGAGAGATACATGTGAGGTACAGAGAACAAATATGAACCCTTTTGCACATACAGTACTGCGTTGTCTGTGAAGGCAAACACAGGTATATGAGTAGACAGATGGGTGAACTGGCTGAATGATTAGGTATGTCTATGAAATGGAGAGTGTATCCAACAACATATATAAGGTTGGCAGACAATGGTCCTATAAGTTTACGTGAATGATCAGAATTCCCAGGTGTATAGTAGAGGGAACAAGGGGCAAGGTTGTGGTCACTGCTTGGTCATAGCCAGCTACCCAGAGGGACCAAGTAGTTGAACCTGCGGGCTTGGGACCATAGTCGGAGGGGACATCAAGCTCAATTGGCATAACATACTATACAAAACATTGTTCCACCTTCTACTTTGGCGAGTAGCAACTAGAATCTTAAAAGCAAGCAAGCTGCCATCTAGATGCAACGATGGGTCTCTCCTCGTCCAGAGCGAAGAAGAATGAAGAAAACCAAAATTCATGGAAACAATTAGTCCTAGTGACTTGTACACCATGCAATCTGCAGCCTAAACGACTACGAGACCAGAAGAACTAGATGGTGCCCGGCTACCACTGTCATCCACCTGGAAGAGGATCTATGTAGGAGATCCTTGATAGAGAGGGAGAACAATGTGGAACAAAACTCAAAATCATTTGGAAGGGGAAAAAAAAAAAATGGGGGGGAGGGGCGAACCAGGTTTGCTGGTCCGATAGAGCCTGGTGGAACCACTGAGACTATGGCCCCTA
>NW_006922089.1:1116857-1135460 GCF_000298275.1 Orycteropus afer afer | reverse complement strand
TGTCATGAGACAAAGTATATGTGAACTGCTGTATGGAAAGTGAATTTGCTATGTAAATCTTCACCAAATCACAATAAAAAATTAATTAATTAATTGGAAAAAAAAAAAAAAAGACTTACATGCAGAACATCCAACCCACGGTGATGCACCCATGTAATCTACAGAGGTACATGCCTTGGAGCAATCACCATGGGGTACCAGAGGGGCAGCATTCACACAGAGGGAAAGCTGGACAGACAGGAGAGCATAACTAAGAAGGGCACAGGGGGAAGGGAGATGAGGAGAGTGGGTTAGAGTTGGGGATGGCAATCGGGGAGTGAAAGCAAATGTACATGAAACGCTGAATGTAAAACACATCCTGCTCTGTAAATTTGCACACAAAGCACAATTAAAAAATAAAATAAGATAAAAAAGGTCAAGGAAAGTTTTATACATGGAAGGTGAGATGGAGGAATAGGCAGACAAGCAACACAGACCCTCTTCAACAAAGAAAATAAAAAACAATTGACAGAGATACAGAAGATAATCCTGGAGCCCTGGGCTTTGAAAGGAACTACACAGAAGTGGATTAGGCACCAACCAGTGGAAAAACCTGAACGAAAACAGTGAGTACAGAGCCAGTCGGAGCTGCGGACTATCAGCTACTCTGACGAGACCAATAGCCTGAATATTTCCAAGTGGTGGTGGGACCTAAGAATTGACCTAAAGATTAACCCTGGTTACCAAGGGCTGCAGGGACGACTGTGCTGGTGGCCTATGACTAGGAAGGGAAACAGCAAGGAGCTAGACAACCTGAGCTGTTGACTTTCTGCTGTCCGGAGGGCGCAGCCAGTTTGAATGTTTACAAGCACCAGTCATTTTGGATATTTAAAATGACTGAGTCCACAGCCATTTTGAATGTTTAAAAGCGGTGGCCAGTTTGGGTATTTAAAGCGACCGAAGGCACAGCCATTTTGAATCTTTACAAGTGGCAACCATTTTGCATTTTAAAGTGATAGCATTCTCATTCGGATTCCAGGGACCTAAGAATGGACTCTGTTTGCCAAGGTCGGCAGGGACATACAAGAGTCTGACAACAGGAAAGGAGACAGGTGGTGAGTGTATAAGTGCTGTCGACTAGTGAGGAGCTATTCTGGCTTGCATAGACAACAAAGAAAATGAAAATCATGGCCAAGTCACTCTAACATACAATCACCGATTAAATATAAACACAAAAATGTCACAATGCATCACAGACAACAGAGCAGCACAGTCCACACAAAGAAGCAAGACAAAGCAGGAGAAAAAAGGGACCAGGATACAGACCCAAAACACATCCCTGAGGAAGACAGGGCATTGGAATTCCCTGATAAGGAATTCAAAAGAATTATATTTAGGTATCTTCAAAAGACTGAGAGACAGATCAAGAAAATCACAGAACCCTCAAACAATTTCAAAAGACAATTACAAGAAAAAAATGACAAGATAAATGAAAAATTAGAAATGATACAAAATCTACACACAGAAATCCAGAAGATTAATACTAAATTTTCAGAAATAAATAAGACACTGAATGGACAATGAAGCAGAACTGAATCAACGGAAGACAGAATTAGGGAGACTGAAGGCAAATACCTGAACACTTCTTTGGAAAGGGATCAATCAGAAAAAAGATCAAGACAAAAAAGAAGAAAGCCTAAGGTTCATGTGGGATACCATCAAAAGGAATAACCTACGTGTCACCGGAATTCCAGAACAGAAAGAGACAAATAAAACCACAGGGAAAACTGTCAAAGATTTGTTGGAAGAGAATTTTCCTGAGATGATGAAAGATGAGAATATATCCATTCAGGAAGTCCAACAAACCCCAAACAGGATAGACCCCAAAAGAAAATCACCCAGATATATCATCATCAAACTTACCAAAACCAAAGACAAAGAATGAATCATGAGAGCAGCACGGGAAAAACAAAAAGTTACCTACAAGGGGCAACCAATAAGACTAAGCTCGGATTTCTCAACAGAAACCATGCAGGCGAGAAGACAATGGCATGGTATATATAAAACCCTGAAAGAGAAAAATCTCCAACCATGAATTATGTACCCAGCACAACTGTCCCTCAGAGATGATCGTGACATTAGGACATTTCTAGATAAGCAGAAATTAAGGAAATTTGTTAAAACCAGACCAACCTTACAAGAGATGCTAAAGGGAGCCCTTTGGACAGAGCAGCAACAATAGCCAACAACAACTGACCATTAACACACATGATTATATAACCAAGAAACCAACCCAACTATGGAAGTATCCAAAGTAAATAAGCCTACAAGATTGTAAACAGGGAACCAGGGCCATCAACTGACAAATGAGGACAACTACAGACCAAAAAGAGGGAAAAAACTGTGTCGTTACAGAACTTCTATATGGTAGGGAAGTCAAGAGTCAAGATAGAATGGACTATTCTAAACTTGGGAAGAAAACTATAAATCACAGAGTAATCTCAAAGTAAAATGATAAACCTTCACATCAAAAGAGGACCAGCATAAATATTCAGCAAAATAAATAGTAGCAGTATTCTTTGCCTGAAGTTGGATTTCTTTTTATCCTCTAACCCTCAAAGCATTTTCAAATTTTCCATTTAGCTTCTATCTCAACACTGAAGCCAGGTATCTTATAGACCAGATATGGGCTAGTGAGGTCGCTCATAATTGGTAGTAAAGTGAACACCCCATCCCTTCAGCCTGGTGGTTTTATATGGAACCCCATGGCAATCAGATTCATGAGACCCTTCAATGTGTTACGTGCTCAGGTGGGTGCTTCACTTAGATTTATACATAAATTAGGAAAACTACAGTTAGGACTCATCCTCATACAGATGTACATAAGTTTATACATACATACATACACACACACATGCATATAGGCACATATATGCATGAACGTGTATGGGTATAGCATTTATTATAAAAGCAATGTATGTATAATATGAAATAATACAAAAGTATGCAAAGTACATGTAAAAATCCCCTTTCTCTAGTGGGATACTGAAACTAGCACCTGCAAGTTGATACATGCATCTCTTCCCAACTGTGTTCAGTGACATCTTGTTTGTATCTTGAAATCAGCACTGATGGGAGTATTTACACCAAGGGAATAAGCAAACACCACAAGTAAGGAGAGCTGGTTGGTAAACATGTACCGAAACACCACTGCCTTTTTCTCTCTCATATGTGCAGAGAGACACACAAAAAAATCCTCTCCCTTCCCCAGAGAAGACCATTGTTAATACATGTGTTGGTACAAAAAAATATATTATAATAACAGTTAATAAGTTCATATTTGTTGATAATTACATATCTGGCAAGGGACTAATATTTATGTGGAAGAGTGGATGACCAAACTATGGTACATAAACACAATGGAATGCTATGCATTACTGAAGAATAATGTAGAGTCTGCGAAACACCGCATAATATGAGCTTGGAGGACGTTATGCTGAGTGAAGTAAGTCAATCACAGAAGGACAAATATAGTATCAGTTCGTTGTTGTGGAGGGTCACAGAGAAGTTTACATATGGAAGGAAACTTTCTTTTTTGGTTGCCAGGGGTGGGAGGGGAGAGGAGGGAATATTGAAAAAAAAAAAAAGCATCGACCCATGTCACTTTAATTTTGCGTATTGCACTGTATGTAAATTGTATTTCAATATACATGGAAGGGAACTAACTTTGTTGGTTACCAGGGATTGAGGGGGAGCTGAATTCCTAGATAGGTTGTTGGAGGGGTGGTAATATATAAACCCACCAGGCACTCCTCGGAAGGAAGACTGGGCAATCTATTTCCATAGACATACCACCTTGGAAACCCAAGGAGGGGTCGCTATGAGTCAGATCCAACTCAACGGCAGTGAATTTGGTTTTACGTGTATATATATATATATATACATGCATACACACACACACACACACACGTACACATGTGCATATAAATATACATACATATGTACATAAAAATACACATACATACGTACAAATATATGTATATATGTATATATATGTTGTTGTTGTTGTTGTTATATGCCGTAGAGTCGGACCCGACTCATAGCGACCCCTCCTTGGGTTTCCGAGGCAGTATCACTATGGAAGTAGATTGCCCCATCTTCCTTCCGAGAAGTGGCATATATATGAAAACCAAAGATTACCAGTGGTTACCAGGGATAGGAGGGAGGAGAAAAGGGGACACTTTTGTTTGGGGGGCACTGACTTTACGCTAATGGTGGTAGAGTATTTTAGAAAACGATAGCAATAATGGTGGCACAACATGAAAAATGTCATCAATGTCCCTGAGCTGTGAATGAGGAAGGGTCATGTTGTCAAATGTGTTTCTCATGTTTTCACCACAAGAAAAGTAAACACAAAACAAAACAAAAAAGGCAGGTGAACTGCTAACCATGTTGTTGTTTACAAAGTGGGGACACCACAAGGAAATACCCCAAAGCCTCCCAGGTGACACACCTACCTACCCAGGGTCTAGAAACTCCATGGCGATGCTGTATTCTACGGGGTTCACGCGCCCCTGCAGGCAGCGGAGGTCCCAGCCCGGGAGGACACCGTCCAGACTCCCAAAGATACTCTCCAGCAGCCACGGGAAAACGGGGCGCAGCTCCTGCAAGGGGTGTTGGTGAGGCTGGGCAGGCCAGTGGGGGCCAGCGCCAGGGGTGCCGCATAGCGCCACCCACCCAGCTCCAGTCCCTGGTGGCCCTGCCTTCATTCAGGGGATGTCACATCCCCTTCAGACACCCACCGACCGAGGCCTGCACCCATGGGAGCCCCTGGTGCAGTGGCACCACCACAGGGGGCAGCACTGGACTCTCTCTGCAGTTCCACGACACGTGGGGCAGCACTGGAACCAACTTGGTACCCCAGCCTCCCGCAAAAAGCACATTGAAATGTCGGAAAGATCTGATCAGAGGGGACCTCTGTTAAAGTGCGGCAATGTTCTTTCTCAGTGCGAGCTCCTAAGATGTTACTGACTTCTTGTCACTTAATATTAACTCCCTGCCCAGGTCAGCTCCTGGGCTTAGCAATGCTATGTGATGATTCTAATGTGATTTCAATTCATGTTTAAATATCTACACTAGAGATTCTCATCCTCAGCACAAATGACATCTTAGGCTGGATAATTCTTTGTTAAGCCACTCTGGTGACACAGCAGTTAACGTGCTCGGCAGCGAACCAAAAGGTTGGCAGTTCTCCTTCGAAGAAAGATGAGGCAGTAGGCTTCCATACAGACTGAATGCCTTGGAGACCCTTTGGTGCAGTTCCTCTCTGTCCTCTAGGGGCGCTGTGGGTTGGAATCGACTCCACAGCAGTGGGTGTGGTTTGGGCCTTGCTTCTGTGAAGACTGAATGCCTTGGAGACCCTTTGGTGCAGTTCCTCTCTGTCCTCTAGGGGCGCTGTGGGTTGGAATCGACTCCACAGCAGTGGGTGTGGTTTGGGCTTTGCTTCCATGACTTGAAAACCCTCCAGGGCAGTTCCACTCCTCTAGGGATGCTGTTGTGGGTTTGGGGTTTCTTTTTGTTTTTAATTCTTTGTTGGAAACGAATGTTCACTGTAGGAGAACATTCAGGGAACAGCATCCCTGGCCTCTAACCACTAGATGCCAGTATCACCCTTCTCCAAAACTGTGACAACCAAAAATATCTCCAGATACTGCCAAGTGTCCCCTCTGGGGCATCAGAGAACGCCCGACCTATGTGTTTAAACATGCCCATGAACGTGATAGTCACCACGCCAGGACAGGCTCTGCGGCAGACCGTGCTCAGAGCTGGGAATCGTGGACGATAATAAAAGCTTTTAGTGGGCGTGTAGAACATGCCCTGAAAGACATGCACACAGAACCGTACCTTTGCTGGGAAATCCTCAATGACTTTAACCAAGTCCTGGCAGCGCTGGGCAAAGGGCTTATTCACGGCGTCGGCTTTAAGGCTCGCCTAGACGACAGACAAACGAGAAAATCGTGAGCTTGTTCTCTTCCCGGCTTTTGCTGCTATTCTGGCTCGAGTCAAATGGAAACCTAAGCAAAGGGCGGGAGCAAGACCCATGCCACCCGCCTGCCACCCCGGTTCCACGCGGCAGCTCGTGCAGCCCAACTGGACAGAGGAGGCCACCAGTAGCAAGGCCACGGCCTCTGGCCTGCTTCCCAGCGCCCAGCTGAGGCAGCACGGTGACCTCAGAGCACAGCATGCCACCGGGTCAGAACTGCCTCCTGCCTGATCTGCAAGCAGAGGCTCAGCTCTGAGGCTACGTCAGAGCCCCTACAGTGCAGGGAGCCCCATAGGCCCCGGATAATGGTTTGTAAACAGGAAGCAGCAACTTCCCACATGGCAGACTGCCCACAAAGTCACCCGACTGCAGGGTCAGTGAGAAGACCCCACCAAGTGAGGGCATCACCAACTCTCCAAACTGAGTATTGTTTATACAACACATGGCATGCCTGCTGAGCTCACTACCTGAAAGAGCAGGCTAAAGCCACAAGCCCTCGGAAAGGGATCAGAATTGGAGATCCTGGATAGAGTGGGAGGAAAAATGTGGAACAAAATTCAGAAACACAAAAATAACCAGAATTACTGATTGGACAGAGTCTGGTGGAACCCCCAAGACTACGGCCCCAGGTTATCCTTCAGGCCTGGAACTGGACTCACTCCCGTGGACTGGCTCTCAGCCCAGCAGTAGAACACGTACCCTAGGAAGATGCACCACCTACCCTAGGGAGATGCACCCCTTAGATTAATCAGCCATAGACATCAGAGGGGCAGCATTCACACAGAGGGGAAGCTGGACAAACAGGAATGCACAGATAAGAAGGGCACAGGTAATCACAGGGACTGGAGGAGAGGAGAGCTTTTTATGGTTTGGGGTGATAATCGGGGCCGTGAAATCAAATGTGCACAAACAGTTGTGTGTAAAACGAATCTGCCTTGTGTATTTGCACCCAAAGCACCATTTGAAAAAACAAAGAGCAGGCTAAAACCAGACATTCCAACCAAGGGTTGAAACTATCCACCAAAGCAATGTAGCAGCCAGAAACATCTGGGACAAGCACTGAGCAACTCAACAGAGTCGACGGATGAGGGGAGCAGGTGGTGTCGTGACTGCACTAAAAGCCTCTCGGCAGATGGTCCAAAACCAGGAAGAAATGCCAGGGCTTTAACCAGGATCACTAAAGGCCCAGGCACCAAGGAAGGAGGGCCTTCAAAACACACATTTACAGAAAGCATCTTCAGGGAGCTGAAGTTAGTGACAGAACAGGAAAATACGGTCCCCCTCCACCAGCAATCCTGCCTCACGCCAACTTCTCAGCGTCATGTATAATTCACTAAGAGAAGTCCCAGGGCCCCCAGCACAGCAGGGGTTGTTTTCCACCGATCACCAACCAAACAGCTGTCGTCCGGTTGGTTTCCGACTCACAGCAACCCCGTGTGGGTCAGAGTAGAACTGTGCTGCACAGGGTTTTCAGGGACTGATTTCTTAAACACAGATCACTGGCCTTTCTTCTGAGGTGGGGGGGTGGGTCTGAACGTTGAACCTTTCGGTTGGGAGCCAAACTCACTAACTGTGCCACCCGAGGGCTCCGTCATTGACAACGCACCACTCATCTGTCAGTGTGTCGTCCTGCGGTGGCTCACATGTTGCTCTGAGGCTGGAGGCTGTGCCACTGGTATTTCAAACACCAGCAGATCACTCACAGTGCACAGATTTCAGCGGAACTTCCAGCTGAAGACAGACTCAGAAGAAGGAAGGGGCCGTCTACTCCCCAAAGAATTGGCAGGTGAAAACCTTATGAACAGCAATGAAACACTGTCTGACATATTACTGAAACACTGTCCGATATAGTGCTGGAAGATGAGCCCCTTGGGTCAGAAGGCACTCAAAATACGACTGGGGAAGAGCTGCCTCCTCAGAGTAGAGCCGACCTTAATGATGAGGATGGAGTACAGCTTTCAGGACCTCCATTTGCTGAGGTGGCATGACTCAAAGTGGGAAGAAACAGCTACAAACAACCACTAATAATCAGAACATGGAATGTACGGCATATGAATCTAGGAAAACTGAGAGTTGTCAAAAATGGAGCGACGGTATTCCGCATCATCAAACCACTTCACATTTAAATAACTTGGCAGGGGCCCGAGAATTCTGATGTACGTCCTTCTCACTTATTCTTCCCCACGTGCAGGGAGCACAAAGAACAGTTGTTTCAGTCACCTTGTCTTCTGGAGAAGAATGCCCGCGCTCAGTGCTTGAGGAAAGTCAAGGAAGCATGCCAACGGGAGACTCGGAATCTGGCGTTACTTCTGTGGACGTGGAACTTTCAAAGCTGAGGTGCTGACGTACTGAACAGGGGGACTTCAGACCCAAATCCACTCAGCTGTGAACTTCTACTTTTCTGGAGAAACTCTTTCATCTTTTGGTCACAGTTACACTGTTCAAAGAACAGAGAAGGCGGAAGGTAGGCTTTCTAACCTAGCCAGAGAGGTTAACTCACTGCTAAGAAGGTGAAGCTGGAGGTTAAGAAATATAACAGGTCATGTTAAAGGAAGTCAGACCTTGTAAGTTACTTTGGAGCTGAGACAAGTACCTATCAATTCTGAGTCCCACATGTTTTCACTCACTAGGGTTTCCCACTGTGCCCATTAGTTCTTTATAAATCTATAACTGAGATAAAGAATCAGGCTTCAGACCTGACAGAAAAATTAACCCCTGACTGAATGCTTTGTAAAACAACCCTCAGGATGTAACAGATACACCTGCTGATAATCTTTAGTTATAACTTTTGTCCTGCTTCCTCCCCTACCTCTACCTGCCTGTGAGCACAAACTCAAACTCACTGCAATGGAATTGATTCGAACTCACAGCAACCCCTAATGGGTTTCCAAAGCTGTCAATCTCTATGGAAACAGACTACCCCATCTTTCTTCTGCAGAGCAGCTGGTGGGTTTGAACCACTGACTTTCTGGTTAGCAGCCAAACGCCTTAACCACTACACCACCAGAGCTCCTTGCCTGTAAATACAGATTCCTTTAAACTCATACTGTTCTCCCTGCAATTTGGAGCACTGTAACACCGGGTGGGGTGTCGGTAAATGTCTCCCCATTTCAAAATGATTTTTTCGTTCAATAAATGTCTCCCTTTCATTTCTAGTGGATTATCAATCTAGTGTTTCCCACTGAGACACTTCCACCCCAGGCCCCTAATCAAAGAGCCAATGGAGAGTTCAAGTCTGTGGTGAGACCATGTATTTGTATGCACTGTAACAACATCCAGGTGCACAGTAGAGAGGACAAGGGGCAAAGTTGTGGTGGCTTCTTGGCCTCCTGCATTGCAGGGTCACAGAGGACATCAAGCTCAATTGGCATAACACACTACACAAAAACATTGTTCTACATTCAACTTTGGTGAGCAAGTGACTAGGGTCTTAAAAGCTTGCAAGCAGACATCCAGATGCAACAATAGGTCTCTCCTCATTCAGAGCAAAGAGGAATGAAGAAAACCAAAGACGCATGGAAACAATTAGTCCAAGGAACTAGTAGACCATGAGATCCTCAGCCTACATGACCATGAGACCACTCAGAGGGATATCAGTGCAGAAGATCCCAGATAGAGTGGGAAAACAATGTGGAACAAAATTCAAAATTACAAGGTAAAAAAGACCAGGTTTGCTGGTCTGATAGAGCCTAGTGAAACCCCCAAGACTATGGCTCCTAGTTACCCATTAGGTCTGGAACTGAACTCTCTCCTGTGGCTTCCAGCCAAACAGCAGACAAGCAGACAGGGTGAACATTTATACCAGGTAGATACACTCCTTGGAGCGATCAATCATAGGAAAACAGAAGGGCAGTGTTTGCACAGGGAGACAGCTCGGGGGGTGGGAGTGCATGGGAGGGAAGGACACAGGGAAGAGCTAACCACAGGAAGGAAGTGGAAAGAGAGCTGGTGCACTGCAGTCAATGTCATGAAACAAAATGTGTATGAACTGCTGGGTGGAAAATGAACTTGCTCTGCCAACTTTCACCCACATCACAAAAAAAAAATTAAATAAAAAAATCTGTGACAAGAACATTCGGGTTCTTCCAATAACAGAAATGTCACAACACTGACACTCGCATCCGTGTTGATATTTACCAGCAGGAAACTGGGTGGCTGAAAGTGCAGGAACGCCATGGAGGGCTTCCGTGGGGAGTCTGACGGTCGCCTTAGGAAACCACTGCAGAAAGACAAAGGAGAAATCTTGACATCAGCCTCTCAACGTTACGTACTCTCGTGACATCCAGGAGAACGTGGAGCCAAACACACACCGCACTGCCCCACTCCATAGTTTATACGAATATCATTATCACAACGTTCATAGCGGCCAGCTCAGACCCACTGTGGCGATGCCTCCTTGGTGACACACAGGAATACCTGTTTAGCGCTGTGTGCCACGCCTCATTCTAAGGGCCCTTCACATGTTCCCTCATGTAATCCTCACAAGATGACACACAATCCCCCACCCTGCCCCTAGACATTCCTGTCCGAACACTATGCCGGCACCGCTGTGACGGGGATCCACAGATGGAACTCAAGTTCCGGCTCAGCTGATGCTACAGCAACTACCCAGGCAGGGGCAAAGCGTTTTCTCCAGCTGGCAACAGAGCTGAGGGACTTGATGGACCATAGCTACTTCAAGGGTGGAGAAGGCCAACTGAGAAGGAATGCAGGAGGATCTCGGAGCAAAGAGCAGCCCCCGGCTGACAGCCAGCCAGGAAATGAGGACTGTGGTTCTAAAACCACAAGGCACTGAATTCAGAGTGATCCTGAAAGCGGGTTCTCCTCCAGAATCTCCAGAGAAAAGCCTTGTGAGACCCTCAGCAGAGAGCCCAGCCAAGCCCACCTGGGCTTCTGACTATGTAATTGTGAGATTGAAAAATGAGTGCTGTTTTAAACTAAGCTTGCCACTCAGCAAGAAAAGTAAATCCTCACAGCCACCTGATGAGATCAGTAAAAATCAAAAATAGCAAACCCAGTGCCATCAAGTCAATTCTGACTCACAGCGCCCCTAGAGGACAGAATGGAACTGCCCCAGAGGGTGTGCAAGGCTGTCAGTCTTCACAGAAGCAAAGCCCAAACCACACCCACTGCTGTGGAGTCCATTCTGACCCACAGCGCCCCTAGAGGACAGAATGGAACTGCCCCAGAGGGTGTGCAAGGCTGTCAATCTTTACAGAAACTTCCTGCTGCATCTTTCTTCTGTGGAACAGCTGGTGGGTTCCAACTGCTGACCTTTTGGTTAGCAGCTGAGCTCTTAACTACGATACCACCAGGGCTCCTTTTAACAAAGACAGAGACTAAGGGGTTAAGTCACTTACCCTCACCAAGCTAATAAATGGCTGAACCAAGATTCAAATACACAGTGCTCCTCACAAGTCTCTCACAGACAGGGTTAAACACTTTCTATGTTACCTGAGAAGTCCTGGTGGCCCAGTGGTTAAGCAGTCAGCAGCTAACCAAAAGGTCAGGAGTTCAAATTCACCAGTTACTAACTTAAAGGTCAGGGGTTCAAACCTACCAGCTCTTCTGTGGGAGAAAAATACCGCAGTCAGCGTCTGTAAAGATGTACAGCGTTGGAACCATGTGGTGCGGTTCCACTCTGGTCCTCCAGGGGCACTGTGAGCGGGAATGGACTCCACGGCCATGGGTTTGGCTTTTGCTTTATACTGCCCGGGCTTTACTGGAATGAACAGAAAGGAGGCAAGGGCAAGCTCTGTAGAGCCAGCCTTTGGACAGGCCATCAGAAAATCTCGCTCACCCAGGATGAAACCGAAAACACCCAGACTTGGACCGTCCAGGGGGGAAGCTGGCCCAAGTAGGCTTGATGGGCTAGCACCGGCTTTACTGGTGCAATGCTGCCCATGGTGCCTAAGTCCCAGTGCTGAGGTAGCTGCTGGCAGCATCTGTGGAGGCAGAGGGGCTGGGTGCAAGGAGGCAGTGTGGGCCACTGAGGTGTCAGAAATATGAACACCTACCAGGCTTTTTCACTTGTCAGTTCTCAGGTGAGCTATCAAGTTGTTTTAAGAAAGAATGAAAACAAAACTCCTCAGTCTTAAACCGAATTGGTCAATAAATAAATAAATAAATAAAACCAGTTTGCTGTTGTTGTTAGGTGCCATGGAGTTGGCTCCTATTCATGGCGACACTATGCACAACAGAACGAAACGGTGTGCAGTCTGCCGCCAGCCTCACACTCCTTATTATGCTTGAGCCCATCCCTGCAGCCACTGTCATCCATCTTGTTGAGGGGCTTCCCCTTTTTCTCTGACCCTCCACTTTACCAAGGATGATGTCCTTCTCCAGGGTATGGTCTCTTCTGATAACATGTATTTAAAAAAAAAAACAAAACTTACTACTCTGAAATCAGCAAACCACACCCATTCAAAATCCACTGCCATTGAGTTGATTGCAATTCATAGTGAACCCCATTGGGTTTCCAAGACTACAAATCTTTATGGAAGCATACTGCCTCAAAGGTCAACAAGACAGAAAATAACAAATGCTGGCGAGGATGTGGAGAGATCAAGACTCTCATACACTGCTGGTGGTGATACAACCACCGTTGGAAAGCAGTATGGTGGTTCCTTACAAAGCGGGAATTAGAAATATCATTTGATGCAGCAATCTCATTACTAATTACATACCCTAAAGAAGTAACAGCAGAACAGGAACAGATACATGCACTCCCATGTTCATCGCAGCACTACTTACAAGAGCAAAGAGATGGAAACAACCTAAGTGCCCATCAACTGAGGAATGGATAACCAAACTGTGGTACGTACACACAATGAAATAGTATGCAACCCTAAAGAAGTAGAATCTGCAAAACATGGAAGAACTTAGACAACATTATGCTGAGTGAAATAAGACAGTCATGGGACAAATACTGCACTAGTTCATTATTGTAAAAAGTCAAGGAAAAGTTTATACATGGAAGGAAAAAGAAAAAAAATTAGAAAAGGTTTATTCATAAAAGGAAACTTTCTTTGTTGGTTACCTTGGATGGAAGGGGGAGGGAAAATGTCTAGGTACAATGAAAGAAAAAAGACATATATATATATGTATGCGTATATATACACATACACACATATACACACATACATAGAAAAAGAAACCAAAGATTATCAACAGCTACCAGGGGTAAGAGGGAGGGGAAAAGAAGCAGCTTTTGTTTGCAGGTCACTGAGTTGATGCTAACGGTGGCGGAATATTTGGAAAAGAACAGCAATAACAGTGGCACAACATGAAAAATGTCATCAATGTCCCTGAGCTGTAAATGGGAAAGTGTTACATTGGTGAGTGTCTTGTGTATGTTCTCGCCACAATAAAAGTTAAAAAAACAAAACAAAACTAAACACTACAGTGCCTCTTCCTCCCGCAAAGCAGCTGGTGGGTTTGACCCTCGACCTTCTGGTTAGTAACCAAACGCTTTATCCACTATTGCCACCAGAGCTCCTGAAATGATCAAAGTAGAACAAGATCCCGGACTGTTTGAAGACGAGCTTAAAGTACCTCCCTGTCCAGGTGAAGCTGAAGGAACAAGGGCCCCAGGTCCTTCCAGGAGACTGTGGGTCCTCTCCACACCCTGTCGGCCACGCCACGCTGCTACCCATCACCCCCCTCCGCGGCTGGGTGTTCGCTTCCTCCCGCCCCTTGGCCACCCACTTTCTTCACGGGCTACACTCCACACCCTGCAGTGAGTTTTTTTCTGAGACGGGTAGCCCCTCCCGCCATAGCGAAGCACTGGTATCATCACGTCTGTCTTGGAAAGACCACATCCGACCCTCAGGTTGCGGCCAGGTAACTGTGACTCGGAGCGGTCGAGCCACACAATTAGATTCGGGCGAGATCCACACCCGATATTCCTACCAATCCACTCATTGAGAGGGAACCACAAGGCACAACTTTAACTCGAAGCTCTCCCTCCTCCAACTCATGCAACGAAAGTTAACCGAGCACCTACCGGGACCAGTGTGCGACCCGCCCGAATAGAGGACATGGAGGCGCAGCCCCGGGCCTCGGCCGCCCCGACCCGCGGAGAGATGCCTAGGTCCCCAGCCCGAGTGCCGGGGCTCTTGGAGGGTCGGCGACGCCCGGTGGGCTTCGTCCGGAGCACTGGCAAGCCGCTGCGGCGCAGGGACGTCTTGCGAGCGGCTCCCACCACTCACCTGTAGCGCTCTCACCGACACTCGCTTCACGGGAACAAGGCGCCATTCAGAAACCCAGCGCCGAAGTGTCGTCATCAAATAGCGCGCGGCGTCACGCTTCCTGCCAAGGCGGGAAACACGCCCCTACCTCTTCCGGCTCCTAATTCCAAATGCGCGTGCGCAGAGCTAAGACCGCCAGGATTTGTGGGCGTTCGCCTCGAAATGCGCGTGTGCATTGGGGGCATCTGAGCCTGTTTCCCGAGCTGTTGTTTTTCCCCCGCCAGGAGTGCGTGTGCGCGTAAGCAGAGCCGAGGACCGCCGCCTAGTGGTCGCCGCCTAGTGGTAAAACAATTACAAGCGGAGTAAAGGATCACATATTAAAAAAGCATTTACTCAGCACTTTCTGTATGACAGACACTGCAGAGAGCATGGCCAATGAAGTCTAGCAGGGAATCCCGCAATAGCCCAGGAGCGGGTCTAGGCGGTCTATCTTGAGACCCCCTTGCCGAACAACAGGCGCTCAATAAATGCCGAGGGGTCGAAGGAAGGCGCGGACATGGCCCACGCCCCTACCCCTGCAGATTCGGCGGCGACCCCGCAGGAAAGGGCGGCTGCGTCCAGAAGGAGGCGCTGTGGCGCGGGCGGCGGGGCCGTGGCGCGCGCTGCCAGTGCGCCCGCTTTCCCGGCCGCGCTGATGGCGGCGCCGAGCGCCGGGCCCGGGCCGGGGGCGTCTGCGGGGCTCGAGGCGGCCCTGCAGAAGCTAGCGCTAAGGCGGAAAAAGGTGCTGAGTGCAGAGGAGATGGAGCTGTATGAGCTGGCGCAAGCGGCGGGCGGCGCCATCGACCCCGATGTGTTCAAGTGAGCGAGCGGACGCGGGGGTGCTTCGCGCTCGGCGGCTCCGGGTACCTCTGGCCTGGAAGATCCCCCGCTCTTAGCGGGCTCCCATTGTAGGAATGGGGTCCCACGGCTGCGCCGAGCAGGGAGGTCCCTCGCGAGGGGACTCACTGCGCCCGCTTTTGTTCCCGCCAGGATCCTGGTCGACCTCCTGAAGCTGAACGTGGCCCCGCTCGCCGTCTTCCAGATGCTCAAGTCCATGTGTGCCGGACAGAGGCTGGCGAGCGAGGCCGCCGACCCTGCGGCCCTGCCTCTCCCCGCGGCCAGCGTGTCTGAGACCCGAGGTCAGAGCTGGGGCCGCGGACAGAGGGAGAGAGGGCTGGGCGCGCGCACGGGCTTGGCCCGGAATGGCCGGGCCTTTCTGTCGGTTTTTTCCCCCGCGAGCTGCAGGGCGCATTCCAGGCTCGCTCAGCGATCGCTGCTAGGGTTCTCGGACATGCTGCCCCGGGGCAGTCCGAGCGGCCAACGCCCGTCTAGACCCTTTGCAGCCCCAGCCCTCTTCCCACCCTTACCTTCATTCAGTATAAACGGCGAACAGGATGGTTTTGGTCCCTGTCTGCGGGGGTCTAGACTGTAGGGGGGTGGGGGCCACGGTGGTCCTAGGGCTCCGGGTTGGAGGGGTCACTGTGGGGTGAGTAGGTGCCGATGGCCATTGAGATGCAGCCAACCCGCCCAGGCAAATGGCAGGGTCCAGGACTGGCTCCCCGCCCAGAGGCCGCGGGCATCGCGCAGCCGCCCTGGGAAGAAGGGGCTGGTGTTTGGGTGGCGAAGTGCAGGGCCCTGGGTGCCCGCAGCCTGTCCTGAGCGGGTGCTTTCCAGCCTCTCCACTGACCGCTGTGTGTGCTGTCTTTGTGTCTCTCTCCGACCTCCAGAGGCCTCCCTTCTCTGTGCCAGGAACGGTAGCCCCCCGGCAAGGCCCTCCTTCCCCACGGGCTCTCCGGCTCTGCTGCACGGCCCGGCTGCCTCGCTCTCGCCTCTCTCTCCGGGGCCCCCCGGTTCCCTTCGCTACTCTTGCTGCCCGTTTTCCTCTTTTGCAGGTTGCGTTTATTGGCTTATCTCTGGGGGTTGGTGTTCTCTCTCGTTTCTTTGGTGACACCTGTGGCCCGCTGGCTAGAGCAGCCTTGCACAGCAAGGACGGTGGTGTGGATACAAGGGCGGGACCTCCAGGTCACTTAGAGGCGACCTGCGGGACTTGCAGGGCACATGTTCCAGCAGGTGTCAGGGGGTGGGACCCGCACCACACGCCTGAGCTAACCCTGCTGTGGAGAGGCACCAGGCAGAGGGCCAGGAAAGGGCCAAAGGGCAGCATGGGTGCTGAGGTGGACTTGGCCTCTCAGAAGCTGTCACCCGGACAGGCTACTGGGCCTGCAGGAGCCTCAGGGAGTACGCAGTGGAGTCGGTCCCTCCCTCCAGCTTCCTTGGCAGTGGTCCTGCGAGCTCCCTCTCGTGGCGGGTGTCTGAGCCAGGCTGACACCCAGGCCTTGCAGTGTGTGAGTCTGGGGGCCTAGAGCGAGGGGGGTGAGAGCCTGAGGTCCGGCTGCGGGCCAGGAGGCTGGAGTTGTACTTCATCACGCCCCTCCCCTTGCACTGTTGGAGGTGCCCCTGGGAGCTCGGGGCAGGGCTGTCTCCCACGAGACACGTCTCGTCACGGAGCAGCAGAGAAGAGCAATACTGGGGGTGAGAGGGGGCAAACTGAAAAGCCATGATGAGGAAGCAGAAGTTACCTCAGTTCAGGGCGTCGTCCGGCTCCTCAGAGGTGAGGGTGTGATCACTGTTCCTCGCTCTCCGAGAACCTGGGTGCCGGGCATGACTCTCAGAGCCAGGGACACAGTGAGGAGATGGAACAGACCAAGAGCTGGGCTGGCAGTGTGGCCCCTCCAGGTGGGCTCTACTGGAGCTCGAGGCTTTAGCTGGGGGAGGGATGGTCAGCAGGGCTTTCAGTGCCAGCTGGAGTGGCAGGTGTCACCCTGCAGCCCTCTGGGACTCTCCCGGCCTCCAGGGGAGCCTGGGAGGATGGTGAAGCATCAAGAGATGTGTTGGGGGGTTGAGTCAGCCAGACTCAAGGACGACTGGGGGTGTGAACAGAGGAGGGACCAGGGAGATTGGTGAGGGGCCACCAGTAAGTCTAGGAAGCAGGGGTGAGCTGAAGGGGGCGGTCACTGGTTTATTTGAGGCTACCCATCGGGAGAGACGCTACAGGGCATCTGATTGTGTGGAGACAGGCCAGGCGGACCCTCCTGTGGGGAGTTATGTGTGTGAAGATCAGAGTAAAACAGCATGGCAAGGGCCTCTAACCTTCTCCAATGTCACAAAGGGCCAAAGAATCAAGATCTACAGCCCAAGGCTGATTCCTGCGGAGGGCAGATCAGACATATGTCCTCTCTCCAACCTTTTTGCCAATCCTGGCACCAACTGTCCCTTCCGTGGCACTTCCTATTTCTTTGCTGGGTTTGATAATTCATTGTGGTGGCCACACAGAACTCACAGACTGTATTGAGTTAGAGGTGATGGGCAAAGTGACAGGTTACAATTCAGGATCAGGAACATGGCTCTTTGGTCTGGACAGCCTCTTCTCAGCCATGCCCATGGAGAGACCTCTACCTGGCCCTTGGCTCCTCAGGCCTCTTGGGCCAGCCCAGCCTCCACCCTGCTCAGGCAAGTGTTACAAAGCTCTTTACTCCACCAGTAAGTGGCCAGGGACACCCAGTCTACTAGGAAGCCTGCTGCCCAAAGGTGCTCAGCTCTCTCGCTCTGTGGGTCAGTGAACCTTGCTCTGTTGACAGGTGTCTGGAGGCACCTCAGTCTGCCAGGAAGCCTCCTGCCCAAAGGCGCTCAGCTCTCTCACTCCAGGGGTTAGCTTTCCCACTGTAACTGCCTTGCCCCGTGGGCCAGGAAGCCCACCATGCTGTCTTGCGCTGGTCTCCCGGTTCTGTTGCTGCCATCTGTCTGCTAACATTTCTTGCTATCTCACGAAGGCCATCTCATGCCTTCTCTGGTGTTGCAGCTCTCTGCCTCCTCGGTCTAGGAGGTTCTCGGCACAGGTACCCCAGATCCAAAAGACACACTCTGCTCCTATTTCTTCTTGGTGGCAGTGAGATCCCCCCTTTCACCTCTAGGATGGCTCACTTTAAGCCTAATCGGATGACAAAACTGACCAATTCCCCTGTTAGGGTTCCATACACCTAATTTGCATTGTCAGCAAGTGGTCCAGTCCCCTTGGTGGGCCACAAGAACCTTATTTGCATACCCCACCCCATCTTTTGGTGGGAGTTACAAGACTATGGTGAGAAAGGTCATATAAAAGCAAAACATTGTGCTGCAACCAGGGGGAGAACAGTGTGATGGTGGGGTCACCAGGGATGAATGCAGGAATGATGTGGGGAGCTGGGACCTGAGAGGGCTTCTGTGAAGACTGACAGCCTTGAAGACCCTGTGGGGCAGTTCCACTCTGTCCTCTAGGGGCGCTGTGGGTCAGAATGGACTCCAGGGCAGTGGGTG
>NW_006922089.1:1110154-1116522 GCF_000298275.1 Orycteropus afer afer | reverse complement strand
CTGTGAGTTGGAATCAACTCATGGCAGTAGGTTTAGATTTTGGTTTGGTGGCCTGGTGTGCTAAGGGGGTTGTGGGCACTGAGACTGATGGGCTGTAGGTTTCCTGCAGAACTGGGTGTGTGGATTGCTCTGGGGCAACGGGTGACAGGCAACGAGCTGGGGGCCAGAAGCTACTCAGGGCGAAGCATCAGAGAAGGGTCGTAAGCTGCAGCAGGTACCTCGGGTCATCTGCACTCCTGTCCCCTGACTGGGTGGGTGGCCTGAGGGGACTCTCAGGAGCGCACGTTCATGCCCCTTCCCACTCCCCACCCCCAGCAGGAAAGGGGGGAATAGCAAAACCCCAACACACAGAGGGGTAACGGTTTGTTGGCAGGCTTGAGTCCATTGCTGTGTTCACTGTATATGTTGGGTGCCTCCCCACCCAGGGGCTCATCTTTCAGGATCCTACTGGACAAGATTCTGTTGTGATCTGGAGGGTTTTCACTGGGTAACTTCTGGAAGTAATTTTCCAGGCCTTCTTTCCTAGACTTAGTCTGGGAATTGTGCTGAAGCCTCTGCACCATGGGGGACCCTGCTGCTGTTAGAAATACCAGTGTATTACTTCCAGTGTCACAGCGACACACAGGCCACCACAGGACAAAGGGAAACCCAGAGAGGAGGCGGGAAGAGAGCCGTTGCATTGTGGGATTGCCGTCAATATCACGAAACAAAACGTTATGAACGGTTGAATGGGAAACCAATCTGCTCTGTAAACTTTCACCCAAATCACAATTGAAGAAAATAAAAAACCTGAATCCGGTGCCTGGCTACCAGTATGGACCACTCGGAAAGGAATCGAAATTGGAGACCCTGGGTAGAGTGGGAGGGAAAATATGGAACAAAATTCAAAAACACAAAAGTGACCAAACTTGGCAGTCAGATAGAGACTGGTGGAACACCCAAGACTATGGCCCTAGGTTACCCTTTGGGCCTAGAAAGGACTAATGCCCATGGGTTGGCTCTCAGCCCAAGCAGGACACCTACCCTAGGAAGGTGCACCTCTGAGATGAGTCAACCCTGAGACATCAGAGGGGCAGCTCTCAGATGGAGGGAGAGCTGGACGGGTCAGAGGACATAGTCAAGAGGGGCACATGGTCGGGGATTGTAATTGGAGCTGTGAAATCGAATGTGCGTGAACTATCGAATGGGAAACAACTCTGCTTTGTAAATTTGCACCCAAAGCACAATTGGAGGGGGGGGGGGGAACACCTGAATCCAAAAATCTGAGAAGTGCTCAGTGATGAGGCACTTCCTGGGTGACCAGGAGCCCCACCTGGTAGTCCAGGCAGGTGGCTCAGGTGCAAATGTTCTGGAAATGCGAACACCTGGAGGGAGGCAGACGCAGTGCTGCAGCAAGTCTAGGTAGCCCGGTCCTGGTGCACACACACCCACAGGCGTGCGGAGTGGCCAGGTCACTTTCAGACGTCACCTCCTGAGCTGGCCCACAGCTCCTGCTTGCCTGACCACTCCCAGTGTCCTCCTCCCTCCAGACACGTCTCCGTGATGCACTGTCTTGTGCCTCCGGCTCACACTGGTCCCCAGCTGACCCGGCTTTGAAACTGTGCTAGAGACGAGTGGTGTTGGAGGAGCACCGTGTGGTTAGGGTGCTGTAAGCGTGGGGTCATCCTGGTTCCTAACTGCTGTGTTTGTGTCCTCCCAGGGAGAAACAAAGGCGGTGCTCCGCTCACTGGAGCCCCGGCCCTGGCAGAGCGGACCGGCCGGGAGGGGACCAGCCAGAGAATGCCCCGACAGCCCAGTACCACCAGGCTGCCCAAGGCGGGCGGGTCTGGGAAGAGCCCCACTCGGGGTGGCACCTGAGACCGTTGCCGTCCGTGCCACCAGGGCCAGGGCCCGGAAGGCCTCTCGCAATGCCGTTTTCCAAGCAGGTGCCCCCAGTGGTCTCCTTCCCTCGATAATAAACCTGTCTGAGAAACCAACATGTTTTCCGTTCCGTTTTGAATCATGGTCATCGCACAGCAGACAAGGGTCTATCTGCAGCCACAAAGACGTGGTTAGTAGCTCTGTGTCTGGTCACTGGAGATGGACAGGGACTTCGCCTTCCTGGACCTCGCTTTCCGTCTGACACAAAGTCACCGAGAGTCAGAATTGACTTGATGGGAACTGACAACCGGGTCTTTGGAGGGCAGTGATAATAAATTGTAGAATTCTCCCCTTCCACGCGGGAGACCAAGGTTCGAGTCCTGGCCAGCCAGTGCCCCTTATGCAGAGCCACCTCCTGTCTGTGCAGAGACTTGTGTGTTGCTGTGGTCTGAGCAACTTTCAGTGCAGCTTCCACACTAAGATGAGGAAGAAAGACCTGGTGACCTTCTGAAAATTAACCCACAAAAACTCTGCCAAGTACAGTGGTCTGATGCCAACCAATCGGGGGTGGCGCAAGACTGAGCAGCGCCTTTCTGTTGTGCATGGCATCACCAGGAGGCAACAACATCAGTAGGTCTTTGCCAAAGGGGCATGGGGGCCGCATCTTCTGACCTCTAACCCCAGAACAGGAAGACAATCACCATCAGCAGCCCCAGTCCTGTTCCTGCGAGGCCAGACATGCTGCCTCCCTCCAGCCCTTTCAAAAATCATGACACCAACCGTTCCTCCCGCAGCACCCACCACCTCTCTGCTGGGTTCTATAATTCACTGCAGCAGCCACATAGAATTCACAGATAATAGGATTTATTAGGGAAGCACCAGGCTACAGTTCAAATTCAGGAACACGCTCAGTCTCTCTCAGCCAACAGTCTCTCTCCCAGCAGTGCATGTCTCTCAGTGTCTCTTTCTCAGTAGCACATGTCTCTCAGGAGCACATTTCTCTCAGCAGCACGTCTTTCTCAGCCAGCAGTCAGATCCCTTCTGCCTCCAGGAGGGCTCCTTTTTGAGCCTGGCAGAGTGGCCAAACTAACCAATCCTAACATCAGAATTCTAAGCACCTGCAAGAGAGCAAACTTCCCAGAACATTAGTTGGTGCCATTCTCAACAGAAATACCCCAGGTGGATAACTTTAACAATCAGGAGCTACTCAGTTGCTCACAGGCAAATTCTACCACAGAGTTTACAAAGACTAATGGCTAGAAAGTCCACACTATGTAATTTACTACACCACAGTTTTCACAAACAAGATGTCCACATATGTCACTTAAGTTCAAAGGTGTAATGCTCCCTACAAGACCATTTATAGGGTGCCTAAGGTATTTGACCGCTAACCAGAAAGCTGGTGGTTCAAACCCACCAGCCACTTGGAAGGATGGTTGGGCATTCTACCTCCATAGTGATATTGCCGTGGAAACCCAAGGAGGGGTCGCTATGAGTCAGAATTGACTTGAGGACAGTGAGTTTGGTGGGTGTTTTTTTTTTTTTTTTTTTTTTTAAGGTAGACTGGAAGGAGCTCTGGTGGTCTAGTGTCTAAGGCATTTGACTGTTAGCCAGAAGGCTAGCAGTTCAAACCCACCAGCCACTCTGCAGAAAGCAGATTGGGCAATCCATTCCACAAAGATTTACAGCCTTGGAAACCCAAAGGGGCTTACTATGAGTCAGAATCGACTAGATGGCAGTGAGTTTGGTTTGATTTGTTAAGGTAGAATGGAAGAGCTCAGGTGGCATAGTTGTTAAAGCATTTGGCTACTAACCAAAAGGTCAGCGGTTCAGATCCAGCAGGAGGCAAAACGGCATTACTTTGAACATGGAGTGGAGAAAGCTGTCTTTCAAATTCTCATGGGAAAGAAAAAATGGTTCATTTTCCTTGCAACCCACCCGTTCTAACCTGTGGGTCATGCAGGTCATGGAGAATTCAATAAAAAGTTATGATCCTTTCCAGAAAACAAGATCCTGACATTACACGCTGGGCCCACAGTTTCCTGCCGTCTCTAGCCTCCCGGGACTTGAGGTGTAAAACACTCCTTTCTAGTCTTAAAAAGTACTTCTTTAGTCCTGTCAACGCAGAAGCCAGAAAAAATGTCAAATTCCATTAAAAACCTCACCTGGTTTTCCTAGAAATTAGTGAACAGTCGAGCTTTGACACCCTAGGTTTGACATACTGAGCATTGCGCAAGGCTTCCGAGAAACGGGGTGATGCTGGGCGCCCAGCCTCCGCTCCCCTGGGACACAGCCCACCGTTACGCTCTGTCCTGCAGGGCGGTGCTCACGTGGGGGCAGACGCCAAACAACGGCAGCACAGGCGCCGGAACAGCGCCCCCGTGTGGCCCGGAGCCAGGCGCCCAGGGGAACAGCACCATGCCCGCGCTCAATGCAGCTGTAATCCGGAACCAGCCGGGCTGGAGGGTGAGCGGAGAGCGAGGGGCCTGCTGGCAACATTCCGTCTAGTATTCTTCCCCTTGTTCCACCTCGCTTCCATGGAGTGCGCACCCACTTCTTCACGATCCTTCTCCAGCGCCGCCAGGACCTCCTGGGCTTGGAGGAACCCCCACTTCCTTCCTGCCTTCGCCCATGTCCCCGTGCACGGAGGCGCGCTCCGCGTGTAGGCGGTGCAGTTTGCGACCCAGGCACGCCCAGGCCTCCCCCTTGCCATGGAGCTGCTTAGAATGTACACTCTACACAGTATTCTGCACTTTGGCCAGGTGTTGTCCCGCCCCCCGCCCCAGGACAACAGTGGGGGGCTGGTTAATGGCCAGCTGTCACATACGAGAAGCAAAGGGGTCCATGAGGCTTAGGCCCAATCTGGAAATGGTCGTGTAGCGACAGCAAGGTCCTCACTCGCTGTGGCCAGGAGCCGTTGATCATACCAGGTTGACGCCGGAAGGCAAAGGATTTATCGAGTACCGACCCCAAGGAGACAGAATCCCTTCTCTAAGATGGCTGTCTCCCTGAGCAAATAATGGGATGGCAGCTGAAGACCCCTGGGACGGCCAGGAATGGCTTTGTTCTTCTCTTTCCTGGTTACTCCAGACTCGGCGTCCGTCTTCCCAGGGTCGACTTGCTTCATAGGTTACGGTTCTCAGCCGAAACCAGTTGTGGGAGAGGGTTATGGTTAGAAGAATGTATAATTGAAAATAACAAACCTGAAGAATTCGGTGTCCATAAAGAGGCTGGCTATTCTGTTTCCTTAAAAGAAAGCAAAAGGGAGGGAAAAATAGCCGGTTAGTCCGGATGATGAATGTTGACTTGAATCACACCTGCTAGTCTGTTGAAGTCCTGTAATTTCCGGTGCGGGCCCTCTACGGCTTTCCACTTCAGCCTCCCACAGAAACTTTTCTTACTCAAAGAAAAGACACGTCTAGGACCCTCTGGCCACCTGGGGGATGCTACGGTTCACCCCACAAACATTGATGGAGCCCCACCTCATACCAGGCAGGGTGCCAGATGGCAGGGCAGATGGCTTCCTCAGACAAGGAGACAGTGATGGAAAAAAAAAAAACCTTAGCAGCCACCTGGCTTGGGGCCAGGCTGCAGCTGCTTACAGGGCCCTGTGTCCCAGGAAACAGTGACGTGGACACATGGCCAGGTGGAGGCACTCTGTCTTCCTCCTGAAAACGAGCAAAGCTTTGTCCTTTCTGGATTAGCTTCCCCATGGTCCTCCATGGGATGGTGACTGACTTCTGGGGCTGAGACGTTTTCCAGCTGCGTGGGCTCAGGGCACGTGGCTGGAATGATGTCATCACACCTGACGACATTTCCCAGCCAACAGACCTGTGCATAGCTACAGCAAGGTTACAGCTGGCTCTCATGGGGCACAGGGATGCTTGTCACTGGCAGGAGGTGTTCTACGTGTACTCACACAGGAGGAAGGAGCAGGCGGCATGCCACGGTTGGACTCCAAAGGGGGTACTGTAAGTTTCAGAAGTGTGCAGAGCTGACCGGCAGCTGCACAAGGAAACAGTGGGGCAGAGGCCAGCGTGTGTCCTGGGAGGGGCAAGACTGCAAACACGGCCTCTGCAGGCCACCTGGTCTACCAAGGTCTGATATTGGAATGCAAAAACAGCCACCAGGCAGGCGTGAATGAACAGGTGTGGCTGTGTGTGGAGAAAATGTTATTTAGAGAGGTGGGCAGTTAGTCTACCAACTGGGCAGACCCTGGAACTAGCATTTGACTGCTAACCAAAAATTCGGTGGTTTAAACCCATCAGTTGCTTGGAGGGAGGAAGATGAGGCAGACAGCTTCTATAAAGAAACCTCAGGGACAGTTCCATTCTGTCCTCTAGGGGCGCTGTGGGTCAGAATTGACTCCAGGCAGTGGGTGTGGTTTGGGCTTTGCTTCCATGAAGATTGACAGCCTTGGAGACCCTGTGGGCAGTTCCACTCTGTCCTCTAGGGGCGCTGTGGGTCAGAATGGACTCCATGCAGTGGGTGTGGTTTGGGCTTTGCTT
>NW_006922089.1:1098835-1109721 GCF_000298275.1 Orycteropus afer afer | reverse complement strand
CCAGCCTTCTGGTTAGCAGTCAAATGCCTTAGGCGCTACACCACCAGAGCTCCCGTAATAAATGATATTGTTGTTATGTGCTGCCAAGTGGGACCCGACTCATAGAAACCCCTCCTTGGGTTTCCGAGGTGGAATCATTACAGAAGTAGATTGCCCAGCCTTCCTTCCGAGGAGTGGCTGGTGGGTCTGAACCGCCAGCCTTCTGGTTAGCAGTCAAGTGCCTTGGGCACTACACCACCAGAGCTCCCGTGATAAGTGACAGGAGTTAAGAATCAAGTATTGGAAAAAGCTGGCCAGTGACAGCAGGTTTCCACTGTGGCTCAGTGGGAGGCTGGGGGTAGATTTTGTTTCAGAACTTCCAGGCCTCCCAACAGAAAGATAAAGATGGCACTACTGTCTTCACAGGAAGACAGATAATCATTTTTCTTGAAGTCCAAAACCTCACGTGACATTTAGGTTGGATTGGATTTCCCCAAATCAATAAAATGGAGTGGGATTAAGTGACAGCAGCAGTCTGTTTATACAACATCCCAGTTTCAAATATAGTCACTGTCCACATGCTCCCCCAAAATGCCCTGAAAACTCCTACGTGTCTCCTATCAACCTACATTACCTACACTAATATCGTCACCCAAAAAAGGCTGCAAAAGTCCTTCTGGAAATTTCCTATTGGGTTCAGAGACAATGCTCAGGACAGATGCACTTACAGGGAGAGGGCTCAGGAAGGAAGCTCCAAAGACAGAACTGAATGATGTATCACTACTTCACTAACCTGATCAAGAGCCTGGTGGCCTGGGAGAGAGACAGTCTCCCCGGAGGGCGGGGCTCTGGGGAGCTGCTGTCTGCCAGGTACGACTTCCACCCACTCTTACCTTAAATCCAGTTGGGCATCAGTCCACAAACTGGATGGTGAACTTGGTCTTGATGGTGACAATGGCCACATTGATGTCTTTGGGGATCACATCCACCCCAGTACAGCATCAGCAGGCCATGTACTTGCTGTGGCATCTGGTTGACTGGCTGGAAGCAGGCGTTGGTGATCTTGGCCACAGAGAACTGCTCGTGGTATGCCTTCTCAGCAGAGATGACCAGGGCGTAGGTGACCAGGGCGTAGGTGGTCAGGGGGAAGTCGATGCAGGGGTATGGGACCGGGTTGATCTGGAATTTAACCAAATACTTAAAGAGGAACTAACACCAATCTGCCTCAAATACTTCTAAACAATAGCAGGGAACACTTCATAACTCATCTTACGAGGCCAGCACTGTCCTGATGCCAAAGCCAGACAAATATAAGAAAAGAAAACAAAAGGACGATATCCCTTAGGATTATAGATACAAAAATCCTCAACATAATACTAGCAAACTGAATCCAACACCATGTTAAAAGGTTTTTATACCACGACCAAGTGGGATTTGTTCCAGGTATGCAGTGGTGGGCCAACATACAAAAATCAATCAACATAATGCACAGCATTAATGGAATGAATGAAAAGAACCACGTGATCATCTTGATCAATGTAGAAGAAGCATTTCACAAAATATAACAGGATTTCATGACAAAAACGCCCAACAAACTAGGAATGGAAGAGAACTTCCTCAACGGGATGAAAACCACAATGGAACACCCACAGCTAACTTTGATGAGTAGCAACTGGAGTCTTAAAAGCTTGTGAGTGGCCATCTATATGCAACGATGGGTCTCTCCTCATCCAGAGCAAAGAGGAAGGAAGAAAACCAAAGATGCATGGAAACTATTAGTCCAAGGGGCTAATGAAGCTCAGCCTATATGACCATGAGACCAGAAGAACTAGATGGTCAATCACTCGGAGGGGAATCAGTGCGGGAGATCCTGCATAGGGTGGGAGAACAATGTGGAACAAAACTCAAAATCATAAAAAAAAAAAAAAAAAAAAGACCAGGTTTGCTGGTCTGATAGAGCTTGGTGAGACCCCCGAGACTATGGCCCCTGGTTACCCCTCAGGTCTGGAACTGAACTCACTCCTGTTGCTTCCAGCCCAACAACAGACAGGCATATGGGGTGAACTTTGCATCAGGGAATCGAAGGGCAGTGTTTACACAGGGAAGCAGCTCAGGGGGCAGGAATGCATAGGAAAGAAGGACACAGGGAAGAAGTAACTATAGGGAGGAAGTGGGAAGAGAGCTGTTACATGGTGGGGAATTGCAGTCAATGCCATGAAACAAAATGTGTGTGAACTGTTGTATGGAGAATTAATTTGCTCTGTCAACTTTCACCCAAATCACAATAAAAATTTAAAAAAAAGAAAACACCAAAAACCCACAGCTAACATAACAAATAGTGAAAAAAGAAAAAGAAAGAAAAGTTTTCCCTCTAAGATCGGGAAGGAACAAGAGGAGGAGGATGTTCTGACGTCTTTTCAATACTGTACTGGAAGTTCTACCAAGAGAAGTTACACAAGAAAACGAAATAGAAGGCACCCAAATTAGAAAGAAATGTAAAATAATCTCAGTTTGTGGATGACACAATCTTATATACAGAAGACCTTAAAGAATCCACACAAAAAAACTGTAAGAGCTAATGAATTCAGCCAAGTTGTGGGATACAAAGTCAATATGCAACAATCAGTTGTGTTTCCACAAATCAGCAATGAGCAAACCCAAATGGAAATTCAAGGAAATTTCCATTCACAACAGCATCCAAAAGAATAAAATACTAAAAGAAAATTCTATACTAGTTAATTTAAGGAGGTGAGAGACTCATACACAGAAAACTATAAAACATTATAGAAAGAAATGAAAGAAGCTCCAAAAAAAAAAAATGGAAAGACAACCTCTGTTCATGGATAAGGAGATGCAATATTTTAAGATGGCAATTACCCAAAGCATCTACAAATACAACACAACTTCTATTAAAATTCAAGCAGCCTTCTTTGCAGAAATGGAAATTGCAAGGGACCCCAAGTAGCCAAAACTATCTGGAAAAAAAAATGAACAAAGTAGGATGTCACATTTCTTGATTTCTGATTTCAAAATGTACTACAAAACTATGGTAATCAAAACAGTCTGGTACTGGTATAATGATAGACCAGTGGAATAGAATTGAAATTCCAGAAATAAATGCATAAATCTACGGTCAACTGATTTTCAAAAAGGTTGCAAAGACCATTCAGTGGAGAAAGAATACTGTCTTTAACAAATGGTGTTGGGACAGCTGGATGTCTGTATGCAAAAAAATGAAACTGGAACTCTACTTCATAACACATGTGAAAATTAACTCAGAATGGATGAAGGACTGCAAAAAGGGTGTCATGCGGCCACCCTCCAGCTTTTGTACCAACTCTGACACCAACCACCCCTTCTGCAGTGGCCACACAGAGCTCACAGACAGTATTCACTATTATGTGGTTTATTAGGGAAGTAACAGGTCACAATTCAGGTTCGAGAACACGCTCAGGATACAATTCTTCCATCCAGATAGTGTCCATTCAGGCACACCTCTCTTTGTCCTTAACCTCTAGGCCTAGCCTCTTCCCTGCTGGGGCAAATGTTACAAAGCTCTTTTAGCTCTGCTGATAGCAGCACCTAGGTGCACCCCAATCTGCCAGAAAGACTACTGTCCCAAAGCACCCAGCTTTGTCACTCCATTGGCCGGCAAGTCCCTTGCTCTGTCCCAAGCCAATCTCTCAGTTCTGCTGCCACTGTGTCTCTACAGGTCATCTCAGCTGGTCATCTCTGCCAGTCTCTCTGCCAAGGAGGTCCATAGGAATCTTGGGTCCAAGGACGCCCTCCATTCACCCCTCATAAAGGTCCCCCCATTCATTCCTCCTGCTGGTCCCTGGGAGATTCTCTGTGGGCCCTACAGAGGAAAATAGCCCCTTCTCTTTTTTTGCTTAAGTACAACCTGAATGAGCTGGAATTTTCATGGAGACGGTAGGACCAAAAGGGAGACAAATGAAGAGAATACAAGAAATGGCTAAAATAAATTTAAAACACTTATGCAAAATATGGGAGCTATGGTGGCATGGTGCCTAAGGCATTTGACTGCTAACCAGAAGGCTGGTGGTTCAAACCCACCAGCCACTCCTTGGAAGGAAGAGCAAGCAATCTACTTCCACAGAGATAACCACTGGGAAACCCAGGGAGGGGTTGCTATGAGTCAGAGTTGACTCAAGGGCAGTGAGTTTGGTTTTTTTGGTTTGTTTGTTTTATGCAAAATACAGATTTCTTACCCTGCCTACTGGTGCAAATGGTGTACGCTTGTCTACTAAGCTAAAGGTTAGTGGTTTGAGCCCACTTAGCAACGCTGCTGAAGAAAGGCCTGGCAACCTATTCTATAAAGTTGGTTATTAGTTGTGGCAATGAAGTGAATTTCTTAGTATGGCCCTTCTAGCCACAGTGTTTGTAACTCCCACCAAATGGCCGGGTGGAACTATGCAAATGAGGCGCTTGTGGCTCACCAAGGGATTGGATAGCTTGATAATAATGTAAATCAGGTGCATGGACCCTTGCAGTGGTGGGACCATGCAAATAAGATGTGTGGAATTGGTCAGTGTGTGTATACGGTCAGTTTTGCTATCCTGCTAGGCTTAAATAACAGAGCCAGTCCCAGAGTGCAGGAGTCATAGAGGACCCATCTACCACCAAGAAGAGGAGACAAAAACAAAGTGCATCCTTTGGACCTAGGGTACCCGTGCTGGCAACCTCCTAGACCCAGGAGATAGAAAGCTACAACACTGGCTGTGGCAAGAAACAGTGGCAGAAAATGGGTCACAGCAGGGAGGTGGTGCAGTGGGCTTCCTGGCCCATGGAGTGACACAGCTGAGCTTTGGGCAGGAGGCTTCTTGGCAGAGTGGGGTTCCTCCAGGCACTTGCTGGCAGAGCTTGAGAGCTTTGTAACACCTGCCCAAGCAGGGCAGAAACCAGGCTAGCCCCAGAGGCCAAAGGGGTCAAGAAGCTGAGGGCTGGGGGAGGCTACCTGAGGGCATGGCTAAGAAAAGACTGTCCTGACCAAAGAACTGTATCCTTAGCTGTTTCTGATCCTGAACCGCAGCCTCTTACCTCCCTAAGAAACCCCATAATCGTGAGTATTGTCTGTGAATTCTTTGTGGCCATTGCAGTGTATTACTGAACCCGACAGAGAAGTCAAGAGTGCCGAGGGCAGGGCAGCTCATGTGGGAATTAGTGAAGAGGTTGGAGAGAGGAGCTGGGCCTGACCTCTGCTTCATAGCAATCAGCCTTAGGCTGATTCTGGTCTGTCTCTCAATCCTTTGAAGATACCTAAAGATAATTCTTTTGAATTCCTTATCAGAGAGTTCCAATGCTGCTTCTTCCTCAGGGATTGTGTTCTGGGTCTGTATCCTGCTCCCTTGTTTCTACCACTTTGTCCTGCTTCTTTGTGTGGACTGTGATAGTCTGTTGTTCCTGAGGCATCGTGACGTTGTTGTATTTAGATCTCTGTTAACTCTTTGTGAAGAGCAGCCAAGGGTGGTTCAGGCTTCTCTTGGTGGTTTTTTATCGTTGGCCCTTTGCTTTTCAGTCTTGCAGTCCCCGAGTGTCCTTGGGGTTGCTGGAAAGCAGAGCGTGTTCTTAAGCCCCAGAAATCTGCGAGAGCGCTGTCTCTTTGAATATCCAAAATAGTCAAGCCGCTTTTTAAACCTTCAAAATGGCGGCAACCTCCGGACTGGCAAAAGTCCACAGCTCAGCCCACCTTTCTCTTCACCTTCTCCGTTTGTTCCCCAGCCACTGTGCACAGTCCTCCGTGCAGTTCCTGGCTAGCAGGGTGATTTTTAGGTTAATTCTTAAGTCCTACCACCACAGGAATCTGCGAGAGCACTGTCTCTTTAAATATCCAAAATAGTCAAGCTGTTTTTTAAACCTACAAAATGGCGGCGCCCTCTGGACCAGGAAAAGTCCACAACTCAGCCCACTTTTCCCTTCACTTTCTCCGTTTGTTCCCCAGCCACCGTGCACAGTCCGTGCAGTCCCTGACTAGCAGGGTGATTTTTAGGTTAATTCTTAGGTCCTACCCCCACTCGGGAATCTCCAAGCTGCCTGTACCGTCAGGGTTGCTCAGGACGCTGTCAGACTGCAGCTCCGTGTGTCTCCTTTTTTGGTATTTTCATGCAAATTCTTCTGCTAGTTGGGGTTTAGTCCACTTCTGTATCCTTGCCTTCAAGGCTCAGCGGTCTGAGATTATCTTCTGTGTCTGTGTTAATTGGTTTCCCTTTTCTTTGTTGAAGAGTGTCTGTGCAGTCCTTCTGCCTAGTCCACCATCTTGCCGGAACTCCTCCTTAGGCTGATTCTGATGGTGATTCTCTCTCCCCTTCATGAAGTTACAGGAGGTCACGTTCCTCAGTCACACAGTTGCCAGCTCATGGTGACCCCGTATTTACAGAGTAGAACTGCTTCATGTTTGTTCCACTCAAAGAGTCCTCATAAAGATTATAGCCAATGATGCCATTATTACTCTTCTCTCAAGTGGAGCAAAGAAGAGTGAAGAAAATCAAAGTCATCGAGAAACAATCTCCAAAAATACGATGGACCACAAGGACCTCAGCTTTTCATGACCCCAAGGCCAGGAGAGCTAGATGGTGCCTGGCTGCCAACCACTCGGACAGGGATCAAAACTGGAGGTCCTGGATACAGTGGGAGCAAAAGTGTAGAACATTCAAAAACACAAAAATGACCAGAATTACTGGTCAGATAGAGTCTAGTGGAACCCCCAAGCTTATGGCCCCAGGTTAGAAATGCACTCGCTTCCATGGATTGGCTCTCAGCCCAACAATACAAAGACCTACATGCAGAACACGTACCCCAGGGCGATGCACCCACCTACCCTAGGGAGAGCCACCCTTAGATCAATCAGCCATGAGACATCAGAGGGGCAGCATTCACACAGAGGGAAAGCTGGACAGACAGGAATGCAGAGATAAGAAGAGCACAGGGAGGGGGTGGTCACAGGGAGCCGAGGGGAGGAGAGCTTTTCATGGTTGGAGATGATAATCAGGGCCGTGAAATCAAATGGGCGTGAACTGTTGAATGTAAAACAAATCTGCTTTGTAAATTTGCACCCAAAGCAGAACAATAAAAAAATTCACATGTACAGCAATGCTAATGACGTAAATGTTTATGAACGTACCTGTAATGCACATGAAAGAGACCTGGCAGCACAGTGCTTAAAGCACTGGGTTACATGTTTGCACATATGTATATGCATATACATGTAAATATATGGTCCAGAAAGATACATGAAAAACGAACAGGAATAAAAAAAAAAGATTATAGCCGAGAAAATTCCACAGAGCAGTTCCACTCTGTAACTATGGGGTCGCCATGAGTTAGAATTAACTCAACTGCAACTGGGTTGGTTTGTTTGTTTTCCTACCACTGCTCTGGTGGTGCAGTGGTTAAAGCATTGGGCTGCACACCAAAAGGTCAGTGGTTGGAACCAACCAGGCACTGTGCAGGAGAAAGATGAGGCAGTTGGCTTCAGTAAAGATTTACGGACTTGGGAACCATATGGAACAGTTCTTCTCTGTCCTCTAGGGGCGCTGTGAGTCAGAATGGACTCCATGGCAGTGGGTGTGGTTTGGGCTTTGCTTCTGTGAAGACTGACAGCCTTGGTGACCCCGTGGGGTGGGGCAGTTCCACTCTGTCTTCTAGGGGTGTTGTGGGTCAGAATTGATTCAAGGACGGTAGGTTTGGTTTGGGTTTGGGTTTCATGCTCCCTACTGGTCCCCCTGGGCAGATTTGAGAGATCTCATATGTATATTAACAAAAGGACATGGTGACATTAGGGTCAAGTGTAGCATGTCTTAGGGAAATTAGAATTTGAAACAAAATCTGTTATTAAGCACACACAAAATATTTTTACAAAGTTAGGTGGTGGTGTTTTGTGCTGTCGAGCCATCTCCGACTCACAGAGACCCCTCCTTGGGTTTCTGAGGCAGTACATCATTATGGAAGTAGGTTGCCCCATCTTCCCTCTGAAGAGTGGCTGGTGGGTTTGAACCGCCAGCCTTTGAACTGCCAGCCTTCTGGTTAGCAGTCAAGTGCCCTAGGGACTACGCCACCAAAACTACTTCTGTAGTGATATCGCCTTGGAAATCCAAGGAGGGGTCTCTATGAGTCGGATACGACTCAACGGCGTGAGTTTGTTTTTTTGGTGTGATTATATATATATATATATATATATATATATATATATATACATATAGATATATATATATATTTCAATTTGTCTAGTAATTGGGGTAGTTACCTGTGTTTGTTCATTGTTTTTATTTAAAGAGAAAAATATACTTTTTCTAACTTTGAGGCAGGAGATCCTTTTTTAAAAGAAAAAAATTTTTTAAAGAAAAAAATTTATTGGGATTCAGGTGAAAGTTTACTGAGCAAATTCATCTTCCATACAGCAGCTCACATACACCTTGTCTCATGACAGACTGCAATTTCCCACAATGCAACAGCTCTCTTCCCACTGCCTCCCTACAGTCACCTCCTCCCCATGCCCTTGCCTCCCATGCACTCCCCGCCCCATCTGTCTCCCTGTGCACACACAGGCCTTCTGTTCTAGGGCAGGAGATCTTTTTGTAATGGAAAGCAGGGTGCACTTAGAGGAGTAAAGAGACAGGCTATGAAAACAGCTCCCAAAGTTGGGGGGCTTGCCTTGACCACAGGCAGGGAATAGAAAAGGGTCCGTTTGCAGAAGACAGTGTCTCTGAATTTCTTACCTTTATAACTTATTTTTCTTGTTGGGAATAGACACAGCAGTATGTACACCAAATCAACCTTTTCCACATGTACAATCAACACCACTGATGACATTCTTCAAATGGGGCAACCACCTCACACTACTTTTCCTAATTGTTCCTTCCCCATAAATATAAACTCACTGCCCCCTAAGGTCCCTATCTGTTTTGGTTACCTAGTGCCTCTCGGACAGGAATACACCACAAATGGGATGGCCTTAAGAAGCAGGAGTTTATTCTCTTACAGTTTGGAGGCTTTAAATCTGAGTTCAAAGTACCAGGCTCTAGGGGCTGGGTGAAAGCCCCTCAGCCTTGGGCTTCAGCTCTGCCACCTGCTCCCAGCCCACTGAAGCTGGAGGCTTTTCTTCACTCAGCTGCTGGCTGCTGAGGCTGAAAAACCCAAGGTTGACAAGTAAAAAAGCACAGTCCCAATGTTACCAAACCACATCGGGCCATTAACTCAAGTCCATTGTAAGTCCCAAAGTCAGCAGAGCATGGCAGGCTGCTGAACAACAACACAGCCACATGCAGGGTCCAAGCGTGCCATAGCCAAGAGACCATTCCCAAGGCTTCTCCTTATATACAGAAAGCAGACCACATCCCAAAGGCAGCTACTCAGCTGTTTGTGGTCGATCCCACCATGGAGTTGATTGCCAGTCTCTTCATGAGGGATAACTACACCAGCTGCCCAGCCACTCAACCAGGCCCAGCCAAGTTGACACACAAATTTAACTACCACACTATCTAATCTTTTGAGTTGCTGTTGTCAGTTTGATGCCATAGAGATAGACCTTCGAAGAGCACGGTGCTCCGAGCAGACCGTCTTGGCTGGTTAAGCTCAACTACTATTTGGTTTCCACCACTCGTCCGCCTGTCTGTCATACTGTGTGGCTCGCATGTTGCTGTGATGTGGGAAGCTGTGATGCTGGAATTTCAAACACCAGCAGCGTCACCCATGGTAGACAGGTCTCAGCAGTTTCCAGACTCAGACAGACTGGGAAGAAGGTCAGGGAAGGACAGCTGCAATATGCAGATAATACAACCTTGCTTACTGGAAATGAAGACGACTTGAAGCACTTACTGATGAAGACCAAAGACTGCAATATTCAGTATGGATTACACCTCAACAGAAAGAAAATGAAAATCCTCACAACTGGATCAACGAGCAGCATCATGATGAATGGAGAAAAGACTGAAGTTGCCAAGGATTTCATTTTACTGGGATCCACAATCAAGGCCATGGAAGCAGCAGTCAAGACATCAGATGACGTATTGCACTGGGAAAATCTGCTGCAAAAGACCTCTTTAAAGTGTTAAAGAGCAAAGATGTCACTTTGAGGACTAACGTCCACCTGATCCAAGTCATGGTATCTTTCATCACCTCATATGCATGTGAAAGCTGGACAATGAGTAAGGAAGACCGAAGAGGAGTTGAGGCCTTTGAGTTGTGGTGTTGGCGAAGAATACTGAAAGTACCATGGACCTCCAAAAGAACTAACAGATCTGTCCTGGAGGAAGTACAGCTGGAACGTTTTTTAGAAGTGAGAACAGCCAGACTTCATCTCACCGATTTTGGTCATGTTGTCAGAAGGGACCAGTCCTTGGAGAAGGACATCACATTTGGAGAAGTAAAGGGTCAGAAAAAAGGGTAGGCCCTTCCATGAGATGGACTGACACAGTGGCTATGACAATGGGCTCAAGCATAGCAAGGATTATGAGGGTCACGCAGGACTAGGCATTGTTTCATCGTTTCGTTTAAAGAAGACTTCAGGGGATATTTTTGGTTTAGGGCTTAAAAGTTATTTCAGGGAAATAATTTCAGGGGCTCACCCACCTTCAATGGCTCCAGAAAATTTGGAGTCCATGAGAATTTGAAATTCTGTTCTGCATTTTCCCCCTTTTGATCAGGATTCTCCCAATGACTCTTGATCAAAATGTTTAGTAATGGCAGCTGGGCACCATCTAGTTCTTCTGGTCTCATGGCAAAGGAGGTAGTTGTCAATGGAGCCAATTAATCACATATTCCATATCCTCCTCCTATTCCTGACTCTTCCTCTTCCTCTCCTGGTCCCGGTGAATAGACACCAATTATGGTGAATATGCAAGCCTGAGGGGGAGGGGTTAGGGTTGTGGTGACTGCAGGATTAAGGACCAAGC
>NW_006922089.1:1095826-1097617 GCF_000298275.1 Orycteropus afer afer | reverse complement strand
CGAGATCCGGCCGGCTGGCTGGTCCACCGTTCCCGGGGTGGGGGTGAGGGGCGCCATCACCGCTGTCTGAGGCCCGAGGGCAGATTGGGCCACGCCCCGGCTGCAGAGCTGCTCCCGTTCCGGGTGCTGGCCACCTGGCCCAGGTCCCAGGAAGCCTCGGATTGCCACCTGGCAGCTGGACAGCAGACCATGGGGTGTTTCTCAGCTGGCGCTCCCTGGCGCTGTGTCCTCCCCGCCTTCAGTGCCAGCCTGTCGCCCTCCAGGACCACGCTCCCTGCGTCCCTGTGACACCCCCCTCCTTCCCGCAGGCCCACCGTACTGGGACCCAGGTGGTCAGGAGTGGAGGAGAAGGAGGCTGGGGTGAGCCGCCCAGGAAGGCCTGAAGGCTGAAGGGACCCAGCTAGGCCACTTGTCATTTGTCTCTGATCCAGGCAGGTGCGGCTGGCTCCCTGCCCCGCTCTGCTACCCACCATGGTCCGGGGACTGCCCACTGCCGCCAGCCTGGCACGTTTTTGCCGGAAGCTGAATCGGCTGAAGCCACTGGGGGAGTCCACCATGGACACTTCGCTAAGACGCTGCCTGTCCACACTGGACCTGACGCTGCTGGGTGTGGGCGGCATGGTGGGGTCCGGCCTCTATGTACTCACCGGCACCGTGGCCAAGAAGATGGCCGGCCCCGCCGTCCTGGTGTCCTTTGCCGTGGCCGCTGTGGCCTCTCTGCTAGCGGCCCTGTGCTATGCGGAGTTTGGGGCCCGCGTGCCCCGCACTGGTTCAGCCTACCTGTTCACGTACGTTTCCATGGGTGAGCTGTGGGCCTTCCTTATTGGCTGGAATGTGCTTCTGGAATACCTGATTGGTGGTGCCGCTGTGGCCCGTGCCTGGAGTGGCTACCTGGACGTCATCTTTGATCACCAAATCCGCAATTTCACCGAGGCCCACCTGGGTGTGTGGCAGGTGCCCTTGCTGGCCCGCTACCCGGACTTCCTGGCTGCGGGCATCCTGCTTCTGGCCTCGGCCTTTGTCTCCTGCGGAGCCCGCGTCTCCTCCTGGCTCAACCACACCTTCTCTGCCATCAGTCTGGGGGTGATTGTCTTCATCATCACCTTGGGTTTCGTCCTAGCTCGTCCACACAACTGGAGCGCCGAGGAGGGCGGCTTTGCGCCCTTCGGCTTCTCGGGCATCATGGCCGGCACTGCCACCTGCTTCTACGCCTTTGTGGGCTTCGATGTCATTGCTACCTCCAGCGAGGAGGCCCAGAACCCAAAGCGGGCAGTGCCCATGGCCATCGCCATATCACTTGGACTGGCGGCTGGCGCCTACATCCTGGTCTCCACGGTGCTCACCCTCATGGTACCCTGGTACAGCCTCGACCCCGACTCGGCACTGGCGGATGCCTTCTATCGGCGTGGCTACAGCTGGGCTGGCTTCATTGTGGCAGTTGGCTCCATCTGCGGTGAGGGGTCTAAGCGGGCAGGGTGGGAACAGGCAGGGGGGAGAGCTGGGCCTCACACGAGCTCTGGTGGTGCAGTGGTTAAGGCACTTGGCTGTCAATTACAAGGTTGGTGATTTGAACTCACCAGCCACTCAGTGGGAGAAAGATGAGGCAATTGGCTTCAGTAAAGATCAACAGCCTTGGAAACCCTATGGTGCAGTTCCACTCTGTCCTCTAGGGGTGCTGTGAGTCAAAATCTACTCCAGGCAGTGGGTGTGGTTTGGGCTTTGCAGTGGGTGTGGTTTGGGCTTTGCCTCCATGAAGATTGACAGCTTTGGAAAGCCTCTGGGGCAGTTCCA
>NW_006922089.1:1088834-1095676 GCF_000298275.1 Orycteropus afer afer | reverse complement strand
TGGACTCCAGGCAGTGGGTGTGGTTTGGGCTTTGTTTCCATGATGACTGACAGCCTTGGAGACCCTCTGGGGCAGTTCCATTCTGTCCTCTAGGGAGGCTGTGGGTTGGCGGTAGGATAATGGGCCCAGGGAGGCTGCATCTATGAAGCGCTCCACCAGGCTTATTGAGAGGGACCCACTCACACTCCCCACCCCCCAGTTGTACTTGGAATATTAGTTCCAGGCACAGGCTCACAGTTCCTTCCTGAGCAGAGAGGCCTGTTCTTGTCATATGTCAGATCCCCCAAAGGGGACCTAAACTGCTGTGTCCCACTCCTGGGCGGGGGTGCTCATGTTATCAAGGGGCTGCCCTGCCCCACCCCAGAGGCCCCTGGTAGGCCTGTCCAGCGTGTGACCAGCCCCCTGCCCTCTGCCGCAGCCATGAACACCGTTCTGCTCAGCAACCTGTTCTCCCTGCCACGCATCGTCTACGCCATGGCTACCGACGGACTCTTCTTCCAGGTGTTTGCCCGGGTGCACCCCCGGACTCAGGTGCCCATGGTGGGCATCCTGGTATTTGGGGTCCTCATGGCTTTTCTGGCAATGCTGCTGGACCTCGAGGCACTGGTCCAGTTCTTGTCCATCGGCACCCTGCTGGCCTACACCTTTGTGGCCACCAGTGTCATCGTGCTGCGCTTCCAGAAGACCTCCCCACCCAGCTCTCCAGGCCCATCCAGCCCAGGCCCCCTGACCAAGGAGCACGGCTCCTGCGCGGACCACCTGCAGCTGGTGGGCCCCGAGCAGGCCTCAGCCCCCGAGCCCGGGCAGCTGCGACCAGCCCTGAGACCCTACCTGGGTTTCCTGGGTAGGTACAGCCCTGGAGCTGCCGTGGCGTGGGCACTCAGCATCCTGGTGGCCTCGGCCATCACCTTGGGCTGCGTGCTGGTCTTCGGGGACTCAGCCCTGTACCTCCCGCACTGGGCCTATATCCTGCTGCTCCTACTCAGTGGTGGCGTATTTCTGCTCAGTCTCTCCGTCCTAGGAGCCCACCAGCAACAGCACCGGCAGGACACCTTCCAGGTACCTCCCCCAGCCAGCTCCCACCGCCCTGAATTCAGAGGTCTTGACCTCTGTCTCCTTTGCTAGCTTAGAAGGAACAAAGGTCCAGAAGGCTAGGAGGCCAGTATGTGTAGCCCCCTGCTAAAACGGCAAGGAGGCCACATGTTCTGACCTCCTCTAACCCTCCAAGAGGAAAACAGGATTACCAGCAGTAACCCAAGGCCTATTCCTGCCAGGCCAGACATGCTGCCTCCCCCCTCCAGCCCTTGCTCCAACCGTTCCTCCCAAAGCACCCACCACCTCCCTCCTGGGTTCGATAATTCACTGCAGTGGCCACACAGAGCTCACAGATTACGGGGTTTATTAGGGAAGCACCAGGCTACAACTCAAGTTCAGGAAGAACGCTCAGTCTCTCTCCCAGCCCACCGTGTCTCACAGTCTCTTTCCCAGCAGTGCTGGTCCCTCTGTGTCTCACTCAGCGATGCGTGTCTCTTGCGTCTCTTTCCCAGCAGCGCGTGTCTCTTTCCGGGGTGCGTGTCTCTTTCGGTAGCACATCTTCCTTCACCAGCAGTCAGAGAGAGTTCTGCCTCTAGGAGGCCTCCTTTTGAGCCCGGCAGGGTGGTCAGACTAGCCAGTCATAGCATCAGAACTCTAAGCACCTGAGAGAGAGTGGGCACCTCCCAGAACATTGTTTTGTGCCACTCCTAACAGAAATACTCCAGGTGGACAACTTCAGCAATCAGGAGCTCCTCAGTTGCTCATAGCAAATCCCACCTTGGAGTTTACAAAAACTTATGGGTAGAAAAGCCACACTAAGTAATTTACTACACTGCAACCCCTGTCTTTCTACCCACTGAGCAACCCCACAAAAAAAAAAAAAAAAACAACTGGGTGCTGTGGACTTACTCTGGTGGCGTAGTGCCTAAGGCATCTGACTGCTAACCAGAAAGCTGGTGGTTCAAACCCACCAGCCACTCCTCAGAAGATCGGGGAAGCTACTTCCATAGAGGGACCGTCTTGGAAACCAAGGAGGGGTTGCTATGAGTCGAATCGACTCAACAGCAGTGAGTTTGGGTTTTTTTTTTGGGGGGGGGAGCGATGCTGTGGAATCAGTTCTGACCCATGACGACCCCATATATTCAGAGAAGAGCTGTGTCCCACAGGGTTTTCAAGGTTGTGACCTTTCAGCAGCAGACAGCCAGGCCTTTCTCCCTGGGCACCTCTGAGCGAGCTCGACCTTTCGGTTAACAGCCGAGCATGTTCAGAGAGTCGCACCAACCGGACTCTGCAGAGTTGCAGAAAGCCTGTGGTTATTTGTGACGTCAGGCCTGGGGCTGGCAGATCTTTCTGGTAGCCCAGCCCCGCCCCACCCCACCCGTGTCTCTCAGATCCCCCTGGTGCCCCTGACACCAGCCCTGAGCATCCTTCTGAACGTCTGCCTTATGCTGAAGCTGAGCTACCTGACCTGGCTGCGTTTCTCCATCTGGCTGTTCGTTGGTGAGTGGGACCCGGCGTGAGCCTGGGGGTCAGGTCCCTGGTGGCTGAAGGAGGACGGGGGGGGGGAGGAGCTGCCCCCATCAGGCTTGTTGTGCCCCCCCTTGCAGGACTCGCCGTGTATTTCGGGTACGGCATCCGGCACAGCAAGGAGAACCTTCGGGAACCACTGGGGCTGACCGCCACTCGGTATGTGGTGTTCCCCAGTGGCAGCCTGCAGGGGGCCGTGCAGACCGTGCAGCCGTCCAGCCAGGTGCCCACCCCGGAAGAGCTCAACTGTATGGAGCAACCGGCCAGCCCGTGAAGGCCAGCTGCTGCCGCTCACGCCGTCCCCACCGCCAGGGATCGTAGCCTGTTGCTGGAGTTTGGATCTCAGGGAGTGGGGCCGTGGCTGAGCTGTCGTGGACCCTGCCCAGCACATTCCAGAGACTTAGGCAGGTGTGACCGTGGTGGGCTGGCAGAAGAGACCTGGGGTTGGTTTCAGGCCCACAATAATAACTTTTCGGCCGTCCACATGGCCTGCTGCTGTGTCCACTGTAGTGTTCTTTGTGGCCTCGAGTCCTCACCAACCCCCTGGGAACCAGGGGATTGTCCCCAACCCACACACTGAGGCCATGCAGGGGGCGGTGACACCTGCCTCCTGAGTTCCTCCTCTCAGGTAAGTGCCCTCTGCCCAGCCCGGCGGGGAGCCACACACACTAACACACACCCCTGCATGCACCAGGAGCAGCCTGCTTCCCCAGCGGCCGGGGGACCCCTGACTGGCTGCTGGGCTCCACTTCCAGGCTCCCTAAGTGTGTCCCGGGGATGGGTCTGGGAAGCAGAGGCTGGGCCCCAAGGAGGCCCCCTGGGAAGACTACAGATTCCTAGGGTCACCTGTGTTCCCAGAGCTCCTGGAGAACAAAGCGTGTCCCCAGAGCTTGCTCAGGGACATGGGCACATACACTCGTGGTCACATGCCCCCGCAGTCACAGGCCATGTGGCCCACATGGCTTCCTGGGCCCACACACATGGTGTTTCCAAATTCCAGTCCCTGTTCTGTTTTCTTACTGGCCTGCCACTCACTCTCCCACTCGCTCCGGCCATCAACCCAGGGCCTCGAGGTGAAGGTGCACAGGCCTTGTGTACCTTCTAGCCCATCTGGTAGCTGTAGGGCCATAGCACAGGGCTGTCCTGTGAAAATCCCAGGTGCCTCCTGTGTGTGCGCACACACACACACACACACACACACACCACACTGTGTTCCCCATCATTGTCTTCCATATGTTTCTTACGCCTACTCCTCCCCGTTCCTCATCTGCACAGATGACACAAGAAGTCGGTGGCTTTGGCAGGCTTTACTGCCCCACCCTCCAGCCCCCCTCCGGCAAAGCTGGGTCCGTGGCACTGCACTTTGAGGACCCAGGCTCATGGGCCACACTGTCCCCGCCCTGCCCCACTGAGCCCTCCTCCCTGGGGCCACCCTTCTGGGAACTGAGAGGCAGCAGGAACCCAAGGGCTTTGGAGAGGTGCTAGCCACGCCAGAGCCCCCAGCCCGGCCCCCCTCACCTGCTCCATGCTGCTCTATGACAAGCAGGCCATCAGGGGCCCAGGAGAAGGCAGCTCTCACTCCCCGGGGTGCATGTGCCCCCATCCCTGCCCCCACCCTGGAACCAAGGGAGGGCTTGATTCCTGCAGTTCACCATTCAGCTGATCATGAACTTGACTCTGGGGTCTGGGGCAATTTCCAGACAGCTAGACTCAACGGCAAACAACAACAACAACAACAGACCAAGTCCCAGGGCAGGTTGGAGAGCCTGAACCTCTCAAACACAAGTAGCTGGGGGCTGAGAGGGCCTGTGTCCCTACCAGCCCACTGCTGATCACGCCAGCCCATTGCTCCCAGGGATGGGGGTGCATGCACCCCAGGGAGGTGAGAGCTGCCTTCTCCTGGGCCCCTGATGGCCTGCTTGTCATAGAGTAGCATGGAGCAGGTGACCACTCATCTGCTGAAGGTCAAGGGCTGGGCCAAGGTAGAGAGAGGGGAGGGAGGGCTCCTAGGCTTGGCCCCTGGGCATGGCTTGGGCGGCCATGTCTGGCTGATGGCCGCCCTGGTTGTGTTCCCGAGAAGCCTGGTGGGAAGGTTAAGGGGTTGGCCTGGGGGGACCACTGACACTATCACCTCAGCTCCTGAGTCCTCTGCTTTGAGGATGCCATTGGCAAGGGTCCAGGGCACAGAACTGAGCAGACCCTTGCCCTGCCTGGGATCCGGGAAGAGACCCGTGGATGAGGCTCAAAGCTGAACTGGGATGGCCTGTAGGTGGCCCAGCTCTGAGGTGAAGACTACCCCGGCTTTGTCTCAGGCAAGAGCCCAGGGAGGGGCTGCTGAGGGGAGTCTCTACATATGAGGGGCCAGGAATTACAGCAGTCCACAGCAGCCTATGGGAGGGCCTGTGGCCAGCAGCTGGTGTGCAGGCCAGTGCAGGCCCCAGCAGGTCTGGAACCCTGCAGAGCTGTGCAAAGTTACCAGTCTTGCATCTGCCAGGCCCCAGGCTGGAGTTGGGGGCAGGGAGTGGTCCCGGGAGCTTGAGGGTGGGTTTCCCTTTCCTACCCCCCACCCTGGTCCTGTTGGGGTTTTATGCATGATGTCCCCAAGGCAGAACCCCAGCCTTCCTGAACCCCAACCCAGCAGGGAACAGCCACAGGCCTCAGGTAGGAGTCAGTGAGTGGGGCCCACCCATGCCAGTGCCCAAATGGGGCTGCCCCACTGTCAGCGTGGGTCTCCTCCCGGCAGTGATGGGACCTGGTGCTGGGCCATCTAAGGGGGACGTGAAAACCAGGTCGCTGCACACAGAGTTGGCCGTCACCTTCGGGGCTTTGGCCTGTAGAGGAGGACAGCAGGTCAGGGCTGGGGCCAACACACCATCCCACTGCAACAGAGTACAGCACCCGGCCAGTCTCAGCCTACCTCCTCATACTTGGTCCTCCAATAGAAGTGGGCTTCTCCGTCCACGTACAACAACAGCAGGTCACAGAGGAAGGTGACCTGGGAGAGGAGGGCTGATTCATGACCCAGCCCCCATCCTGCCCTCCAAGCCCTCTCACCCTGAGGCTCCACACACACACAGACACACACACACACACAGACACACACACACGGCACATGGTCCCACTCACCACGCCCAGCCACGCTGCTGCAGTGCCCAAGGTGATGACAGTGGGAATGAGCCCGAACTTCCCTGCCTAGGAGAGTGCCAGCTGAGTGATCCCGGTGCACCCCTGCAGCCCCATCCACCCACCCCTCATCCCCCTGGCCTGGCCCTACCTGTCCAGTGACAAGAATGTCAAATCGGATTCCATACAGCTTGAGCAGGCTCCGGGCCTCCACTCCAGGAGCCTTCCACCAGTGAGTGGCCGTCCTGGGACACAAGACAGCTCACAGGGTCAGCTCTGCCCACTCCCAGGCGAACCAGCCCTGCCAGGTCTCATACTACACTAGATCACAGAGCCATGAGTGTCACCCCTGGGTAATTGCTGAGGACACAGGCAGAAAGCGGGACGTACCTCTGGGGAGCTCCCTGCCTGCTGAAGGGACGGGAGGGTGGGGACATGGAGGATCCCTAAAGAGACAATGGCAGTGAGGCCTGGGGACAGGTGGGGGAACGAGGAAGGCTTCCAGGAGGGGAGGCGTTGAGGCTGGGCCTGGAAGAACGTGTGAGGATCTACATGGGAAAATAAGTCAATGAAAACCAATGAAGGAGAAGAACAAGATGGTGCCTGGCTACCACTGCAGACCACTCTGAAAGGATCACAGGGGAAGGTGCTGGGTAGAGTGGGAAAAAATTGTGAAAGAAAGCTCAAAACCATAGAAAAAGGGACGAGGCTTATGGGTCTGATAGAGACTGTTGGAACCCTTGAGACTATGACCCTTAGACACCCTTTAAGCCTGGAACTGAACCCACCCCTGGGGCTCAACTTTTTAAGCCAAACAATAGACAGGCCTATTGAAACTCTGGGAGTTCTGGTGGCATAGTGCCTAAGGCATTTGACTGCTAACCAGAAGGCTGGTGGTTCAAACCCACCAGCCACTCCTCAGGAGGGAGACTGGGCAATCTACTTCCGTAGAGATACCGCCTCAGAAACCCAAGGAAGGATCCCTATGAGTCAAATTGACTCAATGGCAGTGAGTTTATTGGAACTCTGGTTGCTTATTGATTGACACACTTGACTGCTAACCGAAAGGTCAGCAGTTTGAAACCACCAGCTGATCCTCAGGTGACAGATGAGGCAGTCCACTTGCATAAAGACTGACAGCCTGGGAGACCCTGTGG
>NW_006922089.1:1085863-1088521 GCF_000298275.1 Orycteropus afer afer | reverse complement strand
GCAGTGGGTGTGGTTTGGGCTTTGCTTCTGTGAAGATTGACAGCCTTGGAGACCCTGTGGTGCAGTTCCACTCTGTCCTCTAGGGGCGCTGTGAGCCTGAATGGACTCCAGTACAATGGGTTTGCTTTGGGCTTTGCTTCCCTCGAGAACCCCAAGGCTATAAAAGCTGGAAGAGAGAATCTTCTCCTAGAACTAGCGCTCTGCACTGTAATGTCTGCCTTCTTAAACTGTAAGAAAATAAAATTCTGTTCCTTAAAGCTCCCACTGTGGTGTTTCTGTTACAGCCACACTAAGAGACCAGGACAGTGTCACACGAGGAAGGGCCTGGTTCTCGGGCAATATGAGTTGTTGTTCAAAGGGGTGAGCATCTGGGTGTCTGCCACTTCCTTTCGAGGCTGCTGTTTGAAATCCATCCAGACAGACCCACTGCATCCTTAGAAGGAAGCAAGCAAACATGCCGCACCAGTGTGAAGCCACCGAACACAGATGATGGGTGTCTGTAGCGCTTGCCTGTGGACTTTCCTTTGAAATTTTTAAGATAAAGTTTGCGGGGAAAGTCAAACGGAAAAGGCCCCTGTACAATGAAGGGGAGAGGCTGGAGGCGAGTGGGGTGCAGGGGGCTGGTGTGGGCGTCCGGGTAGGGGTGTGGGGACACATGACGGGGAGGACGAAGGAGTGAGCTCCATGGACGTGTGCAAGAGGACTTGGGATGAGAACACCCTGTCCTGCCCAGCAGCCAGTTCCTGGGAGCCTCACCCCTACCCGCTCACACAGCACAAAACATCCAGAAGGCCAGGGGATGGGCACAGGGGGACATGGAGCTAGGGCCGGCTGGCCTGGCGCTGGGGACAAGGTGAGGCGCACCTGAAGTTGTAGCTTCTATCCTGCTGCTGAAAGGAGTAGTGGGGTTGGCATCCGGAGCCCCCGGCGTCCAGGTCACAATCCCAGTGGACACGGATGCCCACAGCCCCACCCTGTACACATCATAGCATCACCTGGCTGGCAGCAGGTCCGGGAACCCTCTGCCCACACCCACTCAGACCCCTGCCTGAAGACCCACCATCAACGCCAGGTCCTCAAAGTCCCCACCTGCCGCCTGCACGAGGTCCCCAATGCGGAACACCGGGCAGTAAGGACTGGCGTGCGGGTCGTACCGGCAGTGCTTAAAATAGCTAGGGTCCCAGGTCTCCAATGCATTGGATCTGGGGAGACGGGAGGCTCGGGTCAGACACCGTGGGGCACTGAACAGGGAAGGTCTGGGGCCAGCCAGGATGACCCAGGCTTACTTGGAGAAGTTGAACTTGCTGAAGGTGACAGTGTTTTTGATGAAGAGTGTGAAGTTCTCGGCCTGGGCCAGCAGGGGCTTCCTGAGGGTGAAGGGAGGGGGTCAGGGCAGGCCTCTGTGTCCTGGGAGGTCCTGTGCCAAGTAGGGGGCAGACTTACGCTGGCATGACGCTGTTCTCTACAGGGCACCAGCCACGGACCTCGCAGGTGCTGTGGGTCCCGTTGAACGTCACACAGAATCCAGTCTTTATACCTTATGAACACAAGATAAACTCCAGGTCTTCAAGTCTCTGCAGGGGCTGGGGAGGGGGAACAGAGGCTTGGCCAGGCCTGCCCCCAGGAGCCCTCCCGCCCCAGGTCGCAGCCAGCCAGGCCCCAGTGAGAAGGGCGCTGGAAGAGAGAGCCCCCAGTACCGTGGCTGTGTGTCCCCGTCTCTCCTTCCGGGCAGTCCTCGTCAGCCCAGCAGGCGGCAAGTGGAACGGAAGGGTGCTAAAATGGCAGAGACAGGAGAGTGATCAAGAGCTCTGGAAGGTGGGCATGGCCCTCCCCGCGTACCCTGACAGGGGGCACGTGGGAAAGCAAGGGACAGAGACGGGCTGAGGGGTGAGGGCCCTGCAGGTGCAGAGGGGGCTTTTCAAAAGCCAGGCAAGTTCCCTCCGCGCCTTGGAGAATCGTGCCCAGGGGGGCCAAAGCACGAAACCAGACTGCCTGCTGTCACTCCCACTGCAACCTGTGGCAACCCCAGGTGTGTCAGAGTAAACGCGTGCTCCCTGGGGTTCTCAGTGGCTGATTCTAGGCCAGTTGATTGCTAGGCCAGTCTTCCAGCTAAGCACTTCTGGGTGACCTCAAACCTCCAACCTCTCAGTTAGCAGTGGGGTACATTAACCATTTGCAATACACAGGGAAGAAGAAGTGAGGAATAGAGGCCCAGATTGTTGGGGTAAGTCAGACAGACAGATGGGCAGGAGGAGGGTCCACGACAGCTTGGTGGCCCAGGGTAGGCACCAGGCATGATGGGTGTTGAGCCCAGACCCTGGAGTCCAAGAAGGACTTTCTCAGGGTAGTCTCCCCCAGTGTGGCCTCTGTAAACAGGGACAGGAGGGCCTACACTGAATCACAGCTACTGTGGGGACAGGAAGGCGCCCTGGAGAGTTGGGCCTGCTCACAGACCTGTGTCAGAGCGGCCACTCCCCAGGCACGAGCCCCTGCACAGGGGACACTCAGCTAGGGCAGCAGGAGGAACTTACGGCCAGCATAGCCAGAGGGCTCAGGGACTCTGAGATGCCAGAATGAGGTGGTGGGACTTGTGGGGGGACGGGACTGTGCACAGTTGATGACCTATAGGACGTAATAGCCTCCGGAAAGACCACTCAG
>NW_006922089.1:1083384-1085063 GCF_000298275.1 Orycteropus afer afer | reverse complement strand
TGCTCTGCTGACCTTGGGACTTACAATGGACTTGAATCAATGGCCTGCCATGTGGTTTGGTAACATGGAGACTGTGCCTTTTTACTTGTTAACCTTGGCTTTGTCAGACTCAGCAGCCAGCAGCTGTCTGAGTGAAAAAAAAAAAAAAAAGCCTCTAGCTTCTGTGGGCCGGGAGCAGGAGGCAGAGCTGAATCCCAAGGTTGAGAGGCTTTCACCCAGCCCCTAGAGCCTAGCATTTTGAACTTGGACTTAGAGCCTCCAAACTGTAAGAGAATAAACTCCTTTTGCTAAGGGCATCCCATTTGTGGTATTTTCTGTTAGAGCGGCACTAGGTAACCAGAACAGTGTGACAGAATTGCGTCACTCTGGGCATGGGCCCACATTTTGGGGTAACGCAGTGGGGCAGAGGACACTTGGGGCCCCCTGCTCGGCTTCCCTGACCCCATGTTTGTCCTGCGTCTGTCTCTCCCCGGCACCTGGGGGGGGCCAACGTCTCCTCCCCTCCCTGGCCCCTGATCGACTTCTACTGGGCAACCTGAGTGTCCACTCTGATGGAGAAAAGACATGTGCCTCTGTCCTCTGAACCCAGGGGTGGCCTTCCGCTGCTCCTGTCTCAAGTGGACCTGTGGGAGGCTGCGGTGGAAGGCCGCAGGGGCCCTTGCTGAAAATTACAGAACTTTAACAGACTGGCAGGCGCGGTTAAAGTCGACATTCATCATAGGGACTAATGGGCTATTTTTCCCTCCCTTTTGCTTTCTTTTAAAGAAATAGAATAGCCAGCCCCTTTACCGACGCTGAGTTCTTCAGGTTTGTTATTTTCAATTGTACATTCTTCTAAGCATAGCCCTCTTCTATGACTGGTTTTGACTGAGAACTGTAACCTATGAAGCAAGTCGACCCTGGGAAGAGGGATGCTGGGTCTGGAGTAACCAGGAAACAGAACAAAGCCATTCCTGACTGTCCCAGGGGTCTTCAGCCCCCATCCCATGTCCCTGTGTCACCATGTTACCCCTTTGCTTTGGGGAGACAGACATTTTAGAGAAGGGATTCTCTCTGTCTCCTTGGGTCTCAATACTCAATAAATCTGCTTCCCCACTTGAACCTGTTGTGATCATTGGCTCTTTGTGACGGGGGTAAGGACCTTGTTGTTCCTATAACAGACCCTTATCGGACTCAGGGGCCCTGATGCCTTGGACCTCCCTCCCCACCCCACTCCACAGCAGCTGGTACTCTGGGGACAGAACGTTACATCTCACCTAGTTCCTCTGCCAGGGCCTCCTTCTGCAAACCCACCAGCTCCCAGCTGCCCTCACCTTGGAAGATGCAGCCTCATCTCCTACAGGACCCTCCTGGTGCCCCGGCACAAAGGCCAATCCCTAAGTCTCCCAGATCCTGCCTCCTCGATAGGAACTGTTTGTGAGGTTGCTCCGGGGATACAGGGCACCAGGCCTGGCCCAGGGCAAGGCTCGGGATGAAGGATGCAGGGAATGGCATAGGAGGGTGGGGCAAGAGAAAGGCCTCAGGCTGTGGCTGTTTTCAAGAAGCTCTGGTAGCGTAGGGCCTAAGGCACTTGACTGCTAACCAGAAGGCTGGCGCTTCAAACCTACCAGCCACTCCTCGGAAGGAAGATGGGGCAATCTACTTCCGTAGTGATACTGCCTCGGAAACCCAAGGAGGGG
>NW_006922089.1:1080633-1082594 GCF_000298275.1 Orycteropus afer afer | reverse complement strand
CAGAGACCTGTCCACCCATGTTCATTACAGCAGTGTTCACAAGAGACCAAAAGTGGAGACAACCTAAATGTCCACCACAGATAAAGAGAGAAACAAAATGTTCATAAATGCGATGGGATATTACTCATACAGAGTACATGTACACACCAAGAGTGAAGTAGTGATCCACACTACCACACTGTGGTGGTTAAGTTGTGTGTCAACCTGGCTGGGCCTGGTGGAGTGTCTGGGCAGCTGGATGTAGTATCCCCCATGATGAGACTAGTCATCAACTCCATGGTGGAATCTACTGTGAGCAGCTGAGTAGCTGCCTTAGGAATGTGGTCTGCTTCCTGTGTGTAAGGAGAAGCCTTGGGGAATGGTCTCTAGCTTATGGCACACTTGGACTCTGCATTTAGCTATGTCATTGCTCAGCAGCCTTCCATGATCTCCTGACCCTGGGACTTTCAATGCACTTAAATCAATGGCCTGCTGTGTGGTTTGGTAACATCAGGATGGTGCCTTTTTACTTATCAACCTTGGGCTTGTCAGCCTCAGCAGCCAGCAGCCATCTGAGTGAAGAAATACCTCTAGCTCCAGTGGACTGGGAGTAGGAGGCAGAGCTGAAGCCCAAGGTTGAGGGGCTTTCACCCAGTCCCCAGAGCCTGGCACTTTGAATTCAGACCTAAAGCCTCCAAATGTAAGAGAATGAACTCCTGTTTCTTCAAGCCATCCCATTTGTGGTATATTCCTGTCAGAGCAGCACAGAGGTAAACAAAACACACATGGACCTTGAAAACTTCATGCTGAGCAAAATACATTCGTTGCAAAAACAAATACCATGTGATCTCACTTATAGACTAACACATAAGCAACTAAAGATTATAATAGTTACCAGGGGTGGAAGGGAGGAGAGAAGGGGAGCCTTTGTTAAGGGCACTGAGTTGATGTTAATGGTGGTGGAATGATCTGGAAGAAGCCAACTAGAAGAATACAGTCGATGTTACTGAATTGCACGTGTCAAAATGATTCAGATGGTGTGTGATTTGCGATGTACGTGTTCACCATGATTAACTAAAACAAGCCCATGCAGCACAGTCATCTGACACCCTTGGGGTCACTATGAGTCCATGTCTACTCAACAGCCACTAGTTTTTTTTTGTTTGTTTGTTTTTTTGAGAGCGTTTAGGAAGGGAAGGGCATTGTCTGGGATCACTAAGGGTAGCACATCTTTTGGGCACACGCCTCCTCTCCTTGTGGGCTGGAGCCAACTGCAGACACGTGGCACCCCTAGCACCTGTGGTGGGACCAACCCTCAGGGCTGGGCGCAGATGACAGCCCAGCAAGGCATAGAGGTCTGCCCTTGATTAAAGATATCACCATAGAGGCAGGTTCCTAGGGCTACGCCCTTGGTCCCAGGTGTTAAAATAAAATGTACATCTGGGGACAAGAGTGAGTGCACTCCATGACGGACACGGACCCCGGGAGGACATCCCCAGGCAAGGGAACAAGGGAAGATTTCTGGGGGAGAATCTGGATTTCTGGATGCAAGATGGAGCAGAGGGTAGGAACACCTGGCTTGACCAAAACAAAACCAAACTCATTGCCGTCAAGTTGAATTCGACTCATAGTGACCCCTCCATGGGTTTCCGAGGGAGTATCTCTACAGAAGTAGATTACCCCGTCTTCCTTCTAAGGGATGGCTGGTGGGTTTGAACTGCCAGTCTTCTAGTTAGTAGTCAAATGCCTTAGACATTACGCCACCAGAGCTTCCATCCAAAAAAGAAAAACCCACTGCTATGAAGTTGATTCTGACTCACAGCGCCCCTAGAGGACAGAGTGGAACTGCCCCAGAGGGTTTCCAAGGCTGTGAATCTTCACCAAAGCTGACGGCCTCATCTTCCCCCTGCAGAGCAATTGGTGGGTTTGAACTGCCGACCTTTTGGTTAGCAGCCAATTGTTTTAACCACTGTGCCACTGGG
>NW_006922089.1:1078879-1079919 GCF_000298275.1 Orycteropus afer afer | reverse complement strand
AGCCTGCTCCCCGCCCTGTCACCCACAAGCTGTGAAGCCTTGGCCAAGCAACTCACCTCTCTGATCCTCAATCCTCTTCTCAAATAGGGACAACAGCCAGCCATTCTTAAAACAGTATTTGTTTATCTAAAAACAATGGGGTTGTTTATCTAAATAGCAATGGGGTTGCATGCTGTGGTTGAAGCCCTGAAATCCACTGCAACAGATAAACATACAGTCAGTGTGCTTGGCCATCTGGGAAGAAGGAAGGACAAGGGAGAGTGAACCAGGGATGGCAGGAGTCCCCCAGGGACCCACAGGGAGGCTCCCAGCAGCCTTACCTCTGGGCACCTGCCCTGAACTTGGGCTGGCGTCACGAGGAAATTGGTCACCAAGAAGAATACATTTTCTCCCTAGAAGGCAAGTCCAGGCATTGACCTCTGCTTGGCTGTCTCCACTGGGGAACCAGGGGCCAGCACTGTGGTGAGCCAAGGCAGGGGTCCCAGGCCCGTCTGCTCATCAACGCTGTCTCCCAGGAACGTGCCTCCAGAGAGGCAGGTGGGGGTGGGGGTGGGAGGCCGGCAGCATTGGGGCCTTTGCTAGCCCAGGGATCTCACTCCATGGCCCTATGGGACAACACTGTTTCCAATATTCATACTCATTCTCTCAGTGAAATTTTCCAGGGGCCGCCTGCTTCCAGGCCCTGAAAATGCAGATCTGAGTTGGACCAGGGCCCTGTCTGGGCTGGTGGGGGAAGGGAAACCCTCAACATACACCTGGCAGATCAGAGGAGAGATGAAGACAGGGAGGGGGCCACAGCCAGGGCTTCACAGAGAAGCTTTGTGTATCTGGGGAGTTCGTGTCTGGGAAGGGAGGCGAGGGCAGTGCGGGGTTATGACAGCAGTTAGCAGACGGAGGGGCTTGGTGGCCATCATCATGGAAGGGGGCTTTGGAAGGGTGAAAGCAGGGGCTGACAGGGTCCCAGAAAAGTACACCTTGGTGGGGAGTGGGCAAGATGGGAAGCCAAGGGCCCATCAGGACACCGGGAGACCACCGCTTCA
>NW_006922089.1:1076004-1077894 GCF_000298275.1 Orycteropus afer afer | reverse complement strand
CTCTCAGGAGTCATTTCCTACCCCACACCCCGGCCACGTACCAAAGCCAGTGCCCCAGGCTGGGATGCCCCCCACCAATACCCCAGCCTTGCTAGACCCTGCTCCCTCCTTGTGGTAGCCCAGGGCAGTGAATTGCTTAGTGTGGCCCTTCATCTTGCACTTTGTGATGTGTTGTAAATCCTAGTCTCTAGGAGCTCTGGTAGCATAGTGCCTAAGGCACTTGACTGCTAACCAGAAGGCTGGCGGTTCAAACCCACCGGCCACTCCTCGGAAGGAAGGTTGGGCAATCTACTTCCCTAGTGATACTGCCTCGGCAACCCAAGGAGGGGTCGCTATGAGTCAGGCCGACTCCAAGGCACATAACAACAACAGCAACAAACTGTAAAAGAATAAATCCCTGTTTATGAAAACCACTCAATTGTGGTATTTCTGTCAGAGCAGCACTAGAATCAAGACACTCCTAGCCTTGAACTAGAACTAACCCTCTCTGGAGGGGCGGGGACCTGTAAGGTCCAGCCTTTACAAGTGTCCTGCCTCATGCCAGGGCCACTTCCCAGCGTTGGAGGTGCGGCTTCTCCTGCTTGGTGCCCAGAGCCCAACAGGAGACCGGGGTGAAGGCCTAAGAAGGAGGCAGGTGGGCACATAGGCCCAAGCTCATGGCCTGCTCTTACGTCCCTCTGGCCTCTGGACAAGGAGATCCCTCCTCCCGCCTGCTCCCTTCCAGCCCAGGCCCTGAGGAGCCCAACCCTCGACCCCAGGCCCAGCAGCCGATCGTCCCAATGGCCTGACGAAGAGCCAATCTCTTACCCCACCACGTAGGCTGCGACCCCCAGCTGCAGCAGTCTCTGCAGGGCGCCCACTCGCCAGTTCCTGGTCATCACATATTTCTCCGTTTTATAATCCAGAAGCCCCCAGCCAGCCATGGTTCCTGGGGCGCCCATGCTTCCAGCCCCTGCTGTCTGCCAGGGAACATGAGTCAGCAGCTTGGCAGATGCAGTCACAGCCCTGCAGGAGGCAACGCAGACGTCCAAGCCAGGCCAGGCTGACAGCTGTTAAAGGGACACTTCCACCCAGGCAGCCACCAGCCTCCAGCCTCAGTCCTGGACTCGGGCCCACCCAGCTGCCCAGCCTCCATCCTCTCCAGACCCGTCTGCTGGCCCTGGGCACCCGGGGTGCATGAGAACAGCCCTACCCCTGCCCCCTGGGAGGCCCAGAGCTCGGGTTCACTCCTGGAGGGTGGAGAGGAGGGGCCGAGGAGAGATTCAGGAAGAAATGACCCTAGGGCTGACACTGACAGATTCGGAAGCTCTACAAGCAGCCAAAATGGGGGCGTGTGCAACACTGAACTACTCGTCATGGCTTTTCCAGCCATGGTCTTTGTAACTCCCACCACGTTACTGGGTTGTTGTTAGGTGCCGTTGAGTTGGCTCTGACTCACGGCGACCCCATGTGTAACAGAAGAAATACTGTCCGGTCCTGCACCAGCCGCACAATCCTTGCTTACCTGATCCCATCATTGCAGCCACTGTGCCGATCCATCTCATTGAGGGCCTTCCCCTATTTCACTGACCCTCCACTTTACCAAGCATGATATCCTTCTCCAGGGAATGGTCCCTTCTGATGGCATGACCAAAGGAGGTGAGATGGAGTTTGGCCATTCTCGCTTCCAAGAAGCATTCTGGCTACACTTCCTCCAGGACAGATGTGTTAGTTCTTGTGGTAGTTGCATTTGTGTGTCAACTTGGCTGGGCCTGGTTGAGTGGCTGGACAGCTGGATGTAGTATTCCCCATGATGAGACTGGCAATCAATTCCATGGTAGAATCTACTGTGAGCAGCTGAGTAGCTGCCTTAGGGATGTGGTCTGCTTCCTGTATATAAGGAGAAACCTT
>NW_006922089.1:1057445-1067629 GCF_000298275.1 Orycteropus afer afer | reverse complement strand
GGGCGTGTTGCCACCCCACAGATGTGGACCTCTCAGAGAACCAGCTGGGGGCCGTGGGAGCCCAGACCCTCTGTGCCGCCCTGGTGGCAAACCCGGCCCTGAGAAAGGTGCAGCTGGCAGGGAACGGCCTGGAGGAGCGGGCGGCCCTGTCCCTTGCTGAGCTCCTGCTGGTCCACACCAGCCTGCGGTCGCTGGACTTGAGCCATAATGAGCTGAGTGATGGAGCAGGTAACACTCCCTGGACTTCCTCAGGTGGAGGTGGGTGGGGCTGGCAAGACTCCACTGAGAACCCTCTAGAAGTTTCCACTCCCCATTTTCCCCCACTCTGGACACACAGAACTGTTTATCCAAGGAGTGCCCACTACCATGGGTATTGGGTCTGATTCCTCCACTCAGGACTCCGCTGTGAACAAAACAAGGTCTTTGACCTCCAGGAACTCAAGTTAATGAGATAATGCTCAGTCATTGTTGGTGCCACAAAACAAACAAACGGCATGGTTCTAGAAAGTATGGGGTGGGGGGAGGTGATCCTCTGGTTTAGAAAGGAGGCCTCTACAAGGAGGTGTCATGTACACTGAAATGTGCAGCCCAAATAATAAAACTGCCATGGAGTTGATTCTGACCTACAGCGCCCCTAGAGGACAGAGTGGAACTGCTCTAGAGGGTCTCCAAGGCTGTCAATCTTCACAGAAGCAAAGCCCAAACCACACCCACTGCCAACAAGTACATTCTGATTCATAGTGACACCTACTGGGTTTCCAAGGCTGTAAATCTTCGTGGAAGTAGATCGCCCAGTCTTCCTTCCATGGAGTGGCTGGTGGGTTTGAACTGCCAGCCATCCGGTTAGCAGTCAAATGCCTTAGGCACTATGCTGCCAGAGCTCCTTTGAAATGTTCAGAGTGGGGAGAAAGCAGCTCTGGCAAGACCAGGGAGAAGTTTCCAAGTAAAGGGACAGTGAACATGCAGGTCCGGCTCCCAGACTGATAGGTGCCAGTGTGACCGGGCTGGTGAGCTGGAGACAGTGTCCAGGCTGTGGAGAGGCAGGAGGGGCAACAGGGCTGTAGATCATAGCAAAACCACAAGGATTTTATTCCAAATATTGCAAGATTGTTTGATCTCACCCTTTCTGTTATGCCCCAGGGCCTTTGCATGGACTTTATGTTTTGCCAACAACATACACTTCTACCTACCTGGCCCCAGATACTACCATCAATTATAAGAATTCCCTGGCAGTCTGGGTTGAGAGCCAGACTGCTGTGTTTTTCTTTTTTTTTTTTTTTTTTTTTTTTACCTTTTACTATGATTTGGGTGAAAGTTGACAGAGCAAATTCATTTTCCACACAGCAGTTCATACACATTTTGTTTCATGACATTGATTGCAATTCCCCACCATGTAAAAGCTCTCTTCCCACTTCCTCCCCACAGTAACCTCTTCCCTGTGTCCTTTTTTCCTATGCATTCCTGCCCCCTGGCTATCTCCCTGTGCAAACACTGCACTTCTGTTCTCCCATTATTGATGGTTCCAGGGAGCATAGCTACCTGATGTAAATGTTAACCTCATATGCCTGTCTGTTGTTTGGCTGGAAGCCACAGGAATGAGTTCAGTTCCAGACCTGAAGGGTAACTAGGGCAATAGTTTCGGGGGTCTCACCAGGCCCTATCAGACCAGCAAACCTGGTCTTTTTTAGGATTGTGAGTTTTGTTCCACGTTGTTCTCCCACTCTATCCAGGACCTCCTGCACCGATGCCCCTCCGAGTGGTTGACAGTGGTAGGGGAACCAGACTTTTGAGGAGAGGCCTGTGCACGGTCTGAGCACCTAGCATAGGTCTAGGAAGGCTGGTTTGAAGAAAAGTGCAAAGGGGAGACAGAATGAACAAACGGGGCGCTCCGCCAGCCTGCTCGCTCAGAACACACCGCGGCAGTTTTGTGTGCTAATGGATGTCCCTGGAGGTTTGTCCCCTCTAACGCTTTGGGAATTGCTTCTCTGTCTGAAGCTGCTTGGAGAGAGTGAGATGGTGCCAGGGTTTAGCTACCAGAAAGCCAGTTTGCCTTCTGAGGAGTCAGTTGTGGGAAGTCAGTGAAAAGAAAAGTCAATAGCTAACTACCTGTGGGTGTTGCTTCTGGGCCTAGACAGTCAAAGGGCAGGACCCCAAAAGGCATCAAGGTGGAGGGGCTAGAAGCTGTGGTCCCCATGTGCAGGGAGAGTGTATTGGTTCTCTAGTGCTGCTGTAACAGGAAATACCACAAATAGGTTGGGCAATCCGACTTCCGTAGGGATACTGCCTCGGAAACCCAAGGAGGGGTCGCTATGAGTCAGGTTTGACTCGACGGCACATAACAACAACAACAACAGCAAACCGGAATTTGTTCTCTTATAGTTTAGGAGGCTAGAAGTCCAACTTCAAAGTGCCAGGCTGTAGGGGCTGGGTGAAGACCTTGGGCTTCAGCTCTGCCTCTTGCTCCTGGCCCACTGGAGCTGGAGGCTTCTCCTAACTCAGGCAGCTGCTGGCTGCTGAGGTTGACAGACACAAGATCAACAAGTAAAATGGCACAGTCTACAAATTATCAAAGCAACATAGCAGGCCACTGGTTCAAATCTAGAAACAGTCCCAAGATCAGCAGGGAACATGGCAGGCTGCTGAATGAAGACTCGGCTACATGTGAGATCCAAGCATGCCAAAAAGGTCAAAGACCTTTCTCAAAGCTTCTCCTTATATTCTGGAGGCAGACCCCATCCCTAAGGCAGCTACTCAGCTACTGCAGTAGATCCCACCATGGAGCTGATGACCAGTCTCATCGTGGGGAATAACTACATCCAGCTGCCCAGCCAAGATGACACATAACCTTAACCACCACAGGGAGGGTCTTCTGCCTGGCAAAGGGTAGACTCAGACAGGCCATTTTGTTTCCCCAAGAGGGAACCGTGGGTGGACCCAGCTGTCTTGAGGAGTGAGGTACCTTGTGCTTGTTCCCCCACCTACCCAACGGGATGGTAGCACAGACCTCTTAGGATAGCTGCGGGTCACAGAGACCGAGGATAAACACTTAGAGGAAGTCAGTTTCAAGTAGTTAAAGGAAGAACCTTCTTACCCCCAAGCTGTTCCATAAGGAAGGGGCTGCACCACAAAATGGGAGACCACCCCTTTCCCCCCAGAAGGGTCTGAGGAAGGAGGAAAGCGCCTGGGGGTGCCTGACCAGCGCTGGGCGTGGGGTCCTGTTTGTTCTCAGGGTAGCCGAGCCGGCAGGGAGGCCTCACGCTGCCCGGGAGCTCTCCAAGGTGCTGAATCTGTCTACGGCCAGCAGCATGTTTGGTCCCAGCAGGCCGCTGAGCGCTCTAGTTCATTCATTCTGCTGCTCCTCTGTGCGTTTATTCAAGCCTTCCTAGACTTGCTCCAGGAGCTCTGGGGGCCTAGTGCCTAAGTCTCTTGACTGCTCACCAGAAGGCTGGCAGTTCAAACCCACCAGCCACTCCTCACAAGGAAGGTTGGGCAATCTACTTACATAGTGATACTGCCTCAGAAACCCAAGGAGGGGTCGCTATGAGTCAGGTCTGACTCGATGGCACATAACAACAACAGACTTGCTCCAGGTGCTGGGACCTTGGACAAGGGGCTCGATATGCACACCTCGAGGGACACGCAAGCTGGTGGGAGCTGGGGATGGCCGAGCCTAGCCGGATGGACTGGCAAGTGGAGAGGGAACCTCAGGGAGCCCCCACTCAGCAGGCTGGCAAGTTTTCCCGGTGCTGCCATGAGCACAGACTAGAAGGAGGCAGATCTGGTTGCCAGGAGAAGAAGGAATTAACAGTTCCAAATGGGAAGGTCCAGTGCTTGTGAGAACTGGCAGCTAAATGGCCCGAGTAGTGACAGGGAGCAGGGTGGGGCCTCTGCCCATCTTACATGAATACCTCTCTGGTGTTTTCACCCATCCCACCCCACCCCTTCCCTTTCTCCATCACCACTAAGTCCCCTCTGTCCCAGCTGGGCTGGCCTTATAACTTTCTTGCTTAGACTATGGCATGAGCCTTCCCACTAGTCTCCCCGGCTCTCATCTGAGCCTCAGCCTATCCTAACCCATCCTCTACGCCTGGCACTAAGGTTCCTGTTGAAATCCCAATACAGCTTTGTCCCTTCTTTACTTAAAGCCCTCCTGGGTCTGGAACTGAACTCACTCCTGTAGCTTCTAGCCAAACATAGACAGGCATATGGGGTGAACATTTACACCAGGCAGATACACTCCTTGGAGTGATCAGTCAATCATGGGAGAACGGAAGGGCAGTGTGTGCACAGGGAGACAGGAGTGCATAGGAAAGGACACAGGGAAGAGGTAACCACAGGGAGGAAGTGGGAAGAGAGCTGTTACATCATGGGGATTGCAGTCAATGTTATGAGACAAAATGTATGAACTGCTGTATAGAAAATGAATTTGCTCTGTAAAATTTCACTCAAATCGCAATAAAATTTGGGGAACAATAAAAAAGCCCTCCTGAGGCTCCTCAGGCCCCTGGTTGTCATAAACATCTCGTGCTCAATGACTAACCTAAAGGTTGCGTGTTCGGATCCACCCAGAGTATAGCTGAAGAAAGACCTGGTGACCTGCCTCCATGAAGACCACAGACATGAGAACCCCACAGCAAGTCTCCTCTGACACACGAGGTTGGCATGGGTTGGCATCAAGTCAACAGCAGTGGGGTTTTTGGTTTGGGGGACTCCTTGCCACCCACGGGGCAGAGCCCACACCCCTTGGCCTGGCATTTGGGGTCTCAGCATCTCTCCAGTGTCCATCACTCCCCTTTGTTTCACTGGCTCCCCCTTCCCACTACCCCTGCCCCAGTCAAGATGCACCCTTCAGGTACCCTGTGCTCTCCCTCCTTCTTCACACTCATTCTTCCCTTTATTCCCTCTCCACGTGCACAGATGCTGAACTCCTGTCTTCAAGGTGCCTGTCTCTGGCTTCACATCCCTGACCCCTCCAGGCAGGCCCCATCCCCACTCTGTTGCCTTACCTGGCGAATGCACTCTGTTTGTTGTCTAAAAGCTCAGATCCCATTGACTTGTATGCATATCTCCCATTGAATGTGAGCCCCTTGAAGCCACAACAGGGCCCACATTGGATCAGCCTCTGGGACCGTGTGCCCAGAAGAGTGTCTGGATGTGGCAGACATCAGTATCATTGTTTTCTGGTTTGTTATGAATTCGTTTTATTTAATCTTGGTGGACGTACACATTACAAAGAACGCACCATCTCGACCATTTGTTAGGCTGATTGCATCCTTCAAGTCGTGCAGCCATCCTCATTAGCTTTTTCCAGATCATTCCATCACCATTGACATCAACTCAGTGCCCCTTCCCTCCCCCTTCCATGCCTGTTAACCATCAATCATCTTCGGTGTCTATGTATTTACTTATTTCATAAAAATGAGATCATACGATACTTGTCTTTTTGTGAAGGACTTATTTTGCTCAGCAAAATATTATCTCCAAGGTTCACATGGAGGCATGCGTCAGGACTTCATTTCTCTTTGTGGCTGAGCTGTGTTCCATTGTATGGACAGACCACATTGTGTTGGTCCGTCATCTTTCATGAGCATGTCTGTTGTTTCCACCTTTTAACTTGTGATTAGTGTTTCAGTGAGCACTGGTGGTCAGGTGTCTGCTCACGTTCCTATGCTTCCTGTTTTGAATGAACGAACACAACAAATGCAATCTCCCTTGGTGTTTCTGTAGGAGAGACCCTCGGACCAGCTCTGGCTGAAAACACAGGACTCACCGAACTCAACGTAAGCTGGAATCACCTTCGAGGCCCAGGAGCCGTAGCCTTTGCCAGGGGACTGGAGGTATGAGGTGCTCTGCCCAATCCACCCCTCCACATGTCATCAGTGGGTGCTTCGATTCTCTAGCCTACTATAACAGACATGCCACAATGGGTGGCTTTAACAAACAGGAGTTTATTCTCTTACAGTTTAGGAAGCTAGAAGACCGAGTTCAAAGTGCCAGCGCTGGGGGCTGGGTGAAAGCCCCTCGACCTTGGGCTTCAGCTCTGCCTCTTGCTCCCGACCCACTGAAACTGGAGGGTTCTCTTAACTCAGGCAGCTGCTGGCTGCTGAGGCTGGCAAACCCAAGGTCAACGAATAAAAAGTCCCAAGATTAGCAAACAACATGGCAGGCCACAAGTTCAATCCGTTAATGGTTCCAAGATCAGCAGGCAACATGACAGGCTGCTGAAGGAGGACTGGGCTATACGCAGGGTCCATGTGTGCCAAAAAGCCCCAGACCTTTCTCAAAGCGTCTCCTTATCTACTGGAAGCAGCCTACATCCCTCAGGCAGCTGCTCCAGTAGATCCCACCATGGAGTTGATGACCAGTCTCATCACGGGGAATCACTCCATCCGGCTGCCCAGCCACTCAACCAGGCCCAGCCCAGCTGACACACAGCTACCACAGTGGGGCAGGGTCTCTGGGTGCCAGCTCTCCCTCTTTGCAGCTCTTCAGAAATGCATCTTAGGTCTTGAAGGTGGGGTTTAAAGTGTGTTTCCTTTCCTTAAGAGGCTCTGTTTTCCTAGCCCATTCCATGACTCCTTCTTCTGTCACAGAACTGCATGTCACACATCTTCCCCAGCAGGATAGACACTCAGCTGGCCAGTCACTCATGAACTCCAGTGACACACACCAGCTGTCGGTCATGCTCATGTGCTGCCCGCAGATAACACCTGCTTTGTCACTTGTCCTGCTTTGACCGAAAATGCCACAAGTAGCTGGCTTCTGAGAAGAAGACTGTATCTTCTCACAGTTCGGGAGGCTAGAAATCCGGATTCAGGGTGTGGCTCTACGGGGAGCCCCTTCCTTGTCTGTTTCAGCTTCTAGGAGCCACGATCCTTGGCATTCCTGGGCCTGTGGACATATCCATCATGTGTGTCTGTCTTTGCATGGTGTCTTCCCCTGTGTGTCTCTAAGTTTATTCTGCTCTTTTTTTTTTTTTTTTTTAATAACTCAGATGTGATTGAATTTATGGCCCACTCTCCTCTGGTATGATGTCATCAACACAACAAAAGGAAACCAACATTTCTAAACAGGGTCACATCTATAAGTACGGGGGCCAGGACATCAGAACATAGTTTTTAGGGGCATATTCAATCCTCCACAACCAGCCTGGCACTTTTGGCTCCAGGCACACTCTGCAGCATCCCACTGCTCCCCTAGATGCTGGGGACTCATAGGTCATGAAAACAAGGGACTCGAGCCCCTGCCGGGCGGCACCAAGTGCCTGCAGGGTCCACAGGTTCCCAGGCTGTGACCCCCCCCCAGCACTGACCACTGCCAGGCCTGGCCCCCATGGCTTCGCTCTTTTGTGTTTTAGGCGAACACCTTCCTGAAAGTCCTGGATATCTCATATAATGGCTTTGGTGACCCTGGGGCCTCGGCGGTGGGTGAGGCCCTCAAGGTCAACAACGTGCTGGAGGAACTCAACATGAGGTGAGGGGCTGGGGGAGCCACCATGCAAAAAGGGCATGGGGGGCAGCATCTTCTGACCTTCTCTAACTTCCCAAGAGGGAGACAGAATCACTATAAGCAGCCCAAGGCTGATTCCTATGAGAGGGAGACAGAATCACTATGAGCAGCCCAAGGCTGATTCCTATGAGACCAGACATGCCGCCACCCTCCAGCCTTTTACCAGCTCTGACACCAGCCGTGCCTCCCAGGGCACTCACTATTTCTCTGCTGGGTTCGATAATTCATTGCAATGGCCACACAGAACTCAGACAATACTCATGATTGTGGGTTAGTAGGGAAGTAACAGGGTACAATTCAGGTTCAGGAATGCGCCCAGGGCAGTTCTTCAATCAGGACAGTCTCCCCTCTGCTGTCTCTCTGGCCCTTGGCTTCTCGACCTGGCCTCTGCCCTGCTCAGGCAAATGTTACAAAGCTCTTGTAGCTCTGCTGATAGAGGCACCTAGGTGCACCCCACGGCACCAGCAAGCCTTCTGCCCAGAGACACTCAGCTTTCTTGCCCTCTGGGCTGGCAAATCCGCCACTCTGTCTTATGCCCCTTGGTTCCTCTGTGGTCCTTTCAGCTGGTCATCTCAGCCAGTCCAGCCATCTCTCTGTGAAGGCGGGATCGGGTCCAAGGACTCACTCCACTCCCCTCTGGCTCTTCTCTGTTGATGGCAGTGGATCCCATTCTCTGCCTCTAGGAGGGCTCATTTTAAGCCCAGCAGATTGACAAGCCCAACCAATCCCTACTTAGAGTTCCATACACCTTAATTGCATGGTCCCACCCAGTAATCCACTGGGAGTTACAAAGACCATGGCGAGAAAGGCCATACCAAGTAATTCACTGCACCACACACCAGCATTGAAGCCCCCAGGGACACAGCCACTCCCAGGGCCTCAGCTATCTGGTCAACACTGTCATCAGGAGACCAACCACAGTCTACTGGGGATGGAGCTTGAGCCATGTCTTGGTTCCCTAAGAACTGGAGTTGACTGTCTCATGGTTCTGGAGGCTAAGAGTCCAAGTCACATTCTTGGCCATGTCAGGTCCTCTTTTGTAGGCAGTCCCAGTGTCCCTTGGCTCCTTGGTTTATAGACAGTCCTTACATGGCCTCTGCCTTCCCTCCATGTGTGGGTATCTTTGTGTCTATTTGTTTTATAACTCAGAAGTGAGTAGACTTAGAGCCCACCCTTTTAGGGTATGATCTCATTATCATAAAAAGGAAGACGACTCATCCTTTTTTTTATTTAACTTTTTATTGTGATTTGGGTGAAAGTTTACAGAGCTCATTAGTTTTCCGTTCACCTGTTGTTCTACGTTTCCTTTCGTGACATTCATTTCCATCCCCACAAGGTCACGGCCCCCTTTGCACTTCCTCCCTGTTTCCTGTTCCCCTTCTCCTTCATTCCTGTCCCTTCCTGCTTTCCAAACTTTATCCCTGGCACACACTGCCCTTTGATCTCCTAGGGTTGGCTGTTCTAAGGAGTGCGAATCTCCCTGGGGTTACTGTTCACCTTATAGGCCTGTCTATCATTTGCCTGAAAATTGAGCCACAGGGTGGTGGGGAATTCATTTCCTGGCTTGAAGGGTGTCTAAGGCTCATACTCTTGGAATTTCTCCCGTCTCTACCAGACTAGGAAGCCTGGTCTTTTTTTTTTTTCCAAAGTGGTTTAGGTGAAAGTTGACAGAGCAAATTCATTTTCCACACAGCAGTTCACACACATTTTGTTTCATGACATTGACTCCAATTCCCTACAGTGTAATGGCTCTCTTCCCACTTCCTCCCTGTGGTTACCTCTTCCCTGTGTCTTTCCTTCCTATGCATTCCTGCCCCCTGAGCTGTCTCCCTGTGCTAACACTTCCCTTCTGATCTCCCATGGTTGATTGTTCTAAGGAGTGTAAATGTTCACCTTCTATGCCCCTTTATTGTTTGGATGGAAGCCCACAGGAGTGAGTTCAATTCCAGGCCCTAAGGGGGAGGAGAGGCCACAGTCTGGGAAGGTTTCACCAGTCTCTATCAGACCAGGCTGCCTGATCTATTTTATAGGATTTTGAGTTTTGTTCCACATTGTTCTCCCACTCTATCCAGAACTTCCTATTGTAATTCCTTTCAGAGCAGTCGGCAGTGGTAGCTGGGCACCATCTAGTTCTGGTCTCAGGGTCATGGAGGATGGGGTTCCCGTGGGCAATTACTCTTTCAAATTTGCTTCACTCTTCTGTACTCTGGATGGGGAGAGACCAACAGTTTCAGAACACCTTATTTCCAAACCAGGAGCTCTGGTGACACAGTGGGTAAGGCATTTGCTTGCTAACCAGGTCAGCGATTCAAACCCACCCACTGCTCTGCTGGAGGAAGATGAGGCAATCTACTTCCATAAAGATTGACAGCCTTGGAAACCCAATGGAGGTCTCTATGAGTCAATGACTGATGACAGTGGGTTTGATTTGGGCTTTGCATCCATGAGGGTTGACAGACTTGGAAACCTTCTGGGAGAGTTCCACTCTGTCCTCTAGGGGCGCTGTGAGTCAGAATGACTCCAGGACAGTGGGTTTGGTTTTTTGGGTTTATATCCAAATAGGATCACATCCACAGATTGGAATTCCATCCCACGTTTTGTCGGGGACACAATCCAGTCCCTAACAAGCTGCAATCTGGGAGCCCCAGCTCTGCCTCTCCCACTCCAGTAGCTGT
>NW_006922089.1:1056647-1057091 GCF_000298275.1 Orycteropus afer afer | reverse complement strand
GCAGGATGGGAAGGGTGGGTGTTCCCTTCCTAGTCTGGGTGGGGCGGGGCAGGGCCCTGACGACTGGGCACACAGGCCCCTGGGGGCTGTCATGTGGGAAGTGCTCTGCTAACCAGAACTGGGCTCCAAGCCCAGAGGGAAGGAAATGGGCCAAGGCCAGGCAGCCCAGTAATCCTGCCCACCTTCCCTGCCGGTAGAAGGAGCCAAGGTGTGAGAAGGCCCAAGACGTGCTGAAGTTAGAGGCCAGCCCAGCCAATGCGGTCAGAACCAGGGTCCGTGAGGTCAGAGAAGAGTGGGAGTGGTTCTGGAGACGGGTGGAGGGCCGGGCCACGTTTGTATCCAGCCAGCTGAGCAGGGCCGGTGTGGGGGACGTGGGGATCAAACTAGTGATTCTAGAAGCATTACAGTTGCGAAGGTTTGGGGTACCACTGCTGAGCACCCAGG
>NW_006922089.1:1051073-1055972 GCF_000298275.1 Orycteropus afer afer | reverse complement strand
GGTTTTGGGAGGGCTCAGGGAGGGGGTCCCAGAGAGAGGGGTCTCAGGGACGGGGTTTCAGGGAGGCGACTCTCAGGGAAGGGCGCCCCCCCCATCCTCTACTTCTAGCCGGGTCCCAGTGCCCCTCCTCACACCCTGCGCCGACCCTTCCCCCCCTCTCCGGAGTAGCGCTGTTGTGCCCTGGAAACCCACCCCCTTGCAGGGACCCCATGTCTGCCCAGATACACTTTGAGCCACAGCCCAGAGACGCTGCAAGTGGGGAGGGGGCCCTTGAACAGAGCTCTCGAGAAGAGGAAAGGTGTGTGGGAGGTGATAGAAGGACAGGGCTAGGAAGAAGGCTGGGGGGGGTGCTGTCACCAGCCTCGAGGAAATGTCCGAGCCTCCCCCAAGCTGCTCCCTCCTCGTGGAGCCTTCACCAGCCAGAGACTGAGTGGCTGCCAGCCGCGCCCGAACTCACGTCCTGCTCACACTCTGGCGTGGATTCCCAGCTGCTGGCTGGGCGTCTCCTTAGGGGTCCCCCAGACACATCATACTCTGACAGTCCAACTTGAGTGTCATTCTCACCCAGAGAGCCACCTCTTCTACTCAAGGGTCAGGGCCTCATCCTTCTGGTCCCTGACATCCCCTCTGCCCTTCAGCGTCCCACACCCTCCTACCTCCACTGCCCCTTCTGGAGGCCGCCCCTCTCAGTTTCCGCCGTCAACTCTTCAGCCTCTTTCTTCAGGACCAAGCCCCGGCTTTAAGCCACACGCACATCCTTCCTGACGCCATCAAAGCTCTCACCCAAGTGACCTGGAGCTACTTGTCACTTCTGCTCTTGCCCAGAGACCCACCTCCCCATAAAACTCATGTGTCATCCTCCCCCAGCACTGATAACTAGGGGTGGTAATTAGGGGGCATCGTCTTAGGGGGTCTCACCAGGCTCTATCAGACCAGCAAACCCGGTCTTTTTTATGATTTTGAGTTTTGTTCCGCATTGTTCTGCTACTCTATCCAGGATCTCCTGCACTGATCCCTTGTGTGTGTGTGTGTGTGTGTGTACGTCTTAGGTGTCCAGGAATCCTATGCGAAGCGAAGGCTGCTTTGGGCTCCTCAAGTCTGTCCAGGATAACCCGGCATCTGCCCTTGAGTTACTGGATTACTCTGTAAGGACTTTTCATAACGCATCTCCCACCTTCCCAATGGCCCTGTGAGGGGTCATTATCTCCCTTGTGGAAATAATGCAAGCACAAAAAGAATGAAAGGGACAGGGCTTATGCAAGCAGTTTGTCTCTATAGATACAGAGAGACCTTTCTGTTCAGAAACAAAGAAAGGTTCCTTGAAGGCTGGTTACTGCAAACTTTTAAGGAGAAAAGAGGAAATACAACGTAGAAAATTAACCATTTGGCTGGCCTTCAAATCATTGAAAGGAGCCCTGGAGGTACAATGGTTTAAAGCATTTGTTTACTAACCAAAAGGTCTCCAGTTGGAACCCACCAGCTGCTTCTCAGGAGAGAGATCAAGCAGTCAGCTTCCATATAGACTGACAGCCTTGGGGACCCTCTGGGGCAGTTCCACTCTGTCTTCTAGGGGCGCTGTGAGTCAGAATCTACTCCAGGCAGTGGGTTTGGTTTGGGCTTTGCCTTTATGAAGATTGACAGCCTGGGAAACCCACTGGGTGCAGTTCCACTCTGTCCTCTAGGGGCGCTGTGAGTCAGAATGGACTCCATAGCAGTGGGTGTGGTTTGGGCTTCGCTTCTGTGAAGATTGACAGCCTTGGACACCCTCTGGCGCAGTTCCGCTCTGTCTTCTAGGGGCGCTGTGAGTCGGAATCCATTCCAGGGCAGAGAGTTTGGTTGGCCTTTGCAGTGGGTGCGGTTTGGGCTTTGCTTCTGTGAAGACTTGACAGCCTTGGAGACCCTGTGGTGCAGTTCCACTCTGTCCTCTAGGGGCGCTGTGGGTCAGAATGGACTCCACGGCAGTGGGTTTCGTTTTGGGTTTTTATAGTGGGTACATCCTTGAAAACTCAAACGCGTTTGCTATGAGTCGGAACAACTCGATGGCAGCGAGTTTGGTTTATATGTCATATGTAATGATACATGGCCTCATGATGGGCTTTCTTTGCAGGACAACCAGGTGACCAGAGAGTTTGATGATCTTGTTAATGCAGTGAAGGTAATTCTCCCAGGGCTGCACATAAAAGCAGGTGCTCACAGAGTGGAATACAAGCAAGAGTTGTTGCCAGACTTCAAAGCGTCCTCACCAGCATCTACCTCTCACTGACTTTGGAATGTGGTTTCCTCATCTTCTCCCATCACCCACCTCAACTCCCATGTCAAAGGTTCTTGGACGCATCATGCCTTCCACTTCTGTCTGCGTTGAGGCCCTCATCAACTGGATGCTGATCTCCTTGGAGCTGGTATTCATGATGACTCAAGACAGCGTGCCCACATCCCCGCCCCCCAGCCTCAGTACTATGTTGGATCTATGTTTCCTCTTGTTGGTCCTTGTAACATTCATTGAATCTTACTACATGCCACACGTTGAGCTGGGCACAAGGGTCAGAGGAGCCAAGCAAGTCCTTATCCCTGGTACAAGACAACAGACATCTTATTGCACTGGGCAAATCTGCTGCAAATGACCTCTTTAAAATGTTAAGGGCTTTAAAACGTTGAAGAGCAAAGATGTCACTCTGAAGACTAGCATGCACCTAACCCAAGCCAGGGTATTTTCAATTGCCTCATATGCATGTGAAAGCTGGACAATGAATAAGGAAGATTGAAAAAGAGTTGATGCCTTTGAATTATGGTGTGCGTGAAGAATACTGCCATGCACTGCCAGAAAAATGAACAAATCTGTCCTGGAAGAAGTACAGTCGGAATGCTCCTTGGAGGCGAGAATGGCCAGACTTCGTCTCACCTATTTTGGTCATGTTGTCGGAGGGGACCAGTCCCTGGAGAAGGACGTCATACTTGGTAAAGGGGAGGATCAGAGAAAAAGAAGAACACCCTTAACAAGATGGACTGGCAGAGTGGCTGCTACAGTAGGCTCAGGTAGAGCAAGGACTGTGAGGCTGGTGCGGGACCGGGCAGCATTACGTTCTGTTGCACACGGGGTCACTATGGGTCGGAGCTGACCCGACAGTGCCTCACAACAACACAGACATAAGCAAAAATGTGTAAAATATTGATGCCTAAAGATGGTTACTGTGGTAGTTACGGTTGTGTGTCAACTTGGCTGGGCCTTGTTGAGTGGCTGGGCAGCTGGTGGTAGTTATTCCCCATGATGAGACTGGCAATGAACTCCATGGTGGGATCTACCACAAGCAGCTGAGTAGCTGCTTTAGGGATGTGGTCTGCTTCCCGTATATAAGCAGCAGCTTGGGGAATGGTCTCTAGCTTATGGCACGCTTGAACCCTGCATGTTCAGCAGCCTGCCACACTCTGCCAACCTTGGGACTTTCAGTGGACTTGAATTAATGGCCTGCCATGTGGTTTGGTAACATTGGGACTGTGTCTTTTTACTAGTCAGCCTTGGGTTTGTCAGTCTCAGCAGCCAGCACCTGTCTGAGTGAAGAAAAGCCTCCAGCTTCAATGGGCCAAGAGCAGGAGCCAGAGCTGAAGCCCAAGGTTGAGGGCCTTTTCCCCAGCCCCTAGAGCCTGGCACTTTGAACTCAGACTTAAAGCCTCCAAACTGTAAGAGAATAAACTCCTGTTTGTTCAAGCGTCCCATTTGTGGTATATTCCTGCCAGAGCAGTACTAGGTAAGCAGAACAAGTACAGAAATGCCATGATACCAATGAAAATTGGAAATAACTTAAATGCTGAATGACAAGGGATTGTTAACTAAAATTAGGAATTCTGTAACCATGAGAAGCCACATGGGCCAAAAACATTAAATGAGTCAAGATAACTCATGGGATTAAGACTAAATGAGAAGATTGGGATCGAACAATTGCATGCATTTCCTCCTAAGGTTACCATATGCCTCAGCAGTTCCAGTCCCAAGTAGATACCAAGCGGAAACAAAAACATGTCTCCACAAGTATCCATAACAGCATCAATCATAGTAGACCCAAAGTGGAAACAGTCCAAGTGTCCAGCAGTTGATGACTGGGTAGACCCAATGTGACATAGCCATAGTATAGAATATTATTTGATCATGAAAAAGGGATGAAGTTTGGGGTGATGAAAATGTTCTCAACTTGATTTTATGATTCCATTGATGTGAAATGTACAGGATAGCTTGATGTATAAGTGATAGGATATAGATTAATGGTTGCCTAGAGCTGGAGGCAAAGGAGCTCTGGTGGCACAGTGCCTAAGGCATTGGACTGCTAACCAGAAGGTTGGCGGTTCAAACCCACCAGCTGCTCCACAGAAGGAAGTTGGGGCAATCTGCTTCTGTAAAGATTTACCGCCTTGGAAACCCAGTGGAGGTGACTGAGTTGAAATCAACTGATGGCAGTGAGTTTGGTTTGAGAGCTGGGCGTGATGAGGGGGGCTGCAAAGCGATAAAGGGTGTGGGATTTCTTTTTTGAGCTGATGAAGATATTGTAAAATTGGTGATAGTGATGATTGCAAAATTCTATGAATGTATTAAAAAGCATTGAATTTCACGCTTTAAATGGGTGAATTGTATGGCATATTAAACTGTTTTTCAAAACATGCTATTTTAGAAAAATCAAGCCTATGAGATCAAAAAGGCAGCATGTGCCCAGGGAGAAAGCTCAGAAGGCAGGAAGGGGTAGGGAGGAAGGACGGAGGGAGACGGAAAGCACAGGGAGGAAGTGGGAAGAGGCTGTTTGACGGGGGATTGCAGTCAGTGTCATGAGGCAAAATGTTTGGGAACCGTAGGATGGAAAACCAATTTGCTCTGTAAAATTTGACCCAAAGCACAATTTAAAAAATAAAAATAAC
>NW_006922089.1:1030565-1044908 GCF_000298275.1 Orycteropus afer afer | reverse complement strand
AACTCTACGGGTCTGTTTTCTCTCTGGCAGCACCGAAACTTACATTTTTCTCCATGGGGGGAGGGGGCAGAAAAGAGAGAGCACCAGGCTTTTGTGTAAATGGTAGCGAGGGCCGAAAGGAGGCCACCATGTTTGCAAAGATCCGAATAAGGATTTAGGGGACAAGCAGGCGTGCGGCACTGGAGAGGGTAGCATCCATTCTGGGTAAATACTGAACCCGTTCACGCTCTGGGAGCTTTCAAGAAATCAACACCCCGAACCACACCCAGGCTGCAACATGGCTGATCAGACCACATAGACAAAGGGGCTTTGGTTGCCAAGCTGCCTCTGCCCTTCGACCCTGCAGCCTTCCCGCCAAACCTGTATCCAATCAGAGAAAGTCACCGCTCAGGAAGTCGAGAAATGGCCAATCGTGAGTGGTAGACCAGGGTTGGGCCCGCCCCAGGGAGCTCCGGACCAATAAGGACGGGTAGCGGCAGACCAATCCAGGCAGCACGCAGAGCCAGGCGGCAGTTGGGCGCGCGGCTTTCGGCAGTTGAGGTGAAGAAGCGGCGTCGGCGGCAGCAGCGGAGTTCACCATGGTAAGGCTTCAAGGATGGGCGGGCCGCCGCAGACCGGCACTCGTTGCTGGACTCTGGGTAGTTCCCCACAGACGCCGGGGTGGGAGGGCAGACGAGATGGCCATGTGAGGTGGCCTGAGGGACAGGCCCACTCGAACAGGTCCGTGGAGTTCCCGGGGCGGCCTCATCATGAGGGGCCCGACCTGTAGGGCGAGTGGAGGGTGGCCATACCTGGGGTGCCTGGAGGCCTGGGGTCACGGAGGGAGTGGGTGAGTCTATGGGAAGGGACCACGGGTGCAGGAGCTTGGACATTTGTCTTCTGAGTCTGTGAGCCTCAAGGGCAGTGGTGACCCTGAGCATGGGTGGGGAAAAGGCAGATGGCACAATGTCGCCGCTACTCAGAAGTTGGGTTTGAAGAGCCTGGGCGGCAGGAACGGTGTTTGGGAGAGGGCTTTTGTCTAAGACTATGCTGATGGCCCTCACTCAGTAGAAAGGGATGGGATGACAATACCCAAGAGAACAAACAATAGTGTGGGGTTCGTGAAAAGACTTACCCTGCTGCACTGTTAAAAATTATCGTTAGATGCTATGGTGTCTAGTCTGGCTCATGGTGACCCCATGTGACTGAATAGAACTGCCTCATGGGGTTTTCTATGGTATAATCTCTATATGAACAGATCTCCAAATCTCTCTCTTACAGAGTAGCTGGGTGGGTTCAAACCACCAACCTTCCCGTTAGCAGCCCAGTGCTTAACTATTGCACGACCAGGGCTCCTTTCAGGATTTAATAAAGCCTGTATTTATACAGATTATTGCTATCTATATTTGCCTTAGTGGAAATTAAAACAAAATTTGAAGTATTCATTTATTATTTTTTCATTTAAAACATGTTAACATAAATAATGAAGATCCGTGTCTGAATAACCATAGTTTGCCAGTTACTCTTTCAAGTAAAAATGGTGTTCCCTGAAAAAAGTGGCAAGGATGAACGTAGAGGACATTATACTGAGTGAAATTAGTTAATCACGAAAGGTCAGTTATATGAGACCACTACTGTAAAAAGTTTGCCTAAAGCATTTGACTGCTAACCAGAAGTCTGGCGGTTCAAACCCACCAGCCACTCCTCAGAAGGAAGACTGAACAATCCACCTCCATAGAGATACCACTTTGGAAACCCAAGGCCGGGTCGTTATGAGTCAGAATCGACTTGATGGCAGGGAGTTTTTTTTTTTGGTACTGTTAAAAGTTTTACAGACAGAGAATTGTTCTTTAAAGGTGACCATGGGTGGGAGGGGAAGGGAGGACAATCAGCAACTGCAGAGTAGACATCCATTGACTTGGGTGATGGGAAAGGCAATATGCAATAAGGAGGAGGACAGCACAAAATGTTCAAGGCAGTGAAAAGATAGAGAGGAGCACAAGATTAAAAGACAACAAAGGTGAATACTATTACATTGACAACACTGCAATAATAGTAATAATAATTTAGGAGTGGATGCATAGCTGGACACTCAAGCTGAACAGGGGTGGGAAGGCAAATGGGACTACACACACAAATGTATATGGGCTGCAAATGTATCCATGAATGTAGTAGAGCATACAGGGGACAGAGTTATGAAAACATCTTCGTCATAACCAAACACCTTCAGGGAATGAGTTGCTGGGTATGGAGGCTAGGGACCATAGTCACTGGGGATAGTAGTGTCAATTGGCAAAACATAGTCCACAAAGACAATAGTCTACATCCTACTTTGGTGAATAGTGACTGGGGATCTTGAAACTCTGTGAGCAGCCAGTTAAGGTGCAACTATTGGTCTCTTTTTGTCCGAACCCAAGAAGAGTGAAGAAACAGTCCAAAGGACTAATGGAGCACATGACCTCAGCCTCTACCACAACCCTGAGACCAGAACTAGATGGTGCCCACCTACCATTGCTGATTGCTCTCAAAGGCATCACAATAAGAAGTCCTAGATTGTGTGTGTGTGTGTGTGCGTGTGTGTGTGTGAGAGAGAGAGAGAGAAATGTAGGACAAAATTCAATATCATAAAAAAGACCAGCCTAACTGGTCTGATGAAGACTGGGAAAACCCCTCAGACTATAGCCCTTTGATACACCTCAAACTAGGAAGTGAACTTAACCCCCGTGATTCAGCTGGCAGCCAAATGATAGACAGACCTATATAAGGTGAACAGTAATACCAGGAAGATGTACACTCATTATATCAATAAAAGAAAAAAAAAAAAAACTGGCTAGTTCAGCTGGCAACTCAAATGCTTTTCCTTGAGACAATTCCACTACTGTATGTGGCAGAAGTGTTTTATGTAACATCCTACTTTGTCACAGTATCCAAGGATAGGGTTTTTTTTTTTTTCCCTTCTAAATTGTATGTTTGTTGTTGAAAATATACACAGCACAACATACATCAATTCAATAGTGTCTACATACACAATTCAGTGACACTGATTACATTTTTGAAGTTGTGCAACCATTCTCACTCTCCTTTTCTGAATTGTTTCCTCCCCCATTAGCATAAAATCATTGCCGCCTAAGGTTGCTATCAAATCTTTTGAGTTGCTGTTGTAAATTTGATCCAAAGGGTAGAAATTTAATAAAATCAATTTTTATTTTTTAACATGGATATTGCTAAGTGAAACTTTTTTTTTTCTTTTTGCTTTTGTGTCATCAGTGCAACTGTCCCCAGTGAAAAGGGCTGGTAACATTTTAGTCCTATTTTAAAATTGGTTTTATCCTCATATACCTCTGTAAAGGTCCTGGGTACCCCTAGGAGTCTGGGAACTCCACTGTGATTACTTTAAGGATGGTTGCTGGGTAGAGAGAGTGAATCAGTGATGGGAGGTGGAGCTTTATTGTAATGGAAAGGAGGAGGGGAGATCTGTTTGCAGATATGGTGACAGGAAATTGAAGCTTCTGGCTAAGAAGGGAACACGGTCAACTTTCTGGAACAGAAAGAGGCATTGGTCTGGAATTTGAAAAGGAGGAAGTTTCAAATAATTTTTCCAGAGGACACAACTGACTAAAGAAGTATAAAATTTGATTCAGATGAGGTTGGGAATGATGAATTTACAGTAGCTTTCTATTGAAAGGTAGGAATGATTGTCCTGACTACTTTCATTAGTTTCATTGGTTAGGTAATCTGAGATGGAGGTGCCCTTATTGACCACTGAGCTCCTCGCGTCCATTTTGGAAATGAAATTGGGGTCACAGAGCTAATGAATGATCCTACTAGGGCTGGGTAGCAGAATGTCAAGTTAGGCAGCCTGTGAAATAAGGGTAGCTGAATTTAAGAAAACAATGAATAATATGATTTTTCACCATATGAAAATGGTGTGGTTGGGTGGATTCCAAAGGCCTTTTCCCATAGTGTTAATGAATTCCTTCTCTGGGGGACAGTTCCTTGGCAACGGAGAACTTAATACTCTCTGGGATGAAGTGAGGGACATGCTCCATTGTATTGATCTTTGATGCTACTGCCAATTTGACATTTGGTGCTTGTATAATAGAAAACAAGGAGCTCTGGTGGCACAGTGCCTAAGGCATTTGACTGCTAATCAGAAGGTTGGAGGTTCAAATCCACCAGGTGCTCTGTGGAAGGAAGATGGGGCAATAATCTACTTCAATAAAGATTTACCACCTTGGAAACCCAGTGGGGGTCTCTATAAGCCAAGTCCAACTCGATGGCAATGAGTTTGGTTTTTTTGAGTTTATAATAAGAAATAGGACGTCAGGTGCTTGTGGTTGTAGATTAGAATTTTAGAGAGGATGGGGGACCCCAAATGTTATTTGATCAAACAAGTGGTCAGTGACTATATTGTTAGGATCCTGTCAGAAAAGAGATGGTACATTTAAAATACAATTTTGAGGAGAATCTAAAAAGGAACTATATACAAAGCTATGGGCAATGTTTAAGGAAACCCAATAGAGGAGTGTGTGGTATTTTAGCACTTGTGATGGCTGGGGGCTGAAGGGGTGGGCAGAGAGCCCCACTAGAAGCTGAGAGGGTAACTTTATGAAGACAGCCAGCTGTCAGAAATTGTGGCCTTGATAAAGGGACTCAGTCAGCCCTTGTCATTCAGGAAGGAAGGAAGCCAGGAGCAAGCACCCTGACTACACTGTACTCTAACTTCCCCATCTTCTGCGGGGGCCACCATTGGTCAAACCTGCCAGAAACCAGAAGAAGGTCTACATAGGTCAGCCTCCAGAGCAGAGAGCTGGGTGGGAAGGGTAGAGAGAGGCCATAGAGGGGAAGAAAGAAGACACTCACAGAGTGACCACCTGGGCTTGGGGCAGGGTGCCCTACCACCTAGTCCACTTGACCTTAGTTCACTCTTACCTTACCCTTGGGTCAGGATACCATCAGGCGCTGGTAAAATTGTCAGAGAATCAGTGTGAGGTTAGGTGTGATGTAGAGTTTATTACTGACATTTCTGACTGCCAAGTTTTACAGTAATTTTGGGGTGGTGACAAACAATTAGATTGTGGGATTAATTGTATAATATAGTTAGACACTTAGTAGTTAGAATGATTGGCAGCAGGTCACTTTTCACCCAGATAAAAGGGTCATGAAACCTCATTGGAAAAAAACGTTTGAGAAAGTCCTAGGTACACTGAAGAACTATAAAAATGTTAATTGATAATGCATGGCTTCCCATATAGTTTTGAATTGCCTTGAAGACAATGGGTTTTCCTTTTGTGTTCTGGTTCACAGCGTGAGTGCATCTCTATCCACGTGGGGCAGGCAGGTGTCCAGATTGGCAATGCCTGCTGGGAGCTGTATTGCCTGGAACATGGAATTCAGCCTGATGGTCAGATGCCAAGTGACAAAACCATCGGTGGTGGGGACGACTCGTTCAACACGTTCTTCAGTGAGACTGGCGCCGGCAAGCATGTGCCCAGGGCAGTGTTTGTGGACCTGGAGCCGACCGTGGTTGGTAGGTCCTCAGGCATAAGGTTCGGTTTCCCTGGGTGGTGGTAGAGCTGTACTAAAGCACTTCCTATGCCATTGTGGACAGGCGTCACAGTCACGTGCCCAGGGCATTGTTAGGGAAGAAGCTGAAACTGTCAGTGATTGAAGAGCCTGAGAGACTCAGCTTCTTATTTAGGAAAGCCTGCCCTGACTCTGCCAGCAGGAGGGTGGGCTGACGGTACAGTCCCTCGAGGCTGTTTCCTCCCGGTCAGGGGCTTAAGGAGATGTGCCTGCTCGGTGCACTGAGTGTGGGCTGTGTCCCTGATGCTGTCCATACATTTGCGTTAGTCTGGACCTGAGTCTTGGTAATGCAACTGTACGTTGGAAAATTTCTTTGGTGTCTCCACATTAGAAGGCCAAGGTGGGTTCCAACAAGAACTGCAAAGAATGCACCTTTAGGGACCACCAGGGGTGACAACGTTACTTTAAAGCTGGTAGAACCAGGGCCCCATATGGCGCCCTGATAGGGGATGTCTAGCAAAAATCACACTGACCCGGTGACTGGTCATTAAGGGATTTATAAATTGTCCCCTTTGATGGAGCTACAGGTGTGAGGGAAGTGTAGGGCTTTCTGTGTGCGTGTGTGAGAGGTTCATTTCCCTTCATCTGAATTTAATATGCTGGCTTTTATCCCGCGAGTTGATTTTTCTGTCCATTGGCCAAAAGCAGTATTTGTGATTTGCAATCACACAAGGTTGTTTTCCATGGGAAACTGACGCTGTTGACGTGCGAGGAACAGCACCTGCTGGTGGAACTGACTAGTCTCCCAGCCTGTCCATCTGGGTGAGCACAGGCAGACTCCGGCTCATGAAACACGTGGTCTCCTTGCAGATGAAGTGCGCACGGGGACCTACCGGCAGCTCTTCCACCCAGAACAGCTGATCACTGGCAAGGAAGACGCGGCCAACAACTATGCCAGAGGCCACTACACCATCGGCAAAGAGATCGTCGACCTGGTGCTGGACCGGATCCGCAAACTGGTGAGGACACAGTGCTGAGGACGCCTTGGGGAGTGAGGTTCTGCCTGAGAGGCTTGGCCTCGGCCTGCGAGTGGGAGATCATGTCGGCAAAGTGGGAATTGAGTCAGGTGCACATGGACAGCTCTCACTGTCAAGGGTGCCCTGAATAGCCCCCATGTATCCTCCCTTTTGTTTGCTCTGTGTGTAATGTTCACTACGTGAGGTTTGGGTCTGTACCTGCTGTAGTGGGACACAGAGGGAGCTGACCAGTGGTGGTCTGCGGGGCTCTGCGAGCGAGCTCACGTTTTCTGCTCTCTCCCAGGCGGACCTGTGCACAGGCCTGCAGGGCTTCCTCATCTTCCACAGCTTTGGAGGCGGCACTGGCTCGGGCTTTGCCTCTCTACTCATGGAGCGGCTCTCGGTCGACTACGGCAAGAAGTCCAAGCTGGAATTTGCCATTTACCCAGCGCCCCAGGTATCCACGGCTGTGGTTGAGCCCTACAACTCCATTCTGACCACCCACACGACCCTGGAGCATTCCGACTGTGCCTTCATGGTGGACAACGAGGCCATCTACGACATCTGTCGGCGCAACCTTGACATCGAGCGGCCCACGTACACCAACCTCAATCGTCTGATTGGGCAGATCGTGTCCTCCATCACAGCCTCCCTGCGATTCGATGGGGCCCTCAATGTGGACCTGACGGAATTCCAGACCAACCTGGTCCCGTACCCCCGCATCCACTTCCCCCTGGCCACCTATGCCCCGGTCATCTCCGCTGAGAAGGCCTACCATGAGCAGCTCTCTGTGGCCGAGATCACCAATGCTTGCTTTGAGCCGGCCAACCAGATGGTCAAGTGCGACCCACGCCATGGCAAGTACATGGCCTGCTGCATGCTGTACCGGGGGGACGTGGTCCCCAAAGATGTCAACGCGGCCATTGCTACCATCAAGACTAAGCGCACCATCCAGTTTGTGGACTGGTGTCCAACTGGATTTAAGGTAGGAGTGGATGAGTGTCGTTGTATCTGGCAGATAGCAGCAGATCTGGCAAGATAATGCTCTCCCCACAGCCCTGCCCTCTGGGGAGACTGTCCCTGTTCCACAGCAACTAGGCCAAGGGAGAGCAAGTTGAAGAAGCGACCTGCTAAGGGCCTTATGGTTTACCAATGATTTTATGTGCCCTGTTTCTTAACATCTGCTACAGACAGTTCACTAGTCAGGATGACTGGACCTTACACTTTAGATTACTAACGTGGGACAACTTTAAGGTCTAAATGTCCAGTTGTACTTCCTGGGTGTGTCGTTCACATGACTCCACTGCTTACTAGAGATTCCTGAGACCTTTTGATATTGTTTTATTTTGTGATAGAAATAGTGCTTTTAAAAAAAAGGGAGACCAGGTTTGCTGGTCTGATAGAGCCTGGTGGAACCACTGAGACTGTGGTCCCTAGCTGCCCTTCAGGTCTGGAATTGACCCCACACCTGTGGCTTCCAGCCAAATAAAAGACAGGCATAAGAATTGAACATGCACCTGAGGTAGATACATCCCTTGGAGAGAACAATCATGGGAGAAAGATGGGCTGTTTATGCACAGGGAGACAGTTCAGGGGGCAGGAGTGCATGGAGGGATGGACACAGGGAAGAGGTAACTATCAGTAGGAAGTGGGAGGGGAGGTGTTACATTGGGGTAAACTGAATGTCATCAGACAATGTGTATGTGAACTGCTGTATGGAAAGTGAATTTGCTCTGTAAATTTTCACCCAAATCACAATTTAAAAAAAAAAAAATGGTGCTTTTTAGGCTTCACCTGGTGACACTCCATTTTAGGCAACACATAAACCCGGTGCCTTCAAGTTGATTCTGACTCACATCACCCCTAGAGAACTAAGTAGAACTGCTTCACAGGGTTTCCAAAAACCGGAAAACCAAGCCCACTGCTGTCGAGTAGTATCCGACTCATAGTGACCCCTCCTTGGGTTTCTGAGGTGGTATCATCTACGGAAGTAGATTGCCCAGCCTTCCTTCTGAGGAGGGGCTGGTGGGTTTGAACTGCCAGCCTTCTGGTTAGCAGTCAAATGTCTTAGGCACTATGCCACCAGGGATTCCAAGGCTGTCAACCTTCATGGAAACAGCCCCAACCACACTCACTGCTGGGGAGTCAATTCTGACTCACAGTGCCCCTAGAGGACAGCGTGGAACTGCCCAGAGGGTTTCCAGGGCAGTTGGTCTTCCCGGAGGCACACTGCCTCATCTTTTTCCCATGAAGCAGCTGATGAGTAACACATAGATTTCTGTAAATGGACAGAAATTGAAACTAATTTAGGCAGAGTTGAAGAGGTGTGAGAACCAGGTTACTGCTGTTTCTCCAAACCCAGATGGGGACACTGCCTTGCATGCATCACAGAATATTGAGGTAGCTTCCTCAGCCATCTTTAAAAAAATCTCACCATTAAATGTCTACCAAGAATAAAACGTGTACTCTAAAGATAGATTATTAAAATATCAGACTCTTAAGACCTATTATGAAAACCAGGCTAAGTTCCTTGAGCTACACCTAGGTTCATTAACTGTGCCCTTCTTTGATAAAAGCCCTTATCTACGCTTGCTTTACTATGTTCACTAAAGCTTCAACATGGACAATGAGCTATGGACCTGATATTTGTAAGTCCTGAGGTGTTGGGGAAGGAGCTCTGGTGGTGCAGTGGTTAAGATATTCAACTGCTAACCAAAAGGTTAGTGGTTTGAACCCGCCAGCCACTCTCAGGGAGAAAGATGAGGCTGTTTGCTTCCATAAAGGCGAACAGCAACCCCATATAAACAGCCTTGGAAACCCTCTAGGACAGTTCCACTCTGTTCTTTGGGGGCACTGGGAGTTGGAATCGATTCAGTGGCAGTGGGTTTGTGTATGTGGTAAAATATTAAAACAATGTAGACCAGAAAGGTGAAGTCCTCACCCTCTTCCTCAGAGCTTTCTGTTTATCGTGAGATGCCATTAGGCACATGCCAATGACACACTTTCTTTTTTCTGGTAGGTTACAGACTCAACTCAATACACATGTGACCACAAAGATGAGGAGGATGTAACACTTCCACTTGGAGAGGCCGGCTGGCCTTAGAGCTGTAGGGCACCCCTAGGTTAGAGTGAGAAGCCCCCTATGTGCTTCTCCTTGCCACTCCCAACTCTAGTTCTAGAGTCTAGATGCTGCTTGCTCATTGGGACAGGGCAGGGCCACCACCTCAGCACATGTCTCAATTGTATCCTCCAACATGCTGTTCCCCCAGTCATCCAAGGTGCCAGCCTGTGTCTGTTCTTATGTTGGTTATCGAAAAGTGCTACAGTGGTTAAAGTGCTTGGCTTCTAACTGAAAGGTCAGCAGTTCATATTCACCATCCACACTGTGTGGGTGAAAGATGAGGCAGTCTGCTTCCATAAAGATTACAACCTTGGAAACCCTATGGGGTGATTCAGCTCTCTGTTGTATAGGATCGCTATCAGTCAGGATCGACTTGATGGCAGTGGGTTTGGTTGTTGCTGTTAGGTGCTGTTAAGTCGGTTCCAACCCACAGCAACCCCATATACAACAGATGAGACGCTGCCAAGTCCTGCACCATCCTCACAGTGATTGCCATGCTTGAGCCCACTGTTGAGCCACCATGTCAGTCCATCTCATTGAGGGTCTTACTGTTTATCGCTGACCCTCGACCAGTTGATGTCCCTCTCCAGGAACTGGTCTCTCCTGATAATATGTCCAATGTGAGGTGAACTCTTCACCATCCTTGCCTCTCGGGAGCATTCTGACTACTTCGTTTTTCTGGAAGTCCACGGTATATTCAATATTCTTCACCAACACTGTAATTCAAAGGCATCAATTCTTCAGTCTTCCTTATTCGTTGTCTAGCTTTCTCATATGTATGAGGTGACTAAAAATACCGTAGTTTGGGTTAGACCCACTTCAGCCTTCAAAGTGACATCTTTGCTTTTCAACACTTTAAAATTAAAGTCTCTTGCATCAGATTTGTCCAATGAAATATATTTGATTTCTTGATTGCTGTTTCCATGGGCGTTGATTGTAGATCCAAATGAGGTGAAATCCTTGACAGTTCAATATTCCACAGCATAATTATATAGAATTCTTCAACTTATTTTACTTTTCTCCTTTCCTGGCTTTAGAGAATGTTCTGGAGAATAAAGGCTTCTCCTGTGTCTGCCAGCAGTCCTTGTTGTTCCTTTGATTGTAGATGGGTCTTTGCATGGCCTGTGTGTCTCTGTGTTCTCCTCTTTATGAGACACACTCGGCAGTTAGGTTTAGGGCCCACCCTAATTTGGAATGGCCTCAGGAACCCAACGAAAGGAAACCCTATTTCCAGACAGATCGTATTTACAGCTCCAGGGGCTGTTAGTACTTCTGCATTCCTTTTTTGGACACCCTTCAGTAAGAACATTAGGCTTCAGAATAGCGAGGTGGTTAGGTTTTCAAGAGCCAACCACTCTCTGAATTCTGCCTCTGCCACTCACAGCTCTGTGACTCTGAGCAGGCTTCTGTCCCATCCTCTCTGATCCTCCCCAAGAAATGGGGAAAACACTTTCTACCCACCTCTGGGAATGACATGAGGATAAACTGGTGATTATGAACACATGGGCTCAGCTCATTGCCTGGGCACATACAATTGCTTCACTTTTTGCTTAATGACGTACGTTGGACATACTTATTTATGAGTACAAAGTTCAACGGGATGTTGTTAAATGCCACCAAGTCAGCTGACTCGTGACAGCCTTGTGTTGCCTGGTCCTACATCATCCTCATGGTCACCAGCACGTTCGACTCCATCTCACCAGGGGTCTCCCTCACCCTCTGCTTCACCAAACATCACATCCTCCTGTAGCACTTGATCCCTCCCGGTAACGTGTCTGATGATGCTAGTCAGACAATGTTCTTTTGTGATCCGTAAGGTTTTATTGGCTGATTTTCCAAAATAGATCACCAGGCCTTTCTTCCTAGTCTGTCTTACAGAACCTCTGCTGAAAACATCACCAGGGATGACCCAGCCGACATGTGAAATACTAGTTTATAACACTTCCAGCAACATGCAAACTCCCACAGACGGGTGGTCATGATAATTTAATTTCCTGTGATAGGCATTTCAGATTTCAGTTTTTGCCATTATAAACATAGCTGCAAGAAAGCTACACACAGATCTTCATCAATGTAGCTTTGTGCTCTTCTGTGGGTAAATCCAAAAAGTAGAATTACAATATCAAATAATATTGATAACTAAAACCAAACCCATTGCCATCAAGTCAGTTCAGACCCACCGTGGCCCTAGAGGACAGAATGAAACTGCCCCATAGGGTTTCTAATGCCGTCAGTCTTCATGGAAGCAGAATGCTTCCATCTTTCTCCCGTGAAGAAGCTAGTGGGTTGGAACCACAGATCTTTTGGTTAGCAGGGAATGCTTTGACCACTACATCAACAGAGATCCCTTATAAATAATGATGGGTATTGGCAAAAAATATAGTACCAATTTCTACAAGTAATCATTTTAAAAATATGTATTATTTTCTAGGAGCTTTGGTAGTGTAATGCCGAAAATTCACTTGTACAAATGAGCTCTGGTGGCTTATTGGATATGGCATTTGGCTGCTAACCAGAAGGTTAGCAATACAAACCCACCAGCTACTCCATGGAAGAAAAATGGGGCAATCTACTTCCGTAAAGATTTCTGGCCTCAGAAACCCAATAGGGATTGCTATGAGTTGGAATTGACTTGATGGCAGTGAATTTCGTTTTTTTGTTTGTTTTTACACCTGTACCTACCCATTTACCTATATGCCTATACATGTACGTGTGTGAACTTACCACTCTATTTTTGGTCCTTTTTGGTGTTGTGTTACAGGTCATTTAAACTAGGCCCATAGCTTTAATTATTGCTCATCATTTCTGAGACCAGTATAAACTTTACCTTTCCTTTGTCTTGACAGGTGGGCATTAACTACCAGCCCCCCACCGTTGTCCCCGGGGGAGACTTGGCCAAGGTGCAGCGTGCCGTGTGCATGCTGAGTAACACCACGGCCATCGCAGAGGCTTGGGCACGTCTCGACCACAAGTTCGACCTCATGTACGCCAAGCGTGCCTTCGTGCACTGGTACGTGGGTGAAGGCATGGAGGAAGGAGAGTTCTCGGAGGCCCGGGAGGACCTGGCGGCACTGGAGAAGGATTATGAAGAAGTGGGCGTGGACTCCGTGGAAGCTGAGGCTGAGGAAGGGGAAGAATACTAGGGGGAGTGTGCCTGGCAGCCCTTTGTTATCTCCCCCGTGTAATATTACGGATTTACCTATTAAAATTTCTGTATTAAGGCTTTCTATCTCTTGTGGTTCATTTTGACAGAATTTCCAATCCAAATACCTGGGTCTTCCAGATAGATTTGTGGAGGGAAAACATTCCTTTGTTCACTTTCAAAAGGACAGGAATCATGTGTGCATGTTTAATTTAGTTCTGCTTAGACTGCTAACCAGAAGGTTGGCAGTTCAAACCCACCAGTCACTCTGTGGAAGGAAGATGGGGTGATCTACTTCCGTAGAGATTTATAGCATCGGGTTGCTATGAGTCAGAATTAACTCCATAGCAGTTTTTGTTTATCCCAGAAAGGCTTCAAAAAATTCGGTTGAGAGAATTAGCAAAAATTATTTAAAATAATTTCAGTATTAAATCCTTATTTCTCCACACTTGGTGTTCTATAGCAAATAAAACCGTAATCTGGTTTTGTCACCCCAAAAAGCAGCTTTCTGAAATCATGGTGTGGCTTTTCACACACCATGTGAGTATGGGCGCAGGGGCAGCATAGGCCCAGCTCTGAGAGGTTTTTTTCCCCAAGTTCTCCCATGTACCAGTCAGGTCCAGTCTGAGGCAGCCACAGTGGCACCTCCTGCCAATCATGAAATAGGACCAAACGTGGGTCCCTGCCTGGTGCGCAGCCAGGCCAAAACAGTTTACACACTGAGTGATTAAGAGGAGAGAAAATCATTTATTGCAAAGCGGCAGGTACCCATACCCAGTAGCAGTACCTAGTTCCCATACCCAGATCTGACTCCCTGAAATTCCATCGAATTATAGTTTTGTAGGTTTTAGAAGAGAGGATTATGCATATTCATAACAATTTCAGGAATCTGGGTGTGAGATGGTTGATGACTGGCTGAAATTTCCTTTGCCTCGGTTTAAAGGGACATGAATGTTTTGATCCCGCGAGTGCACTTGTGTACCAGATGAGTCACACCTGCTTCCTGTCATCAGCTGATGGTGGCTTAGGCAGAGGGGAGAGTGTTAGTTCCCAGTAACTTTGTTCCTCTCTGTCCCACTGCGTATATCCGCAGGCCACAGTTAATTTTCAAGTTGTTTTCTAAAACCCAATGTGTTTATCACCTGTGCCTACAGAAATAGGAAAAAAAAAATTTTTTTCCATTCAGTTCTTAAGGAACTGAACTTACTGTATTTACTTATCTGTCTCCAACCAGGTCCTATATGTTTATTCATCTATCTTCAAGCTGTGTCCTGGGTGGGGAAATAGTTGAGGGTAATTAAGTTTACTTATCTATTCCCATCTGGGGTCCTATCTAATCTGTTTTAACCAGGGTGGAGGAAACAGTTTTTACTTTACTCCGTTTCAATCACGCCTCCCTGATGTCCTGGTACCCAGGAGCAAGTTCTGGGCACTGGTGTTTGCCATAATTTTTTGTGCCAGCGCTCTGGTCGCTTCTCATTGAAGTTTGTTTTTGTGTAACTACGGACAATCGGGGCAAGCAGCCTAGCTGACTCCCGGCTCGCCTGGGTCCAGGCCAC
>NW_006922089.1:1008803-1030465 GCF_000298275.1 Orycteropus afer afer | reverse complement strand
AAGCCGCTCATAGGATAGCGCTCGCTCTGAAACGACAAACCCGGAGGAGCGCTTGTGCGGCCGCGTAGGCGGCCGCTGTTCTGTAACCTTGACCACGACCCCCCCGCCCCGCCCACAGGCGAGCGGCGAGCGCGCCCGCTCCTGCGTCTCTATGATTCCAACTTCCGCCCGCGCGCCACTCCTCGCGAGACTTCGGCGGCCCAGCAATGGAGAGATCGTGAGTGCCGCAGACAGGAGTCCAGAGTACGGCCCGGTGCGAGATCGGGCCAGGGCAGCCCCGACAAGCCGGGCCCCTGGAGCAGAGCGGCGGTTGGGGCGCGACCCTTCCAGGCCCGGACGGACGCCCTTGCCTAAATTTCTGCCTGTCCCCCAGATGCCGCGTCACTGCTCCGCCGCCGGCTGCTGCACACGGGACACGCGCGAAACGCGCAACCGCGGCATCTCTTTCCACAGGTCAGCGCGCGTGCGTATCGGCACTCGATGGTTCGCGTGCGCATGCGCTGGGCTCGCGCTGCTCAGAGCGCCGCTTGTGCTTGCTCCCGCGCCTCCCTTAGATGGGGGCGAGGCTTGAACGCCCGGGTGGTGAGAGAGGGTGGAGGGGGCGGCGCCGCTGGGACCGAGGGCTGTGAGTAAGAAGGGGCGGGAGGTTTGGGCCCACTGCTCCCTAGCTGTCACCGCTAGATGACGCCGAGCCAGGGGCCGCCCTGCTCGAGGCCTGGGCGGCCGCCGCTCCCCGGCGCACTAAGCGGTGCTGGCCTTTCCTGTCCCAGGGCCTGGGCGGCATGAGCCCGCGCGGCGGGCGGCCCAGCGCTCAGGGCTTTGTGGTTCCGCAGACTTCCCAAGAAGGACAACCCGCGGCGAGGCGTGTGGCTAGCCAACTGCCAGCGGCTGGACCCCAGCGGCCAGGGCCTGTGGGACCCGGCCTCGGAGTACATCTATTTCTGCTCCAAGCACTTCGAGGAGAACTGCTTCGAGCTGGTGGGGATCAGGTGGGCCACCTCGCGGTCAGCGGGGGGAGAAGCGGGCCCGCGAGTCAGATGGCGGGGAGGGCCCAAGGGCTGTTACCCTTTCTAACAAATGGAGACAAGACCGCAGCGCCACGTGCGCAGAAGGAAAGCAGTAGCCCTTCCGGAGCTCCCCCTCCCCGCAATCCCCTACATAAAAGAACTGGTCTCCCCAGCCCTGCAGGGGAGTCTCTCACCGCGCTAACCCCAAGAGGAGGCCTGCCGGAAGTGAGACTCACTGGCTTTCCTGTTGCGTTCTGCTTCCCTGCCTCCCATAGCGCTGGTGCCCGGGGACCCTTCCCCGGGATGCTGGCGGGTGTGCGCCCCCGTGCCCAAGCCAGGTCCGCCTCGGGGGCAGCACCTGCTCTCAGCTCATCCGGACTGTTCTCCCACAGTGGGTATCACAGGCTGAAGGAAGGAGCTGTCCCCACGATATTTGAGTCTTTCTCCAAGTTGCGGCGGTCATCCAAGAGCAAAGGACGTGGTTACCCACCTCGCCCTCCCGAGGTCAGCGGGCTCCAGCGATGCAGGAAGCGGTATGTGGTATGGGTTGGGGGAGGCCTGCCTCCACCCCATTAGCACCCATCTTAAGGGACTGGGCTTTGGGATGTATGCCGGGGTCCTGAGAGCAGTGTTCCAGGCCCAGATGTGCATGTGTGGGGGCTCAGGTGGGCTAGTGAAGTGGGGTCTGGCGGGGCCTTAGTCCAACATCTCAGGCTGTTTTTCCCACAGCTGCTCTGAGGGTCTGGGCCCAACAACTCCTTTTACTCCACCACCACCTGCCGACGTCCCCTGTTTTCCTGTGGAAGAGGCCTCGGCACCTGCGGCTTTGCCGACCCCTCCAGCTGGAAGGCTGGAGCCCGGCCTCAGCAGCCCCTTCTCAGACCTCCTGGGACCCCTGGGCGCCCAGGCGGATGAAGCAGGCTGCAGCGCCCAGCCCTCCCCGGAGCGCGAGCCCGAACGGCAGCCCTCCCCTCTGGAGCCTCGGCCCGTGTCGCCCTCGGCCTACATGCTGCGCCTGCCGCCCCCCGCAGGGGCCTACATCCAGAACGAACACAGCTACCAGGTGGGCAGTGCCCTCCTCTGGAAGCGGCGGGCGGAGGCGGCCCTCGATGCCCTGGACAAGGCCCAGCGCCAGCTGCAGGCCTGCAAGCGCCGGGAGCAGCGGCTGCGGCTGCGCCTCACCAAGCTGCAGCAGGAGCGCGCTCGAGAGAAGCGGGCACAGGCCGACGCCCGCCAGACTCTGAAGGAGCACGTGCGGGACTTCGCCATGCAGTTGGGCAGCAGCTTGGCCTGAGGGATGGGCTCTGGGCCCCTGGGGGCCAGTGCCAGAACCCTCCTCCCTCCAGTTCCACCCAAGAGGGACCCGAACTGAGTTGCATCCACCAGCCTTGACCAGATGCCATAATAAAAGTGGACGCTAGGATGTAGCTTGCTGTCTGGCTCTGATGGGCTGGGGGCCCCACCTCGAGTCTCAAGCACGTTTCCCAAGGTAGTGGCTCCTGGGTGGCCCTCAGAGGTTCAGACACTGGTGATCTGGGCCACTGGGACTAGAACCCCAGGCTTCCGGCTGCTTGTCCTCAGGCCTGCACGAATGGACACGTAGCAGCCACGCCTGCTCAAGAGGTGGGGGCACCAGAGTGGGGCTCTGGCGCCTGCCCCATTCCCCACCCTATAGGAGTCTCTGAAGGCAGGGGTGGTGTAAGGGCCAGGGCAGCGCCAGGCACCCTGACTTGGGATCTGAAACAGCCTTGACTTAAATAAGCTGGCCCCTCTAGAAAAGCCCAGGAGGCCTGCTGGGCTCCACCCCTTTGCAGGGGTGCCATACCTTCTATCCCCTCATTCGTCAGGGTGGCCACTGTGTGGGCCTGGCCCAGTGCTCCATCCCGGCTTCCGGGCCAGACCCTGCTCCCCACTGGGGCCGCTTTCTGCCTGAGACAGAGGCCCAACTTGGGGGCTGCTGTGCAGATAGGAAGTGAGGCCACCATAGTGGCCTTTCCCATTCTTGGACAGCTAGGGGGAAGTGAGGGGAGGGGAGGCCGGCCTGCACTAGTCCTGGCCTCACTATACACTCGCCTTCAGTGGGAATCCAGAAGGTGCCATCGGTAGTGATGAACAGTCTAGGGTGTGGAGTGGCAGATGGCACATATGACATCTCCCATGCTGTCCTTGGCCACCAAAGAGCATAGTTCTAGTGCCATGGAAAATGGGCGCACTGCCCAACGGCCCCTGTGCCTTCTGGGGCTCCTGGCACGTAACCTTTATTCTCTCATCTCTAGGAGAGACACTAGGTGATCAGTAAGGGCAGGGTTTCTGCAGGCTTCTAGCAAGGGGTGAGGCAGCCCTGGGGCTGTGGCGAGCACTAACTTGTGGGGTCCTGGGTGGGGGGCTTGGTGGCCCCACTGTGAATGACACACTGGCCTGCCTGCTGTGGACCCCTCCCCACCCACGTGCAGCCCTGTGCCAGTTCCTTGCCACGGGTCTCCCCTCAGCACACAGCTGCTGACCCCCTGAGTCCCCCAGCCCTTCTTCCTGGACCAGGCCATGTCCTAGCTCCTAGCTCCTAGTGGCCACTCAGCACAGGAGTCCTGGCTGCACAGGGCTGTCTGGGTTCTCTTCATCGAGGGCTGATGGGCTAGAGGGGAGGACCCCCAGAGCAGGAGGCAAGCTCCAAGCCAGAAAACCATCCCCTGTGGGGAATCTGACTTCTGGTGGCCCAGGTGGAAAGGGTCCCCGAGGGGGTTCTTCCCAGATATGGTGCAGAAAGAACCAGCCCACAAAGGTGCACAAGCAGGCCCTCCTTAGGGGATGGGTGGGTGTGCAGGCCTGTTACCAACTTCCCAACCAGGCAGGGATCAGCCTGCTCTTCCCGGGAGCCAGTGGCACTGGTGCAGGACCAAGGCAGCTCGGGGCCTGGAGGGTCCCCTGGGAGGCATGTCAGGCTAGAGTCCTCCCGTAGCAACCCCCCCACATATCTGGGTAACCCAGAAGGGGGAGGCTAATAGGCCAGTCCCACTCTGGGAAGGGCCAGGGAGCTGCAGGGCAGGCCCAGATGTGACCATTAGCCAAGTCATGGTAATGCAGTGTGGCTTTAACGCGACACGACTGTGACAGTAAATGCCGGGGAGGGGTGCACAGTGGGCCCTGCAGGCTGAACCAGGCCCAGATCACCTACAGTTTGCTCCTGAGTCTCACCTGCCCACCCATTGCTGGTCCCCACTCACAGACAGCTGGGGGAACCAGAGCATTGGAAGCAGGGCACAGACCTCCTGGGGCTACAGCCTTCTGACAAGCCCCACCCCCACCCCGGCACTGTCAGTGGCTGCAGAACCAACAGCTGGCGACTCGGGTTCCTGCTGGGAGGCTGGGGCACCCCTCTCTGCTGCCTCCTGCATGTCCCCATCACTGAGCCTTACACTTTGAGCGTCTTACCACAGGGTTGTTTGAATTCATTGGGTTACTGTCATGGCTTGGTTAGGAGATTACCAGTATGGTGATATGTTACATTGATGGTTACTGTCAAACACAGAACCAGCTAAGGGAGATTTGAAAACTGGTGGCCCACATGACCAGCAGAGCCTGGTTAATAAATCCAGTGGAAGTCCAGGGCCTTGCCCAATGGGTGAAATTCTTGGGAATAACTGTGACATTCCACAGACAACCAAGGAAGTGGGATGCCCCACATTTAATTGGTCTATTTGGATTTTGGAGAACACACATTCCACATCTGGAAATATTGCTGGCTGCCATCCATAAAACCACTTGGAAGGAAACTGCATTTGAATGGGGGCTGGAGCAACAGCAGGCTATGTCTGAAATACAGAAAGTGGTCTCGCTCTCCTTGCCTTCAGGGCCTTACGATCCACATTCAGACTTGATTTTGGAGATGTTTGCCTGCGTGAAAGAGGCCTTCAAACACGCCAAAGTGGCTCCTGGACTCCATATTGGAAGCAAATTCCATCTGAGAAAGTAAACACGTAGTCATTCCCACCCCCTCGCAGGCTACATTCCTTAGTTAATTAACTGATTGTCTTACTGTCAATAAGTCTTACTGTCTTCTTGTTACTGCCGTGGAGTCTTCTCCAGCTCATAGTGACCCCTCCTTGGGTTTCTGAGGCAGTATCACTACAGAAGTAGATTGCCCAACCTTCCTTCCAAGGAGTGGCTGTTGGGCTTGAAATATCTCCTGTCTGACCACCAGCCTCAGGGCATTGTTACCGCCGCTGGCTACTTGGAACCAGGTGCCTCAGTGTCTGACAGCTCCCCCAGTGAAGGCCCGCATTGGTGGTTCACCTTACGGTATATGAACCAGAGGGAAACAGGAGGGGGGTGGGGACTTGAACCTGACCAGCCGGCTGGCTGCTGCTGGGTACAGTCCTGCTTCTTTAGAAGGTCCACCTCCTGAACAAACTTGGATGGCTCTGAGTGACTCCAGGTCAGTGTTTCGGTCTCTGCACAAACTTATCTGGAAGCTTTTGCTTCACTGGGGAAGAACCCCAACGTTTGGTGCTGTGAGCGGGATACCAAAAGACCCCTGATCACTCAAGAGTTGGGTGAGGCATGCAACTCCATGGGGGCAAACCCGGGATGGCCAGATGCCTCCCTATTTGGGCCCCTAGCTAGGTTGTTGGATATCTGGACACCTGCGTGTGAGTATGGGGACACCTCGAAAACACCACAAGCTTGTTAGAGCTCTCACGGGGCACGGGAGTTGAAAAGCACAAGCAAGAGAGCAGGGTGCTGGCAGCTGCTGCAGGCCGACTGTGCCTGCGTGTGGTGCGTGCGCAGCGACGCAAGCCGAGCTAACTGCTGGTGCAAAAGGGCGCTGGCTGCAGGGCGACCTCCGGCTGGAAAGAGAAGCCCTGGGAGCCCAGACGAACGCCACCGAAACCGTGGCTTCCTGGCTACAAACTTCCCATCGGGCACAGAAACACTTGCCTGCAGACTAGCCCAAGCGAAAGTGTGAAGGCTTCCATAACAGCAGCTCCATGATGTCACTGCAAAAGCTAGTTGGGAACCAAAGAAATGGGACCTGTTGGAGTCTTCGGACTCAGGAGAGGACATAGAGGACGATTCATACTCTCCCAACTCACTGCCACTGAGTCAATCTGACTCATAGCAACCCCTCCTTGGGTTTCTGAGGCAGTATCTCTATGGAAGTAGATTGCCCAGTCTCTCTTCTGAGGAGTGGCTGGTGGCTTTGAACTGCCAGCCCTCTGGTTAGCAGTCACATGCCTTAGGCACTGTGCCACCAGAGCTCCCTGAGGAAGATTGGGATGAGGAATGTCGGCCTTTGGTTATCACTAAATTAAAAACCAGTCAGCCCTGTGCCCCGGGGTGGATGCCAACAGTCTCCAGGGGAGTGACAAGAATCCACTACTATGAGGGACTACACCACCACGGACATAGTGGAATTGGCTACCTGCTGTGTCCAAAAGGGCCAAGAATCTATCGTGGCTTGGGTGCTGAGACAGTGTGATATGGGGACTGATGGAGTAATCTTAACTGAGTTAGAAATGTCTAAAGTGGTGTCAGTCACCACTCACCTGGCACTGTGACAATGGCCATCAACTGCACTTGAAGGCCAGAGTCCCTCTGTTGAGTGGATAATGGCTGCCTGTCGTGCCACATGGTCCAGTGGAGGGGACCTACTGTTACCTCCCTTCATTAGACCACTGCAGAACTGCAGGGAATTGTCAGGGAACTGGGCGTGAAGCGTGCCTTTATGTGCAGCATTTGAAGTCTACGCAATGAGCTCTCCACGCCAGGATGAAGGATGCTATATGGCAGTCTGGTCCCATCCAATGGCATGGCTTCTTAGTCTCTATCTTAAGCCCCATGGTGGGACGAGAGGTATCCCATGCCACTCAGAGGGCTGTGGACTTGAGCAAGACAATGTGTAGGACACTGTGAGAGCCACGGGCAAGCCTCAGGAGCAGATGAAAGGGAAAGAAAAGGGTCCATTGGAAGGCTACCCATGGCCAATTATGGGCCAATCTCATCGCAGATGGGACGCCTAAAGAGAAATTTATAACAGCCCAATGCTGCCCTCTTGTGGCTTTGGCAGCATCTGAAGCCTGAACGACAGTTCACCGCAGATAAAGAGGCAACCCTCCATAAACCAGCTCAATCCACTGCTCTACCTGCCTGGGAGCCCTCCACCCCCTAAACTAGGGGCGAGGCCAAAAGCCACCAACGTTGCAGGTGCGAAGATTGAAGGTTACTGGGGGATTGGAGGCCCCATGTAGAAGTCACCATTTATTGGTCCTCATATAACAAACTGTTTTAGCTTTAGTAGATAATGGGACAGAATGTACTCTTATACATGTCAACCAACCAACCAACCAACCCACGGCTGTCGAGTCATATCCGACTCATGGCTACCCTTCCTTGGGTTTCCGAGGCAGTATCACTACAGAAGTAGATTGCCCAACCTTCCTTCTGAGGAGTGGCTGGTGGGTTTGAACCACCAACCTTCTGGTTAGCAGTCAAATGCCTTAGGCACTACGCTACCAGAGCACCTCTTATATATGTTAATATACATAAATTTCAAGGACCCCTAGACGCCATAGATGGGTATGGAGGCAGTATTGTAGAGGATCGTAGGGTTTCCTTGACATTGGGAATTGGAAAGGTGTGATGTGTACATTTCTCCATTACCTGAAACATCTTAGGAATGGAGAAACTGGAAAGAAGGACATTAATGACCACAGCAGGAGAATTCAGCCTCAGGGTGAGAACCATCCAAACCATAATTACGGCCTGGGCAAGGTGGAGGCTCGTTCACCTACTCTCCCCAAGTAGGTTGGTCAATATCAAACAGTATCGCCTGCCGGGGGGCTCATGAGGAAATCACAGCCACCATTGCCAAATTAGCAAAGGTAAATATTATAAGACCAACCCGTACTCCCTGTAGTAGTCCAGCGTGGCCAGTAAGGAAACCTGATGGGATATGGTGCGTGATGGTGGATTATAGAGAACTCAACGGCATGAGTCCACCTTTACATGCTACTGTTCCCGATATGGGGAGCTCTGGTGGCATGGTGCCTAAGGCACTTGACTGCTAACCAGGAGGCTGGCGGTTCAAACCCACCAGCCACTCTTTGGAAGGAAGGCTGGGCAATCTACTTTCATAGTGATACTGCCTCAGAAACCCAAAGAGGGGTCGCTATGAGTCAAAACTGACTCCACGGCAGTGAGGTTTTTTTTGTTTGTTTGTTTCCCAGTATACCAAAAAAACAAACCAAACTCACTGCCATTGAGTCAATTCAACTCATAGAGATCCCTCCTTGGGTTTCCAAGGCAGTATCTCTACTGGGAAGTAGATTGCCCAGTCTTCCTTCCGAGAAGTGGTTGGTGGGTTTGAACTGCCAGCCTTCTGGTTAGCAGTCAAATGCGTTAGGCTACCACAGCTCCTGTTCCCAACGTAGCCACCTTATTAAATAACACAGGGGAACACCTTGGGTACTTACCATTTTTTGCTTGACCTGGCTAATGCCTTTTTTTTTTTTTTTTTTAAGTTGAGCCTTTGATCCTAAAAGCCAAGAACAATTTGCCTTTGAATGGAATGGGGAACATTGGCCCTTCAACGTCCTGCCCCAGGGGTATTTACACAGCCCTAAATCTGCCATGGATTTAGTAGCATGAGATATCAGCTGGAAAAAGCCAGAGGGCGTTTCCATCTTCCACTACATTGATGATGTTACGTTAACCTGTAACTCTTTCTCTGTACTACAAGAAATTGCTCCTGGATTGATTAGTGACTTTGGAAAAAAGAGGATGGGCCATCAACTCACCCAAGCTGCAAGGGCCAGGCTTATCTGTCAAATTCTTGGGTGTTGTGTGGTTGATAAAACAAAAGCCATCCCTGCTGCAGTCATAGATAAGGTGAAGGCTTTCCCAGTACCCACCTTACTCAAACAATTATAGGCCTTTTTAGCATGGTTGGGATACTGGAGGCCTTTCACACCCCATTTAGCACAAATTCTATTCCCACTGCAGAAAATAGTAAAGAAAGGGACTATATAGGATTGGGGTAATGAAGAGGAGTATGCTTTTCAGGCTGCCAAAATTGCAGAGCAACAGATACAGGCATTAGGAACCATCAAGCCTGGAGCCCCAGGTGAATTGGATGTAACAAGCCACCCTGAGGGTTTTGGCTGGGGTCTCTGGCAAAGGCAACAAGATTAAGTGAGTCCCCCTTGGCTTTTGGTCACAACTCTGGAAAGGAGCTGAGCAAAGGTATACCCCTTTAGAAAAGCTAATCTGTGCAGTTTATTGGAGCCTGCAACCCTTAGGGGATGTCACAAAAGGGATTCCAGTAACTGTGAAGGCACACTGTTGTTGTTAGGTGCTGCCGAGTTGTCTCTGACTCATAGCGACCCTACGTACAGCTGAACGAAACACTGCCCGGTCCCGTGCCAGCTTCACGATCCCTGCTATATCTGAGCCCATTGTTGCAGCCACTGTGTCAATCCATCTCGTTGAGGGCCTTCCCCTCTTTTGTTGACCCTCCACTTTACGAAGCACAATGTCCTTCTCCAGAGAATGGTCCCTTCTGACAACGTGATCAAAGTAGGTGAGATAAGGTCTTGCCATTCTTGCTTCCAAGGAGCATTCCAGCTGCACTTCCTCCAGGACAGATTTGTTAGTTCTTTTAGCAGTCCATAGTACTTTCAGCATTCTTCACCAACACCACAACTCAAAAGCATCAACCCTTCTTCGGTCTTCCTTATTCATTGTCCAGCTCTCACATGCATATGAGGTGACTGAAAACACCATGGCTTGTGTCAGGCACACCTTAGTCTTCAAGGAGACATGCTTGCTTCTCAGCACTTGAAAGAGATCCTTCACAGCCAATTTGCCCAGTGCTGTACGTCGTCTGATGTCCTGACTGCTGCTTCCATTGGTGCTGATTGTAGAACCAAGTAATATGAAGTCTTTGACAAGTTCAATCTTTTCTCCATTCATTGTAATGCTTCCTATTGGTCCAGTTGTGAGGACTTTTGTTTTCTTTATACTGAGATATAATCCATACTGCAGATTGTAGTCTTCAATCTTCATCAGTAAGTGCTTCAAGTTATCCTCACTTTCAGCAAGCAAAGTTGTGTCATCTGCATATCACAGGTGGTTAATAAGTCTTCCTCCAGTCCTGATGCCAGTGTCTTCTTCATATAGTCCAGCTTCTCGGGTTATTTGCTCAACATACAGATTGGTTAAGTATGGTAAAAGAATACAACACAGATGCACTCTCTTCTTGATGTTAAATCATGTAGTGTCCCCTTGTCCTGTTTGAACAACAGCCTCCTTGTCTATGTACAGGTTGACATAGAACCTCATGAGTACAATGAAGTGTTCTGGAATTCATATTCTTCTCAAGGTTATCCATAATTTGTTATGATCCACACAACTGAATGCTTTTGCATAGTCAATAAAACACAGGTAAACATCTTTCTGGTATTTGTTGCTTTCAGCCAAGATCCATCTGACATCAGCAATGATATCTCTCATTCTATGTCCTCTTCTGAATCCAGCTTGCGTTTCTGGAAGTTCTCTGTCAACCTACTGCTGCAACTCTTCTTGAATTATCTTCAGTAAGATTTTACTTGCATGTGATATTAATATTGTTCGATAATTTCCACATTCTATAGGATCACCTTTCTTTGGAATGGGCACAGATATGGGTCTCTTCCAGTCGGTTGTCCAGGTAGCGGTCTTCCAAATCAATTGGCGTAGCTGAGTGAGCGCCTCCAGCGCAGCATCCATTTGTTGAAACATCTCAATGGGTGTTCTGTCAATTCTTGGAGCCTTGTTTTTCGCCACTTTCCTCAGTGCAGCTTCAACGTCTTCCTTCAGTCTAATTGGTTCTTGATCATATTCCATCTCCTGAAGTGGATGAACATCGACCAATTCTTTTTGATACAGTGACTCTGTGTATTCCTTTCATCTTCTTTTGATGTTTCCTGCATCACTCAATATTTTGCATTCCAGTCACTAGTTATAATCAACACATCTTGATTGCATGTTAGTTCAATTTCAGACTGCAGGACTTGGTAAAAATCTTTAATTTCCTTGTCTTTGGCTTTGGTGGTTGGTGTATAAATTTGAATAATAGTAGTATTAACTGGCCTTCATTGTAGGTGTATAGATATTTTCCTATCACTGACAGCATTGTACTTCAGGACAGATCTTTAAACATTCTTTTTGACAATGAATGCCACGCCATTCCTCTTCCCAGCATAGTAGATCATATGGTTGTCTGATTCAAAATGGCCAAAACCAGTCTATTTCAGCTCAGTAATGCCTAGGATATCAATCTTTATGCTTTCCATTTCATTTTTGACAACTTCCAATTTTCCTAGATTTATACTTTGTGCATTCCATGTTCCGATGATTAATGGATGTTTGCAGCTGTTTCTTCTCATTTTGACTTGTGGCACGCCGGCACATGGAGGTCCCATAAGCTCTACTTTATCCATATCATTAAGGCTGGTTGTACTCTGATGAGCCAGCTCTTTCCCAGTGGCATTTTGAGTGTCTTCTGACATGAAGGGCTCATCTTTTGGCACTATACTGGACCATGTTTCAGGGCTATTCATAAAGTTGTTCAGTAATACATCAGACTTTCTTTGAGAAGTGGATGGCTTCTTCCTTCTTCCAAATCTGTCCCCATCTGGAAGATCCACTGAAATACATCCACATGGGCAACCCAGCTGGCATCGGAAACACCGGCAGCACAGCCCCCAGCCTCACAGCAACATGCGAGCTGCCACAGCATGAGAAAGTGACAGACAAGTTCGTTTCCTTTAGCTTTTCCAAAACCACTCCACCTACTTCCTGGCCTTCCCCCTACCTGTATCCAGCCCTCTGCCCTGGCTCCCACTTCCTCCTGCCTTCACCGGCCCACTACCCAGTTATTAGATGGGTAAAGGAATTCAGCAAGCCACAATTGGGGGTGGCCCAGCAGGGACCTAGCAAGGTAGCACGCCTACTTGCAACAATGCAGCATGTCTTCTGCCAGCCCATTAAGTGATGAGTTACATAAAATTTTAGGCCCCATCATATATGTGTCAGAAGCTGCTAACTCTGCTGCACTTGAAGCAGCAATGCCCCCAAGTAGCCACATAAAGTCTGGTTCAGGACCCATCTCCCAAACTGCCTGGTATCCTGATGGCTCAGCTTGGGGCAATTGGCCTCAACGGACAGCTGTGACCATACATCCTAATACAGACAGGCTGTGGCTAGATCAAGGGGAAGGACAAAGCAGCCAGTGGGGTGCACTGAGGACAGCATGGATGATGCTTCTGCATGAGGACAGCCCTTTCACGTTACGCACTGATGGTTGGGCAGTCTGTAAGAGACTTACTTTACGGCTACAAGACTGATGGAGTAAGGACTAGAATGTTGCCGGCCACCCCTTATGAGGAAGCAGCTATGGGCTGATTTTGGGGCTAGGACTGGGAATGGACATCACGGTACAGCATATGTTGGCCCATGGTCCTCTTGCTCTCCTTGGCAATGCTCAAGCAGATAAGCTGGTTCATATGTGTGCCTTTACTACCCATGTCCTGCAAACTGAGGTGGTATAGTCCTTACACCATAAGACAGGGCACAAAGGACAGAGAACTTTATGGACTATTGATTGACATTCTCATCACCATATCCCAAATTAAGGAAGCTTGTGATGACCACTCTGAGTGTGCACTGAAGAAGAAAAAAACATCCCAAGAGAAATGGGGTACATACTTTGTGGCTTGTCCCCTACCTAGCGGTGGCAGATTGCCTACATAGGACCTCTGACAGTTGTCACTTTGCTGTGACTTGTACAGACACAGGCACTGGCCTTTTGCAAGCACATCCCTGCAAACAGGCAATACAGCGAGCGGTCCATGATCCAAGGCCTCGCCTGGTTGTGTGCCTCATACGGCAGTCCCACAGACATCGACAGTGACTGAGGAAGCCACTTCACTGGCCATGACGTGCAGGATTGGGCCCACGCCAATGACATTCCCTGGCTTTTCATTTCCCTATAATCCCACTGCTGGGGGCCTCACTGACAGAATGAATGGGCTGTGAAAACGAGCTCTGTGGAAGGAAACCCACTCTCTGGAGCAATGGACCCAATGACTACCAGAAGCCATGTGGCAAATCAATGAGCACAGAAGACAGGAGTGCCCCAGTGCTTACCACCTGCTGACATAAGGGCCACAGTGGACAATGCAAATATGAATTACAACAGCAGAAGACACCACCCTCCTACCCACTGTTGGACATGAAAACAACATACTCATGCCTTTGCCATAGGACCTAGACACTTGGAAATGGAAACCAGGCCCTCGGTGGTTGGGAATGTCCTCCCCATGGGATGAGGAGCTAGATATACCTCTCCTTATCACTCCCTGGCTGCACCCCAAAACCCCTCTTCTGTGCTAAATGGTATTAACCCTGGGAAACATTTGCAAATGGGAACCTATTTTATGAGCTTATGGACTTTTCTCTCGGAAGGAAGGTTGGGCAATCCTACTTCCGTAGTGATACTGCCTCGGAAACCCAAGGAGGGGTCGCTATGAGTCGGGGCCGACTCGATGGCAAATAACAACAACAACAACAACAACATGGACTTTTCTAATCCCTCCATTAGACTATAGAGGGTTACCTACTGTTGAGGGCCTCACCAGGGAAAAGACATGGTATTGTAAACCTGGTCAAAGGCCCTCACCTAGTATTATAGTGGCATCTCACTCCCATACTGCTTGCATACCAAGTTACCTCCTTTAAAGCTTGGTCTTATCTCCCTTAAAAGAATAGTAGGTGATATCTTTGCCATTTGGGCCACCATGGTTGCAGAAGTTCAAAACCATCCAATTACTGAGCGTGTGGAGAACACCGTGGGATGTCTATGGAAACTACAACCTGACAACTGGATGGCAGTGTGTTTGGACATTTGAAGAACTCAGTCTTCTATGCCTGGGGATCCTTTTGTTCAATTAAGTATAGATTCTTTCTCTGCGTGGCTTAATTCCCTCCCCTCTGCTTGGTGAAACTTGCTTTACAGATTGCTTGGATCCTTGTTAATGTTGCTATTTTGTTGTGGTGGTGGTCTGTGGCTACAATGTTACAAGGCTCAGGTCTGAGGGATCAAGTTGAACAGGCTCACGCGGATTGTGCCAGCCATTTAGTGGCACTGGTGTGGAGTGTATGAGATAGTTTTTCAAACACCCAAAAATGGCTTCTGGACTCCATCTTGAAAGCAAATTCCATCTTAAAAGAAAATGCCAAGTCATCCCACCCCCTCCTTTCTTCCCTCTCAAGGCCACATTCCTATCAAGGAGCTGTGGTGACACAGTCCCTAAGGCATTTGACTGCTAACCACAAGGCTGGTAGTTCTAACCCACCTGTCATTCCTTGGAAGGAAGATTGGGCAATCTACTTCCATAGAGATACTGCCTCAGAAACCCAAGGAAGGGTCACCGTGAGTCAGAATCAACTCAAAGGCGGTGAGTTTCATTTTTATTATCTTATAATCTTATTGAGAGTGATTTCCTTGCCTGACCACCAGCCTCAGCATTATCATCAGCTCTGGCCACTTGGAACCAGGTGTCTCAGTGTTAGACCTCTTGCCCTGCAAAGATGCCCTTTGGTTGTTCACCTTATGGTATATAAACCTGAGGGAAATGGCAGGGATGGTGTGTGGACCTGACCAGCCGGCCATTGTGGGATGCAGTGCTGCTGTTTCCATAAGCTCCCCACGAATAAACTTTGATGTCTCTGAGTGACTCTGGGTCAGTTTTCTGGTCTCTCTGCACAAACTTATCTGGAAGTTTTGCTTTGCCGGGGACAGACCCTAACTCTGCTTCATGTGCTTATGTAGCCTGGAGCTTACAGCAAAAAACCTGAGGACAATGCCACCCTATGACAATCATTGGGATTTTGGACTGGAAAGTTCCCAGGTGATGCAACTCAATACACACCATTAGAAAGGCTGTTATTCACCTGCTGTTGGGCACTGACGGAGACTGCTCCCATGACAGAACACAGAATCATCAGGAGACCTCAAATACCCCCAGTGTCTTGGGTGACGTCAGAGAAACATTCTAATAAGGAAGGCGATGCCCAAAATAGTTCCATAATAAAGTGGAAATGGTTCATACAAGAACAAGTGACTGGAGGAAGTAAGGGAGACCCCCACTGTATCCACGAACCATTCCCCTCAGGTTTATATACCGTAAGGTGAACAACCAAAGGGCGTCTTTGCAGGGCAAGAGGTCCAACACTGAGACACCTGGTTCCAAGTGGCCAGAGCTGATGATAACGCTAAGGCCGGTGGTCAGGCAGGGAAATCACTCCCAATAAGATTATAAGATAATAAGGTAGCCTCCTTTCCCAGAGGTCCTACCCTGGAACCACTTGAGGAGCTGCGAACACCAGTGCCACGCGGACAGCGCCCCGTCAACAACCTTCTGTGGATCAGCAGAAGGCCCCTTGGTTCACAGATGGCAGCTCCAGGGTACCTGGACAACAAGTGACATGGAAAGCTGCTGCATTAAGAGCAACAGATGGCAAGACCCTGACCGAAGAAGGTAAAAACAGGCCACCTCAATGTGCTGAACTGCATGCTGTCTTCTTAGCTGTCATGGAAGAGCTGGGCAATGGTGAGAGCCCGTATGTTTGGATTTTTACTGATTCGGGGACAGTGGCCAATGGCCTGGTTATATGGCTGGTGGGAAACTGGACTATTAATGGGACACCTGAATGGGGCATGAACCTACGGGAAACATGCTAGGAGTGCAGGGGACGCATTGTAAGCCATGTGATGCCCATCAGAAGAATCTCCTTCCTGGATTAGAAGGCAAATGGAATCGGCAAGTGGACATGTTGGTAAGCTCCCCTGAGGAGGTGAATTAGGTTAATGAAATGAGCGGCCACGGGGTGGGGGTGCTGCAGCGGGGCAGAGATGGGCTGAATTGAGACACACCCCTCTAGCACCTTCAGACGCACAAAATGCCAACAAGGACTGCTTTGTCAGCAAGCCAGAGGTGACATTTAACCACGGGGCAGATTCCCCGGGGAGGAGGCCCCGCCCACAGCCGGCAAGTCAATTATACATGACCCACGACACCTCTAGCTATCAATGGGTCCTCACAGGAATACGAAGTCTGGACTGAGCTTTGCTTACTCCATGACAGATCCAAACGCCCAAAACACCATTAAAGGATCAGAACAAAAGATACTGTAACAATTTAGGCCACCGAGTTATATTTCCTCAGACCATGGAACACACTTTACAGCCCACAGGTGGCAGCAATGGGCCAAGAAACAACACATGAAGTGGACAGACCACGTTGCACACCATCCTCAAAGTAATGGCTTGATAGGGAATTGGAGTGGGTCACTGAAACATCTGTTATGAAACATCTGCTATCTCAGAGTGGGGTGCACCCATCAGCAGAGCTAAAAGAGCTTTGTAACGCTCTCCAGACAGGGTGGAGGCGCGCCTGAGGGTGTGGCAGAGGGGAGAATGTCTTGGTCTGGGAGTATCCGGAACCTGAATTGTAACCTGTCATTCCCTAATAAACCCCATTAGTGTAACATCTGTGCGTTCTATGTGGCCACTGCAATGAATTCTTGAACCCAGCAGAGTAGTAGTGAGTGCTGTGGGAAGGACAGTGTGTATTAGAGTTGGTAAGACGGCTGGAGGGTGGTAGCATGTCTGGCCTCATAGGAATAAGCTTTGGGCTGCTGATGGTGACTGTCTCCTTGTGAAGTTAGAGAAGTCAGTGGATACCACCCTCATGCCCTTTTTGCAGTTGGTGTCAGAAGTAATTCATTGCAATGGCTCCAAACTCAGGGAAGCATGGGACTCTTTGAGAAAGACAGAAGGGGCCTGGAAAGTGCACCTTCGGATTCTTAGATGGTTACTTTGGTGGTCACCTGTGTGGCAGAAAGGAATACAAGAAGCATGATGCCGCAGCTGAGGAAGAAAGGCCTGAGGCAAGAGCCAGGCCCATGAAAGGAGCTGACTGACGGGTGCCTGGGCTTTTGCTTCCTCCCAGGCAGAGGCCAAGGGTATATGCATAGAATGGAAGGTAGTCGAGATGAAACCAGAATGTGGTCAAAAGGATTCTGTGTTTTGGGTCATGCATTTATCTGAATGTACTATGGATACTGAATGTTCTTTTACCTAGTTGTATGTTAGAAATTAACATTGGGTATGGATAACAGAAAGTCCACATTCAGCCAATATTTGACTGGATATGTTAAAGGGGAAAACAGAATTTACCCAGAAAAAACACAGGCTTTTGTTTTAAGCCCTGTGTATAGAGCATTGAGGGCTTAGGTAGAAAACCTGAGCCCCACCCAGAACCTTCAGTCAGGAAATTTGCATTTGAAAAGACATGGAAACCCACCAATATCTGTTGAGAGAACAGATTTACCTTTGAAGGAAGGACTTACAGAGGAAAAAAATGACTTCTGACTTCTTGAATTTCAAGTGGTTTGGCTTTGGGTGCATGGAAGCAGGAAAGTCACAGGCCATTAGAGAAACCCCCTCCAGGACTGGAAGCTAAAGGGAGCCTGTGGGTAGGAGGCTTGTATGCCACTTGCCTGTGATCACCTGGGTCCACCTGAGAGGAAGCAGGGGAGGTGTGACAATGAACGGGCCGAGTGCGCACGCTCTAACTTAGGAATTTTGAAATTATTACTTCCACACGGGCTGGGGATGAGAGCAAGGACTCAGTGCAAGGACTCATGTGGACTCCTGAGCCCACGGGAACTGGACTAGTCCCTGAGGACTAGGGATGACAGACAAGGTGCTGGCTGGTCTGAAGTGAAGTGAGGAGTGTGGCTCCCAAGCTTGCGGCTGGCATCTATGACCTAGCTGGGATGGCTAGGACTGAGCTGATCCAAACCTGACCAAATGAAGAGGAAGATGTTTGACATGGAGCTGGTGTTAAGTCGCTACAATCTGATAGCTTACTGTGGACTGGACTTTGCTTATGGGTACAGATGCTCCAAGTTCCAAGTGGAACAGCAGATTCTTCAGAAAGGAACATGCCTGTCTCACAGCACTGGTTTGATAGGGATGGGTAATTCAGAAATTGGCCATCTGAAATGGGAAGAGATAAAGGCATGAAGTGGCTGGTTTACACACTTTGATAGGTTTGTTAATTCTTAAATTGATTGTGAAGGAGATGTTCACTTTTGAAGTATGAAAGGGACAATGGCTAGAAAAGCCAAGGGGTGGCCTGTGGGGCAGTGGCTGACTTGGTCTGGCTTCTCCAGCCCCGGTCTTGGTTACTCCCACCAGATTACTGGGTTGTTGTCGTAGGACCATGTATGGAACTCCAGTGTGAGGGCTGGTTAGTCTAGCTGTGCTTCTGGGCTTAAAATGAGCCCTGCTGGAGGCAGAGGGGAATCTCAAAGCCATCAAAACAGAAGAGCCAGAGGTGGAGGGGAGCCTGTCCTTGGACCCAAGATCCCTGTGCCGACCTCCTGGCAGAGGGAGGGCTGAGATGACCTGCTGGCGGAGTGGGATGCACTTAGGGGTACCTATCAGCAGGGCCAAAAGAGCTTTTAGCACTTGCCCAAGCAGGGCCGAGAGGCTCAGGGCTAGAGAGGCGAGCCTGAGGGCACTGCAGAGGGGAGACTGTCCTGATCGAAGCATTGTATCCCAAGAGTGTTCCTGAACCTGAATTGTAGCCTGTTATTTCCCCAATAATCCCCATTATCGTGAGTATTGTCTGTGAGTCTGTGCGGCCACTGCAACGAATTACTGAACCCAGCAGAGAAGTAGGCTGGTGGGTGGTGGCATGTCTGGCCTCATAGGAATCAGCCTTGGGCTGCTGAGGGTGGCTCTGTCTCCCTCTTGTGAAGTTAGAGGAGGTCAGAAGATGCCCCCCCACGGCCTTTCTGCACCCAGCTTCCCAGCCACGCTTCCCCACCAGTGCAATGAGTTGTCTGAGCCCCCCATGTCCCCAGCTCCCTTCTGGGGATCTGGACAGCCTGCCTGACCGTTCCCAGCCCCTCCGCTGCAGGGCCACGCGTGGCTGCAGTGGGCAGGGCCGCGTGCCCGTCCTCATATGTCGGCGCCCAGCTCCGCGCACTGCTTGTCAGAGATGTGAGAGGCCAGGGAGTCGATGATGTCGATCAGCAGCTGCTGGCTCAGCATTCGCAGCGTGGGCAGCTTGGAGACCTGCGGGGGGCAGTGCCCACCAAGGCAACATGGGCCACAATCAGATTAGCACAAGGGCAAACCTCTCTGGGGGCCACCCCCCCCGTGGGAGGCGGGGCCTGACCTTGGTGAACTGATGCACGATGATGTGCAAACAATGCCGCTTCATGTCCAGCGCCTGCGTCTTGTCAGCTGCCTCCAGGATCTGCAAGAGCCGCCGCCTGAGGCCCGGCCCCTGCCTCCTGCCCCACCCCCGGAGGAGGGCAGCCAGGCAACTGCACTACCTGCAGCACGTTCTGCACGGTCACGTTCATCTCCAGGTTCTGCTTGCAGTAGGCCTGCAGCCGGTTGTTGTAGAAGCCATAGTAGTAGGGAGCGGCAAACAGGTAGCTGGGGCTGGTTAAGGAGCTGCAGGCACAGGGACCCCAGCCCCCCACCGACCTTCCTCCTCTGTCCCCCAACAGAGGATATGGGGGGCTCTTGGCTGTTCCTCCTACTGGCCCAGAACCAGAGTGGCCTGCTTTCCCCAGGAGGGACTGGCCCTGGGGTCCACAGGGAAGAGGGGCTGAGCTCAAGCCTGGACTGGACCATAACTTACTCTCTAAATGGGGTTCAGAACCACTTCCAAAAATAGCCTCTATGCATCTTTGCAAGGAGCTCTGGTTGTGCAGTGCTTAAGGCATTTGACTGCTAACCAGAAGGTTGGCAGTTCAAACCCATTAGCCACTCCTCAGAAGGAAGAGTGGACAAGCCACTTCCGTAAAGATTTACCACCTCAGAAACCCAAAGGGGGTCGCTATGAGTCAGAATTGACTCGACGGCAGTGAGTTTGGTTTTGGCATGCCTCTTTTCAGAACCCTCCCGGCCTCACCAAGCCCCCGCCAGGCGTCCTGCAGCCCTGTGCACAGACGCCCAGTGAATGCCAGGGTATCGCTCCGCATGTGTCTGCTTGCCTGCCAGAGCCGGGACGGCCCTTCTGCAGGCAGCTGGGCACAAGAGGCCAAGCGTATCACCCTTCACAGAACCCTTACTGAGCACCAGGCCTAGCGCCAGGCACCAGGAAATTTCCCAGGGGGTTTGGCCATCAGGCGCAGACTGCCGGCCCCCCCCAGCAGCGGCCTGGGAGCCCCAGGGGCACGAGGATCCAGTGAGTCCTCGGGTGGCATGTTGACGTCACCGTAGTAGATATACCGCAGCATGGACTCGAAGGCCTGCCTGCTGGGTACCATCTCGCCGATGGAGATGTTCACCTGCCCATCCTCAGGCATGAAGGAACGGAACATGGCTTCGAAGTAGCTGCAGACAGGGTGGCGAGCGTGGCTCAGCGCAGGTGGCCCAGCACGGCGGCCAGAGGCTAAGCCCGCTGCCCATACCTCCCTCGCCCCCGGCCCACCTGGAGCGGGCGGCCAGGATGGCCTTGTGGGCTGGCCGCGGGTGCCCGTCCAGCAGCAGTGTGATGTCACAGAACTCCGCCCCTGCCCCCTCCAGGTACGCCTTCATGTCCTGGATCAGCGATGTGCCTAGGGGCGAGGGTGGCTCCTGATAGGTACCTCCCAGCCTCCCACAGACCTGCCTCCTTCCCCGGCACCTCGAGTACCGCCTCCCTGCTCACCTGTCCACATCGGACATAGCCTCTGGACAGAGCCTTCCTGGCCGGAGGCCTCACCCGGGCCCCGGGCAGTGCCAACCCTGCCTTCTCAACCCTGGCATGCTCAAGCCCTGTGGCCCTGACACAGCCTCTCAGGCCCCAGGGTCTGACCTGGCACTCTCCCTGCCTGGAGCCCCTGCCCTGCTGTGTGGGGCTCTGGTGTGTCCCGGGGCACAGAGGGCTCAGGGGCTGGGGTCAGGGGGGTGCAGGCTGAGTGGGATTTGTGGGCTCTTCTCATGCCTCTCTAGGCCGCAGACAAGTATAGCTAGGAGACAGCAGCTCAGGGCTCACCGTGACCCCAGACCCATCACTGACCACGGAAGCAATTGGGCCTGACTCCCCAGCCAAACAGAGTTACCCAGTCTCCATCACCAGCAATGGGCTTTGGTTAGGGGTCACTCCACCAGCTGGCACAGCTGCTGGGGACTGCCCTGTGGCCGGTGCTTCACCCCACAGAGATGCCCTGGCATGGGCATGCCTGTGACACACCTGGGGTCCCACTGGTCTCCCCCACAGGCCCTGGTAGGCACTGGCTGAGGCGTCCAAATTTCCTACCAATGGGGGACATGTTCCGCGGGCCCCTCGCAGGGAAGGGGACAGGGGCAGCTCCCTACCAATGTCCACAGGCTGGTCTGAAGGGGCGCGAGGGGGCGGCTGCTGCTTCCGCCGCACAATCTCCACAATGAGCTGGGACGGGAGTTGCTCGAAATCCTTGGTCATGATCACCTGGTGGAAGTGGGACTCCTTCACCACGAAGTTCAGACAGTGCTCCTGGAAGGCAGGCCAGGCAGGCAGGCAGGCAGTAGTCAGCTTCACGCTTGGGGGTGGGGTGGGGTGTGGC
>NW_006922089.1:1006995-1008263 GCF_000298275.1 Orycteropus afer afer | reverse complement strand
TGGTGTCTGTGACCATGGTAGTCCCAGCCTTGCACTGTAAAGCAGGCATCGCCCCTCCCACAATGGGGCAGCCCCACCCCACCCAGAGCGTGCCCCATTGTGTGCCTGCCCTGGCGGACCTTTCCGCGGGTACTGGATCTTGTCTGTGTACAGGAACTGCATGAGCACCTCGAAGGGCCTGGCCTCGGCCTCACGGATGACCACAGGCAACAGGGGTGGCCGGGCACCACCCACAGCCCCACCAGTGGCCTCCCTGGGGGCCACGGATGCTTCCTCCTCCAACTTCTGTAGGAAGAAGGACATGCAAGGTGGCCAGGCGGGGACAGTGCTGGACAAGTGGACATGCCTCACCTGGGCCAGCCTCACCTGGGCATGACTCACCTGGGCCCACCTCATCTGAGCCAGCCTCACCTGGGCACATCTCTCCTGGCCCTGCCTCACCTAGACCAGCCTTGACTGGACATGCCTCACCTGGGCACACCTCTCCTGGGCCAGCCTCACCTGGATTTGCCTCACCTAGACCTCCCTCAGCTGGACATGCCTTACCTACACATGGCTTATCCAGGCCAGCCTCACCTGCACCTGCCTCACCTGGACCCATCTCACCTGAGTGCATCTCACTTGGGCCAGCATCACCTGGGTCAGCCTTACCTGGGTGCACCTCTCCTGGTCTCACCTCACCTGGGCGCACCCCACCTGGGCCAGCCTCACTCGGGCATAGCTCACCTGGGTGCACCTCTCCTGAACCCGCCTCACCTGGGCCAGGCTCACCCGGGTGTACCTCACCTGTACCCACCTGACCTGGATCAGCCTCACCTGGTACACCTCACCTGGACCTGCCTCACCTGGGCCAACCTCACCTGGGTCAGCCTCACCTGGGTGCACCTCTTCTGGCCTCACCTCATCTGGGCCAGCCTCACCTGGGCATGGCTTACGTGGGTACAGCTCACCTGGACCCTCTGCACTTTGTTGCACCTCACCTGGGGCCAGCCTCACTTTGGCATGGCTCACTTGGGTGCACCTCTACTGGGCCAGCCGCACCCGGGTATACCTCTCCTGGACCCACCTGACCTGGGTCAGCCTTACCTGGTGCACATCTCCTGGACCTGCCTCACCTAGGCCAGGCTCACCTGGACCTGCCTTCACCTGGGCAGCCTCATCTGGGTGCACCTCACCTGGATCCCCTCACCTGAGTGCACCTCACTTGGGCAAGCCTCACCTGGGTCAGCCTTACCTGGGTGCACCTCTCCTGGACCCACCTTACCTGG
>NW_006922089.1:1004657-1006270 GCF_000298275.1 Orycteropus afer afer | reverse complement strand
CAGCCTTACCTGGGTGCACCTCTCCTGGACCCACCTCACCTGGCCCAGCCTCACCTGGACCTGACTCACCTGGGCCCACCTCACCAGGCCAGCCTCACCTGGGCACATCTCACCTGGACCTGCCTCACTTGCGTGCACCTCTCCTGGACCTCCTTCCCTGGGTCAGCCTCACCTGGGGCCACCTCATTTGGGCCAGCCTCATCTGGACCTGCCTCACCTGGAGCCACCTCACCTGGGTGCACCTCACCAGGGCCAGCATTACCTGGGTCAGCCTCACCTGGTTGCACCTCTCCTGGACCCACCTCACCTGGGCCAGACTCACCTGGGCCCACATCATCTGGGCCAATCTCACCTGAACCACCCTCAGCTGGACATACCTTACCTAGGTATACCTCATCTAGGCCACCTCACCTGGACCCCCTCACCAGGACCCACCTCACCTGGGCTAGCCTCACCTGGGTGCACCTCATCTGGACCCATCTCACTTTGTTGCACCTCACCTGGACCCATGCCACCTGGGTGTACCTCACCTGGATCCGCCTCACCTGGACGCATCTCACTGGGCCAGCCTCACTTGGATATACCTCTCCTGGACCCACCTCACCTGGGTCAGCTTTATCTGGGTGCACCTCTCCTGGACCCACCTCACTTTGTTGCACCTCACCTGGACCCACGTCACCTGGGTGCACCTCACCTGGACCTATATCACCTGGACCCATCTCACCTGGGCCAGCCTCACCTGGACCTGCCTCACCTGCATACACCTCACCTGGATCCACATCACCTGGGTGCACCTCACCTGGATCTACCTCACCTGGACCCATCTCACCTGGGCCAGCCTCACTTGGGTATACCTCACCTGGATCCACCTCACCTGGGTCAGCCTTACCTGGGTACATCTCTCCGGGACCTGCCTCCCTTGGACCCACCTCACCTGGGTGCACCGTACCTGGCCGCCTCACCTGGACCCACCTCACCTGGGCCAGCCTCACTTGGATATACCTCTCCTGAACTCACCTCACTTGGGTCAGCCTTATCTGGGTGCACCTCTCCTGGACCACCTCACCTAGGCCAGCCTCACCTAGATCTGCCTTATCTGGGCTAGCCTCACCTGGGTGCACCTCACCTGGACCTCTGTCACCTGGCTGCACCTCACCTGGATCCACCTTACCTGGACCTACCTCACCTGGGCCAGCCTCACCTGGCTATCACTCACCTGGACCACCTCACCTGGGCCAGCCTTACCTGGGTGCACACCTCCTGTACCCACCTCACCTGGGCCAGCCTCACTGAGGTGCACCTCTCTTGGACCTACCTCACCTGCACCCGCCTCACCTGGGTGTACCTCAGCTGGACCTACCTCATCTGAGCCCCCATCACTTGGGCGTACCTCACCTGGGCCCACCTCACCTGGGCCAGCCGTTCCCGCGCCTGCACAATCTTCCTCCGCAGCCAGCGGCTCCGTGCTGTGACGATGGCCACGTGGCCCTGCACGCACTCCTCTTTCTGTGGCAGAGACAGTTCTCAGTGGAGAGCGTGGGATCCTGCCTCAGACAGAGGCCCAGGCAGAGGCAGGCTACCAAACAGGCCAGGCTCCCTGCCCCTGGCACAGC
>NW_006922089.1:996849-1003492 GCF_000298275.1 Orycteropus afer afer | reverse complement strand
GACCCCTCCTTGGGTTTCCCAGGTGGTAGCACTATGGAAGGAGATTGTCCAACCTTCCTCGCCTGGCCTGTCTTATGATTTTGAGTTTGGTTCCACGTTTGTCTCTCACTCTATCCAGGATCTCCTACAATGAACCCTCTCTGAGTGGTTGACAGTGGTAGATGGGCACCATCTAGTTCTTCTGGTTTCACAGTTGTATAGGCTGAGGATTGCATGGTCTACCAGTCCCTTGGACTGTTTCCATTAGTCTTTGGTTTTCTTCATTCTTCTTTGCTCTGGACGAGGAGACCCATTGTTGCATCTAGATGGCTGCTTGCAAGCTTTTAAGATCCCAGTCACTACCTGCCAAAATGGGATGTGGAACAATGTTTTGTGTAGTGTGTTATGCCAACTGAGCTCGATGTCCCCTGCGACTATGGTCTGGGCCCTGCTTCTCACTAACAGCACCGCTCTGTGTCGCGGCCTCTGCACTGAGTGGGGCTGACACAGAACCTGCCCAGAGATTGGGGTGCTGGTGCCTCAGTGCAGCGTTGCTGCTTCTACTCACCTCTGAGGCTGGCTGGGCTGGCTGCTTGGCTGTTGTGGGGCCGAAGTCCAGGCCAAACACGTCTCGGGACTTCTTACAGCCGCCTCGGTCCTCGGGCGCCAGGGCTGGCACCTCTTCAGAAGCAGAAGCTCGCTCAGGCACCTCCGCCCCACCAACCTGTCCAGAGGGCACACCAAGCTAAGAGCAGGGACCAGGGGCCCCGCAGGCACCGGAGACTCAAGCCCCCGCCCCAACAGCGCCTGGGAACAGGGTGCAGGGCAGGAAGCCACAGGGTGGGCTGGCTCATTGCGTGTGACTGCGGATGGCTCATCGCGTGTGACTGCGGATGGCTCATCGCGTGTGACTGCAGATGGCTCATCGCGTGTGACTGCGGATGGCTGCATGGAGGACCAGGGTCCCAGGGCCCCCAGGACAGGCCTGCGGCACAGGGAGGGTGGCAGGTGTGGGATGTTTCAGGCTCCCTCGGCCGTGGGTGGCCAGACCAGAGGGCGAGGATCAGCCGGGCAGGTGTGCAGGGCGGCTGTGCAGGCCGCTCCAGCCCGGCTTCCACTGCTGTGGGGACCCCTGGCACCTCACGCACCTCGCTGTCAGAGCTGGGCTGCACCACCTCCCAGGTCTGGAAGTCCACGTCGTAACAGTGCAGCTCGTTGGGCAACGTGTTGTCTGCCGCACCTCCGAACACGTACAGGTGGCGGTCGAAGGCCACCATGGTGTGCCCATAGCGCCGCTGTGGGGGTGGCGGGGAGCCCCGCAGCAGGTGCTCGGTGGGGATACGTGTCCACCTGGGGGACGTGGGAGGGAGCTGGACCCTGGGGCTGCTGCCGACACTGGGGCCCCCCATACCCCCTTCCCTGTGCCCGTCTGAGAACTGGGGCAGAGTGTGATCAGGGGGGCACCAAGTCCTGCACAGACCGGCGCCATGGCAGGTGGCCGAGCCCTCCGCCAGGCCTGCCCGATCCCCACAGCCAGGCCCTACAGCAGCTGCTCCTGCAACGCTGCCCACAGACCCGGGAGCCCAGTCAGCCGGACACCCTGCCAGCAGCGCCTGTGTGGGTGGGACATGGAGCCTGGGGACTGTGCACACACAGCAGACGTGACCACAGGCCCGTGCCATTCCTCTCTAGGGCTGGCCCCCTGCAACCCCTCCATTACTCCCTGCACCGCTCCAGACGCGGTGGGCCCCTCACCCACTCCCAGCCTCCTCTTTGCTCCCAGCCCCTCTACAGCCTGGTGAGTGCCTTGTCATTCCCTGCTCAGTGAAGTCGAGTCTGGCCAGGGCCAGAGGATGGTATAGGGCAGAGGCTGGAGGCTGGCAGGGCTGGGCTGAGCAGCAGTACAACTGACGAGAAGAGGTATGACTTGCCAACAAGGACTGCCAGAGTCCACTCTGAGGCATGGTGCTTCCCAGAGACTGGGTGGGGAGGGCCTGCGTTTACTGGCCAGGCACTGGGATGACAACAGTCCATCGTAACAAGACAGAGAACAGAACTGGGGTACAGGGCCTGTGGGCAGTGCCACTGCAGGGTGGGGACCCCAATTTTATGAGGGACCCAAGTTGGCTTCCCTGTCCTGCGTGAGTCAGGCCCTCCTCCCAGGCCTGGCCAGCCTGAGAGTGGAGCTGGTCCGCTCTGCGGGGAGGCCGGCCTCTCCTCCTACCTCCCCCAGCCTTGGCCTGGAGGGCAGCTCCCGGTGCTCCAACCTGGGCTCCTAGACCCGAAGCGAGGCCAGCGCCACCGCCAAGTGCAGGTCAATCACAGAGCCAAGGGTGAGCAGCAGAGAGAGGGGTATTAATGCCAGAAGCTCCGGGGCCTATGCACCCCTCTACTCTCTCACCGTCGGAAGTCACCTATGCCGTCTGCAGGTGGTGCTGGTGGCACTGACCAAGCCCTTCCCCCAGAGGAAGGAGCAGGTGCCGCCCAGGGACAGCCACACCCAGGGACCCAGTGGTCTTGTGTGCAGTGTGCACACCCATGCTCCCTGCTGTAGGAGGGGAGGGCAGCAAGCAGACGTAGGCTCTGGGCTGACTTTGGGTCAGCTGGGTCACCCTCACCTGCCCAGGGCCCCGCCGACTCACGTCTTGTCCTTGAATTCAAACTGGAACAGGTTGTTGGTGATCTTGGCCCCGCTCTGTCCCGAGAACACAAACATCTTGTCTCGACACACTGCCACGGGGAAGTTGCAGCAGGAGGGGGGGATCTCGCCACTCTGGGCCACCTGGGGATGGGCACAGAGCTCAGCCCAGGTTTCCAGGCCCAGGTCAACCGCAGCACTGGAGCGACTTTTGCTTTTAAAATGTCCCTGAAGAAGGCTGACTGATCCATCCTTGCAGATGAGTTTAAAGGGTGAGGAACAGCTTCCCACCCAATCTCGTCTCACAAACCACAAAGCAAACCAGGTACTATCCGGTTGACTCTGACTCACGGCGCCCCCAGGTGTCAGCACAGAACTGGGCTCTGCAGGGTCTCACCGGCTGGTTTCTACAAGCAGACGGCCAGCCTTGCCTCCAAGGTGCCTCTGGGGGGACTCGGAACGCCACTCTTTCTGTCTGCAGCTGAGTGTGTTGACTACCCATTGGTCGTGCGGGGACTCCAGGTTTGAATCAAAACCCACACCCACTGTCGTCCAGTCTATTCTGACCCACAGCGCCCCTAGAGGACAGAGTGGAACTTCCCCAGGGTGTATCCCAGGCTGTCGATCTTCAGGGAAGCAAAGCCCTGACCACACCCACTGCCCTGGAGTTGATTCCGACTCCTGTGAACTGCTGGGGCAAGGAACCCCATCACTGCAGGGGCAAGGAACAGCATGTGGGGACAGTGGGACGCTATGACAGCTGACCTGAGAGTTCTAGTAACCAGGACACTGGAAAACGGATCAGATCAAAATGGCATCTGTTGCTTGGAACATTCTACTGACCCACAGCACAGAGCCTGGGGAGGGGCCTTGGTGACGTCGCTGCCGCTAAAACTGAAGGGGGTCACAGAGGAGATGAGGAGGGGAGCAAGGCAAGGAATGGGCTGGGGTTGGGCAGGGGAGAAGGCACCCAGCCCGGCCCCCACAACCCTCACCTCCTCCCAGCATGTGAGCTCCCGGTCCTGGAGGCCAATTGTCCACATGTCGTTCAACCTGCGTTAGGACAGGGTGGTGACCCTCACTGCTGGGCCTGGCTGCCAGGGAGGCATGGCCCTGCCAGGAGGGCTGGCCCTAAGGTGTGAACTTTACTGGAGGAGGGCAGCTGTATCGTGTCCCTGTGGGGCCGTGATGGCAGGACGAGCCCGCGCATACCCAGGGCTAGCCCCTGCCTGGCCCAGCAACATGCCCAAAGTCTGTGCACCCAGTCACTGTCTCTATTGCTGGTGGGGACTGCAGGGAGGCCATGCTCATGGAAACCACCACCAGTGGCACAAGGAAGAGTTTCTGCAATGCAGTGGCCAGCAGCCCAGGGCTGAGGGGCCGGGAGCCAGGGGCTGAGAAGGGCCGGGTCTGAACCCCAGTGCTGCCACTGCCCACCACCCCCAAAGCCCCTTCTCACCCCACTGCCAACCCCACAGGGCTCTGGCCCCTTGCTTTGGGAACACGTACATGCTCAGCCTGATGCATGAACACAAGCTGTGCTGGCACCCTCCTTCCCCAGGGGATGAAGGGGATCGAGCCCCATGGACCTGTGTGGAGCAGGAGGGGGGCCCCTCCCCGCACGTGTCCCCACACCCACCTTCCCAGGAGACTCTAAGGCAGGGAGGCATTCAAACCCACTGGGCTGACCTTTGTGGCCCAGGAAGACCCGCTCCATGCCTCAGCACACTCAGTAGGATGGTAGGACGGGGTGGGAGAGTGGGACGGCGCGGGGCAGCAGGAAAGGGCGGGGGCAGCTGGACGGGGCCTGCTCTGCACCTCAACACGCCCAGGGGGACTGAGGGATGGGGAGGCAGCGGCACAGGGCGGGCGCCACCTACCTGGCGTTGCCATCGTAGCCGGCAAAGATCCAGAGCTTGTCACTGTACACGGTGGCACCGTGGGCAGACCTAGCAACCGGCAACCTGGAGGGGGACCGAGGAGTGAGGCCATGCGTGCACCCAACCCCCACCGGCCTGCTCATGCGGCACGTGTGCCTGCACCCTGGGCGTCCCTGCCTGGGCCCCCCTACGTGTCTGGCCTGATGGCAGGCTCCGAGGGCCTCCAGCCTGGCATTGGTAGTAACTGCACCAGAGCGAGGGGCACAGCCAGGCTGAGCCCGAGATATGCAATAGGTGCTTAGGGAGACTCAGGCCCCCACACAGCCCCTGGACCCCCTCCCCGCTGGCTTTGCAAAGGCAGGCCAGGGACGCTGGTCAGCCATCTGTCCAGGTGTCTTCTAATCCAGGTGTCTTCTAACTTCCAGTCCAGGCCTGGAGGTGGCCATGGCCACACTCGGCCAGGAATCAGGGAGCCCCAGGGGTGCAAATGGTGACCACGCTGAGCCACTAACTGAGAGGTGGCAGTCTGAGTCCACCCAGAGGCACTCGGAAGAAAGGCCTGCTGATCTACCAAAACCAGCCACTGCAAAGCCCGCGGGGCTCGGTGCACAGGGCAACCTTGAGTCAACTCCACGGCAGCTTTTTTTTTTTTTTAACCCATTCCCAGCCGGCCTCCCTGAGGTTCCTCAGTTGTGATGCGACAGGGAGGGGGGTGAGGGGTGGAAAGGTCCCCTGCTCCTCAGGGCCCCGTGCAGTAGCCACCAGGACACCCCAGGAGTCTCAGCGAAGCATCTCACCGTCCTTCAATCTTCCACTCGGTCCACTGGCCAGTCGCAAATTTGTATTCAAAGAGGTCATTTTTATTCTTCAAGTTAGAATTAGAATAGATGTCCCCGGTGTAGCCCCCTGGGGAGAACAATAAATGATCAGACCCAAGGCAGGGTTTTAGCATCTTTGAGGTGCTGGAGACGGGGGCTGAGCCCGGCCTGCTGAAAGGCTTTCTGGAACTTCTTCCACCAGCCCCAGGGAGCACCAGTGGCCTGCCTGTCTCTGGGGACACAGATGATCAGAGCCCTGTCCCCTGCCCTGCTCAGGGGAGGCCACCTCCTGCCTGTCACAAACAATTCCCACCCTGGGAGATGGGGACAGTTAGGGAAGGGGGCCCAAGAGCTGAAGGGGCCCAGAGGCGGCCATGACTCAGTCCAGGAAGGTCATGGGCAACTTCTCAGAACTGGGAGGGCTCTGGCAGGAGAGGCTGAGCATGGGCAGGGAGAGCATGCCAAGCAAGGCCCAGCCTGAGAGGCAGCTTCACACCGAGGCCTGGGCAGGAGGGTAGGACAGTGGGACAGGGGGCCGGGGGCCAGGCAAAGGCCCAGGGGCTGCTCACCGAAGACGAACATGCTGCTCCCGTAGACGACAGCCGAGTGGTGGTAGCGGGGCGCTGGCGGGATGCCGGTGGTGAAGGCCCTAGCACAGCATGCGGGATGTGAGTGGTGGCAGGCCAGCAGGGGCCCAGGCCCACACCCAGCGCCCCTGCGGGCTCAGGCCTCCTCTTACTTTTTGGATTTTGAACGTAATATGTGGCTCCTTACAGAAACTTAAAAGAATCACCAAAAACACCAAATGTAGGTGCTAAGAATGGACAAGGATGATGGTCGAACAGTATGATTAAAGTCCCTGCGCTGCGCATGAGAAGGTTGTTGAAGGAAAGGTTTTATTACATGTGTATCTGCCACAGTTTAAAACACACACACACACACACACACACACACAAAACCTGACAGGCACTAAAACACATAGGTCACCACGGTGTCTGCCGCACATTTCTACCTCTGCATCACGTAAAATGGAATCCCAAGGAAGATGCTTTGTTATCTGTTCTTTCAGCACAACCGCAGGCTGCCACTCAGGCTTGCCCCACTCTTGAAACACCTGCGTCTGCATCTGTGGCGGCTGCCACTGCCCAGCCGCCCGCACCCCGCATGTTTCACAGATTGAATTAAAACCTACCGAGCCTGCGTTTCCAAGCCTGCTCCTTTTCAGAATTTTATTTCGTACATAAGCAGTTTTTAACAAAGAATTGTAAATTCTTCAGGGACGATTGATTATAAAGACAAATCTGTAAATGGGAGCTCTGGTGGCATAG
>NW_006922089.1:995034-995919 GCF_000298275.1 Orycteropus afer afer | reverse complement strand
GTGGGCGGCCACACAGGTTGGGCGGGACCAAAGCATTATCCAGCCATCAGGAGTCAGCCAGTGGCTAAACTCAGGGCTGGAAGGTGCCCAAAGGCCAGGCATCATCTGTAACTCACCCTGCACTCCAGCGGCCCCAGTTACACGTCTCAATGTCCTGTGTCTGAGGCTGCCCACTGCGGTGTGAACACTCACCCACTCCTCGGGAGAAGATCTTTCCTTTTGTCTCTCCTGGCCCTCTTCATTGTAGAAACATGTAATGTCTACCCTACCTCAAAGACACCAAACCACTGTCTGGAGTCCATTCCGACCCACAGCGCCCCTAGAGGACAGAGTGGAACTGCCCCAGAAGGTCTCCCAAGGCTGCCAATCTTCGCAGAAGCCAACTAACTACCTCATCTTTCTCCGGCAGAATGGCAGATGCATCAATTGCCAACCTTTTGGTTAGCAGCTGAATGCTTTAACCACTGCATCACCAGGGCTCCTGCTAATGAACAGGATTGGAAATTATGCACCATAGTCCTGGACATGAAGAAACCCAGGAAAGAAAGAAAAAGGCTTAGAATGGTTCTGGGCCTGGCAACCCAGGACTGGGCCCCTCCCCTCAGCTTCCTGCGTTTTCCCTGAGGGTCGGGACGACACTGGCTGTTGGAATCAGCAGAGGATAACACTGTTTGATAAGAACAGGTGGGGAACCAAAGACCAGGCAGCTCACCTGCACCAGGAGCAGTCCTTCACGTCGAAACGCAGGAGGTCGTTCAGCATTGTCTTCCTGCAAGGGCCAGAGAGAGAACGCGGCAGTGGCCCTGGGAGTCCCAAGAGTCACGTTACTGGGTTGCTTGTGGCTGGGTTGCTGGCCCCAGCAAGGTCCCCCAGTTGGTGCAGGGG
>NW_006922089.1:989172-993919 GCF_000298275.1 Orycteropus afer afer | reverse complement strand
AGCCACACAGCCAGGCTGCAAGCTTGGAAGGCAGGGATGGGATGAGCATCCTTGCTACATACAGCTGGACTGAAGGCAAATTGTTTCCTGTCTGTTAGTGTCCCATTTGTGCTTATGCATAGTGTGCTTATGGCTACAGTTGCCACACAGATTCTGGGCTACCAAACACTCTTAGGGATGGGGGCCTCCTGCTCCTCCCTCCCTGCCCCTCAAATCTCCCTTCCCCCCACCATGTTCTCTGCATCTCCTCCCTTCCCAGTGCTGGGCACCAGGACCTCTCCTGGTTGGGGGACCTCATTCATTCTGAAGTCAATGCTACAGGAGAGGCTCTTTCCTTGTCCCATTCTGGGGGGTAGGGTACGGCAGGAACTGAGCAGCCCTGCCCTGGTGGAGCCAACCTAGCAACCGAGGAGGCAGAAAAACCATGAAATATCCACGTGCGCCGAGACAGGTGAGCGGGTGAGAGGGCAGGCAGGGCCTGGCAGTCGCCAGTTCACACAGGTGCAGGAGGAGGGCAGGGAGGGGGCAGGGAGAGACACGTGTGCACCGGGGGCAGATCCTCCATGCAGAGAAAGCAGCCAGGACCAGGACAGGGGCCCGGCCAAGGCACACACAGCGAGGCAACTGGCGAACAGAGCTCAGGGCGTGGGCATCACAGGGTTATGCGCTCATCAAGGACACGCTCCACACGTATTTTAAAATGGAGCTCTGGTGGTCCAGTGCCTAAAGCATTTCACTGCTAACCAGAAGGTTGGTGGTTCAAACCCACCAGCCACTCACATCAGAAAGACTGGGCAATCTACTTCCATAAAAATTTACCACTTTGGAAACCCAAAGGGGGTCACTATGAGTCGGAATTGACACGATGACAGTGAGGTTTTGTTTTTTTTTCCCCATAACATACTACACAAAAACACTGTTCTACATCCTAATTTGGTGAGTAGTGACTAGGGTCTTAAAAGCTTGCAAGCGGCCATCTAGATGCAACAATGGGTCTATCCTCATCCAAAGCAAAGGAGAATGAAGAAAAGCAAAGATTCATGGAAACAATTAGTCCAAGGGACTGGTACACCATGCAGTTCTCAGCCTATAAGACTATGAGACCAGAAGAACTAGATGGTGCCTGGCCACCACTGTCAACTATTCAGAGGAGGGGATCTATGTAGGAGACCCTGGAAAGAGTGGAAGAACAATGTGGAATATAACTCAAAATCATAAAAAGGACCAGGTTTGCTGGTCTGACAGAGCCTGGTGAGACCCCCAAGACTATGGCCCCTACCTACCCTTCAGGCCTGGGACTAAACTCACTCCTGTGGCTTCCAGCCAAACAACAGACAGGCATATGGGGGGAACATTGACACCAGGTAGATACACTCCTTGGAGCGATCAATCATGGTAGACCAGAAGGGCAGTGTTTGCACAAGGAGACAGCTTGGGGGACGGAAGTGCATGGGAGGGAAGGACACAGGGAAAAGGTAACTACAGGGAGGAAGTGGGAGGGGAGCTGGTTACATGGTGGGGAATTGCAGTAATGTCATGAGACAAAAGTTGTATGAACTGCTGTACGGAAAATGAATTTGCCCTGTAAACTTTCACCCAGATCACCATTTAAAAATTTAAATAAATAAAATGGGTCTTCTGGCTGTTCACGGCAAAGCAATTGTGGGAGAGATCGGCTAGGAGCCAGGAGATCATGCCCAGGTGGCCAACGGGGGCCTTCAGCACTGAAGGGCCAGGTAGTGTCTGGGCCCAGGTCAAAACCCCCAGGTCCAAGGTCAGGGTGCCATCAGAGACCAGTCCTTGTTGGGGCTGAGGGTGTGGGCACATCAGGCTTGGCCATGTGCCAACATCCCCCCCCTTGACCCAGGGAAACAGCTCCCAGCCACAAGGATCCCGGTGACCCTCGGGCCACAGAGGGTGTATGGCAGCGACACTTACTGACGAGAGAAACTGAGTGTATTCAGCCCAGTTAAGCTCCTGCCTGGGGCCGACCCTGCGAAGGTCCACATTTCAGCCCCACCTGAGGCAGGCTCCCAACCCTTCCCAGAGTCCTGGTGTGCCCTGTCACACGTCCCTGGCTCCCTTGAGCACATCAGTGGAGAAGGGAGAGAGCGAGGGACAGAAGCCCTGCTGAGCTCTCTGCTTGGAGCTCTCACCTCTTTCCTGGCTTCTCAGACTCATCTCCCAGGTCAACAACCCCTCCAGGAAGACAAGACCTGCCCTCCTGTCGCCCACAACACCCTGGCCCATCTGTACGGCTTCCCCTCGGGCAGGCCCACCCCAGGTGAGTAGATTACAAGGAAACATTCCAAGGGAAGCAGTGGCTGCTGGGACCGAGGGTTAACCTCGGGCCATTATCTTTAATTCACTAATTCATTTATTATTTATATTTTTGCAGTGTCCCTGCCCCTCCCCGCCTCCCCCCATAACCACAAAGAAAGTTTCCTACTATATTTGGGAGCTCTGGTGGCATAGTGCCTGAGGCATCTGACTGCCAACCAAAAGCCTGGTGGGTTTGAACCACCAGCCACTCCTCAGAAGGAAGATGGGGCAATCTACTTCCATAGAGATACCGCCTCGGAAACCCGAGGAGGGGTCGCTATGAGTCGGATCCAACTCCACAACAATGTTTGTTTTTTACATATAAACCTTTCTTTGGCTTTTTACAATAATGAACTAATACAATATTTGTCCTTCTGTGATTGACTTATTTCACTCAGCATAATGTCCTCCAAGTTCATCTATGTTATGCACGTTTTACAGATTCTAGGTTACTCTTTAGGGTTGCATAGCATTCCATTGTGTGTATGTACCATAGTTTGGTTATCCATTCCTCAGTTGGACACCTAGCTTGCTTCCATCTTTTGGCTATTGTAAACAGTGCTGCAATGAACATGGGTGTGCATATGTCTGTTCTTGTCCTGACTCAAACTTGTTTAGGATACATACCTAGTAATGGAATGGCTGGGTCAAATTAGAAATTGGTATTTCTAATTCCAACTTTTTAAGGAATCATCAGGCCATTATCTTTGGCCAAGGAGCACCTGCCACCATTTCACTGGGGACGCTTTGAGCCATGGAGGTGTGACCATCAGCAAGCCATAGGCTCGCTGCCAGGAGCTGATCACAGGGTTGGAAAACCCTCGTGGGAAGTGGGACACACAGGAAGTAACACCCTGTCCTTCATGCCTTCTCAGCTGCAAAGTGTGGGGTGGCAAGGCCCTGGGGGACATGTTGGGCAGCAGCACCTGGCAGGGGTGACAGCCAGGGCAGCTGTGTTTCTTTCAAAGCTGTATCCGCTCACTCAGAACAAGAGGGACTTTTTTGTGTGTTTTTAAATAGTGATTTGGGTGAAAAGTTTACAGAGCATGTTGGTTTTCTATTCAATAATTCATACACATTTTGTTTCATACATTCATTACAACGCCCATGACGTAACAGCCTCTCCCCACTTCCTCCCGCGGCTCCCATTTCCCTGTATCCTTCTTTCCTGCCCCTTCCTGCCTTCTGAGCCTTCTCCCTGGGCACACGCTGCCCTTTGATCTCATAGGGTTCATTGTCCTAATGAGTTTGTAGCTCCCTGGTGTTACTGTTCACCTAATAGGCCTGTCTATCGTTTGGCTGAAAGTTGAGCCACAGGGGTGAGTTCCGTTCCTAACATGAAGGGTGTCTAAGGGCCGTTGTCTGGGGGTTCAAACAGTAATAGAGTCATTTCTGTGTGTTCCCCACTGCACATCACACGGAAGGGTTGAGTAGGATCTAGGCGATCAGCTTGGGCTTTACAGAACAAGTCCAGAGAAGCTCTGGGAGGGGCCAGAAACCCAAGGGTCAACACTTGCTGCTGAATCTGAGAAGTACAAAAGCACACAATGTCCGCCACACCAGCACAGTGAGACTCACAGCGCCCCTAGAGGACAGACGATCTCCAACGCTGTCAATCTCCATGGAAGCAAAGCCCAAACAAAACTCACTGCCATGGGCCTTGGGGTTTGGAACCATAGCCTCGTCAGGGGACATCATCCTCAACTGGCACAATACAGCACATAAAAAGCTTGCTCTGCACCCTACTTTGGTGAGTACTGACCAGGGTCTTAAAAGCTTTTGGCCATCATCTAAGACGCAACTATTGGTCCCCTCTCGTCTATAGCAAAGAAGAGTGAAGAAAATCAAAGGCAAAATCAAATTTGGAAACAATTAGTGCAAAGATATGATGGGCCACGAGGACCTCAGCCTCCACAACCCCAAGACAAGAACTAGATGGCGCAGGGCTACCAATGGCAACTGCTCAGCAAAGGATCAAAACGGGAGGTCCTGGTCAGAGTGGGAGGAAGAATGTGGGACAAAATTCAAAAACACAAAAATGACCTGAATTACTGGCCAGATAAGAGACTGGTGGAACTCCCGAGACTATGGACCCAAGTTAGCCTTTTGGGCTAGAAATGGGCTTGCTTCCGTGGACTGGTTCTCAGCCCAACAGTAGAAAGACCTACATGCAGAACACCTACCCCAGGGCAATGCACCCACCTATGCTATTAAGATGCACCTCTGACATCAATCAGCCACGAGCCATCAGGGGGGCAGCATTCACAGAGAGGGAAAGCTGGACAGACGGGAATGCAGAGCTAAGAAGGGCACGGGGTGGGGGGGTGTCACGGGGAGGAGAGCTTTTCATGGTCGGGGACGGTAATTGGGCCGTGAAATCAATGTGTATGAACTGCTGAATGTGAAATAAATCTGCTTTGTAAAT
>NW_006922089.1:970918-988772 GCF_000298275.1 Orycteropus afer afer | reverse complement strand
TCCACAGTAGTGATATCCATTATCATGGAAGCCGACGGCCTCATCTTTCTCCTAAGAAGCGGCTGGTGGGTTCAAATTCCCCAACTAATGCTTTATCCACTGCACCACCAGAGCGCTTCCCAAGTGCGGACGGTTCAAGTTTCCAGAATTCCAGTCAATGGAATGAACAAAGCATACAGAATATGGATAATCCTCACCATGAGCTGGCCGCTAACTGCAGATACTCACACCCCACAGATGCGGAAACTGAGGCTTGGAGTGTTTCCACAGCACCTGGGAGGACAGCAGCGACCCTGCAGAGGCCCCGCCCCCAGCCAGCACGCCTGTCTGGTCCCAACACTCCCGGGGTCAGACTCACTCACCCGTTGTCTCCTCCAAATACGTAGATGGCATCTTTATAGGCCACCACCGTATGCTTGCTGCGCCTGTAAACAAAGGAGTGGCGGCGGGCCGTAAGGCCGGGATCCCCTTGGGGGGCACCCAAAGGATGATACCAAGACGAATTGCCACAGAGGACGGCTGACACCTCTCCACCGCGAAACCAACCAAGTCCCATACCTTCAATCGACACCTACGCGGGGACCCCTGACTCCGCCCCAGGACTCCATGACTCTCCCCTGACCACAGCAGGGCACCTGGAACCTTGACTCGAGACCCTGCTCCGGGTCACCCCGCTCTGGAACCCCTAGGATCCCCTTCTCTTGTCCTGAGCACCGTCCCGAACACACACACCCCCCCATTACCAACTCCTGGGAACCAAGCTCCAAACTCGCCCGTGAATTCCGCTCTGGGAACCCGAAATCCACCGTACCGGGCGCCCACGAACTCGTCGCAGGGCGGGAGGCGCCGCCAGCGATGTACAGTCTCAAAGGGCCCAAAGTTGAGCGTCAGGTACTCGACGCTGTCCGAGCAGCTGTGGTCAAAGTCCACGCTTGGAGCCACCTTGGAGCGCGCGCCGCCTACCAAGGCTCCAGCCCCAATCGGGCCCCCCGAGCCTCCTGGAGCAGCCATCCCTACTCAATGCCGGCTCAGCCGCCAGGTCTTTGGGCCTTGCGGCCACCGCCCCAGGCTGGCCGGTGGGACTACATTTCCCGGCGATCCCTATACCGCCCGCCCAGCACTTCCGGCCAGCACCGCGCTTCCGCTCGCTCGACCTTCCCGATAGGCCTAGGCACGTCGTGACAGGCAGGGCCAGTGCGGACCCTGGGGCGCCCCTTCGCAGCGAGACTGTAGCCTTCTGGGAAGTGTTTCCGGCGAAGTACGAGCGTCCAGTTTCTCGCTCCCGTCCCCAGCCCTGTCCAGACTGCTCTTCCTTTGCGCCTGTCAGACCTACGCCGCACGGGGATCCTCCGCTGCGAGCCAGCAGTTCCCGGCATGCCTTGTCTGCGCGTGGCTCCACCTGGGATCGTCCCCCGCTCCCAGGACAGGGGGGCGGAGGGTTCCGTGCTTGCAGTGGCTAACGTAGGCGACCCAGCCATCAGTTTTCTGTTTGCACCCTCAGCTCTGGCCCCATGGGTCTCCCCTCTTGTTGGCTGGGAGGCACTGGGCAACTGCTGGGAAAATGGGGTTTGTAAGAAGTGGGAACCCACTTCTTACAGCCTTAAGTGGGCAAATACAGACCAAGTGCTAGTCACTGCCTCTCACCGCTGTAAAAGCACTTCCTGTTTCAAGTCCTTTGCTTGTGCTGTCCCTGCTACCTGGAGTGCCCTTGGAGGAGCCTTCCCTGACCCCAGGGGCAGAATTAGTTGCTGCTGCCTCTAGGTGCCCACTGGTGAACTTCGAGGCACTAAGCATTCTACAGCTGTGCCTGTCTCCCTCCACCCCCAAACCCCGTGAGCATTTGCCCATCACGCTGTGAATCAAAGATCTGCAAACGGGTGCGTTTTAATTTTAAGATCAAGTCTAAGATGTTGCAGGGTCTGCAGGGAAGCAGTTCCAAAGAGGGAGCAGAAGCAGGGCCTCCCCTGCCTCCAGTGCCAGCCATTTGGCTGCCAAGGCAACTTTTTAAAGCTTAGGCCTCTCTGCAGGGGAGCCAGATAGCTGAAGGTGAGTGCTGGCAGGGCTCAGGTTCTGCCCTACGAGGATCCTGGAAAATTAGAGGTTGGCACCTGCCCCAGGGCACTTGGCCTCTGTCCCTGGTGCCCCTGCCAGCCTGTCCAGGTCTGCTGTGTGTGAGCTCAGGTTCCTTTCACGGTGAGCCAGGACATGTCACCAGTCCTGCAGGAATGAAGGGAGGAGGGATCAGGAGCAAAGGAAAGCAAGGTTCCTCCCCCACTCTGGGCCTTAGAAGCAGCTGGCCCACAAGGGCTGCAGGGAGCCTACTGGTGGCAGAGGGGTGTGCACTTGGGCAGAGGGGATGCACCAATGGAGGCTCTGGGTTGCAGTGACCAAAAGGACAGTCAAGAAGGACAGGGGAGAACACGTACTTGCTGTGCAGACTAAACAGCCTTCAGGAGGGCGAGAGGGAGAGAGAGAGAGACAGGTAGAGCGCCTGCCAGTCAACAGCCTGCCAGTTAATGGCCTGCCAGTCAACTGCCTGCCAATGCTTGAAGCGGTGGCCGCCCTCCTCCCATTCTGAGGCCCCAGCATCCTGCTCCCCAGTGGCTTCCAGGCTTCCCCCAGTCCGTGGAGGTGCTCTGGAAGCAGGGCTGGTCCTAGAAGTTCACCTTGACACACCACTCCTCCCCACACACACAGCCCCCCTTCCCTGCCTATCTGCCCAGATCTCATACACTAGTCCACTCCCGAATGGCAGCCCGTGCCTTGCACCGCCCTAGGACTAAAGTGAGGTGTGGGGACTTAAGGTTCCCAGTGTTCTAACCCCGCTGGCCCCCACTCACTCCACTTCCCGCTTCCGGATGGTTCGGCCGGAGGCCAGCACCTCGGCCACCTTGCTCACGATGGGGTCGTAGTTCATGCTAGCCACAGCAATCACCTCGTCGCCTCTGTAGGGAAAGAGCAGCCCAGTCTGAGGATGGCCTCCCAGCAGCCCCCTGCTGACAGGACGCTGACAAGTTGCTGCCCACCTGGGGCAGGGAGGGGTCTTGCGCATCTCACTGGTTGGACAGCAGCTGTGTTCTAAGCACCCAGCTCTCCCTGTTTCGCACCTGCCGCTCAGGGCTGGACTCCGGTCCCAGGTTCACCACTCCAGCTGTGTGTCTCCTCCACTATAAACGCAGCTGTCAACACCCACCTCCGAGCTGACACGTGCTGCCCCAGGCTCCTACATCTCGCCTGACTCCGCCCTGTGGCTCGCTGCACATGCCTCCCTCGGGCACTCTGTCTCCTCCCAGACCAAGTTCCCAGTGCTCACCACAACCGCCTCCGGCCCCTTGTTCTCACTTGGTGTAAAAGGCCACGAACTTCAGCTCCTCCAGGTCACCCTGAATGATGACATCATCAAAGCCTTCTCCGTAACCTGCGAGGGGGGCAGAAGGGGTGGGATCCACGTCCTAGGCCCTGGTCCCTCCTAATTCCTCATAGGCAACCCCCCCATGACCCAGCTCCCTAGTTCTCGGGTAATCCATGGCCCCACCCCCAGCGGGTTCCAAGACACTTATTCCTAGTGCAAGGAGCTCTGGTGGCTTAGCCAAGACATTTGGCTGCCAACCAGAAAGTCAGCAGTTCAAACCTGGTCTGCAGGAGGAAAATGTGACAGTCTACCTTCCTAAAGATTTACAGCCTTGGGAACCCAGTGGGGGTCGCTAAGTGTCAGAATCTACTCACTCAACGGCAGTGGGTTTGGGTTTTTTTTGGGGGGGGGTTTGTTCCTAGTGCGCTCGCGGCCCCCTCCCAGGATGCTCGTGCCCCCCCCCCATGCTGACGTCTCATCCCCGGGGTGCTCATGGCCCCGCCCCAGAATGCTCATGGCTCCGCCCCACGATGCTGACGGCTCCGCCCCAGGATGCTCGTAGTCCTGCCCCAGAATGCTCATGGCCCCGCCCCAGAAAGCTCATGGCCCCGCCCCAGGATGCTGACGTCTCATCACCCGGATGCTCATGGCCCCGCCCGGGGATGCTCACACCCCGGTCCTACGTTGCTCATGGCCCGGCCACTGCCCTCCGCTGACATCTTAAAGCCGAGTTCCCGAACCTTCGGCGCTCCACGCAGCCCCGTTTCTGGTCCTGCCGACCACAGCCCCGCCCCCGAGCCCTCAGCCCGGCCCACCCGCCGTTACCTGCGTAGCGCAGACTCTTGCCGAACATGGCGGTCCAGAGGTACGGCACCGGCCTGATTTCTGCCTCTTGCGCAAGCATGTTCTGGGCCGCCACACGCCCTGCAGGAGCCAGGGCCGTGAGAACGCAGACCCTCACTACCCCACACCGCGCGCCCTAGGGGCCCAGCGTAGGGGCTACCCCCACCTTACCCCCATCCCCATGGGCTGGATGCCATCCGGCCTTAGCCAGTGCACCCTGTGCGTGGCCGATCGGTGATGAAGGGACACTTGGCCAAGGCCAGCCAAGGAGACTCTTCTGCTGAGGAATTTGGAATGAAGTACCCTGGCCTGGAAGCTCTGGTTGGCACCTGGGCTGGCCTGAGGCAGAAGGCCACCTCCCGCCTCCCAGCGTGTCCCACTAAGGTGGCTTGCATTGCTCTGACGCTAAAGCTATGCCATTGGTATTTCAGATCCCAGCAGGGTCACCCATGGTGGACAGATTTCAGCAGCACTTCCAGACTAAGACAGACTAGAAAGAAGGACCTGGTTGGTGTTCTGAACACACTGGCCAGTGAAAACCTTAGGGGTAGCGGCAGAACGTTGTCCAGATATAGTGCTGAAGATGAGCCCTTCGGGTTGGAAGGCATTCAAAATACCACTGGGGAAGAGATGCCTCCTCAAAGTAGAGTCGACCTTAATGAGGTGGGAGCTGTGAAGTGCCCAGGGAAGCAGAGGTGACCGCCACGCACAAGGCCTCCTGAGAAAAAAGCCGTAGTGGCTTTCCAGTTCCTGTGAGGCCCTGCTGGGCCCCTGCAGCTAGGCATTAGTGGAGAAATGCTCCAAACGGTCAAGCTAAAACATTTCATTAGGAGCTCTGGTGGTACAGTGGTTAAAGCATTTGGCTGCTAACCAAAAGGCCAGCAGTTTGAACTCACTCAACCACTCACCAGGAGAAAGAGGAGGCAAGGCAGTCTACTTCTGTAAAGACTGACAGCTTTAGAAATCCTCTGGGGCAGTTCCACTCTGTCCTCTAGGGCCCTTGTGACTCCAAATGGACTCCAGACAGTGGGTGTGGTTGGGGCTTTGCTTCCCTGGATTGACAGCCTTGGAGACCCTCTGGAGCAGTTCCACTCTGTCCTCTAGGGGCACTGTGAGTGGCATCACTCCACTGCAGGTATTTGTTTTGTTTTGTTTTGTACTTAATTTATGAGTAGCCATTGGCTCCTTACAACCTAACAGCACCTTCAGACTTTGGATTTGGGTACAAACTTCCCCAGACTGAGGATCTGAGGACCCTTTTTATGGGAAAGAGGAGGCAGCTTACTTGCCAGCATCTGGAATTTAGGGGCCATTACCACCAGGGGTGCAGAGTAGGTGAGACTTGGGGGTGTTATGGATTTAAATTGTGTCCCCCCCCAAAAAAAATAAATAACTGTTGGATTCCTGACCCTTATACCTGCGAAAAGGAGCTCTGGTGGCACAGTGGTTAAAGTACGGGGCTGCTAATAAAAAGGTTAGAGTTCAAACACACCAGCTGCTCTGTGGGAGAAAGATGAGGCAGTCTGCTTCTATAAAGATTGGAAACCCTCAGGAGCAGTTCCACTCTGTCCTCTAGGGGCGCTATGGGTCAGAATCGACTCCACCGGCAGTGGGTGTGGTTTGGGCTTTGCTTCCCTGAAGACTGACAGCCTTGGAGACCCTGTGGGCAGTTCCACTTTGTCCTCTAGGGGCGCTGTGAGTCAGAATGGACTCCACGGCAGTGGGTGTGGTTTGGGCTTTGCTTCTGTAAAGATCAACAGCCTTGGAGACCCTGTGGGCAGTTCCACTCTGTCCTCTAGGGGCGCTGTGAGTGGGAATCGACTCCCAGCAGTGGGTTTGGTTGATTTTCATACCTGTAGATGTAATTCAATTTGGAAATAGGGGTTTGTTTGGTAGGTGTGCCCCCAAACCTAATCTCTTCTGAGTTATACAGAGTAGGTTAGACACAGAACTGAGCAGAAACGGGGGACGACAGATACCACAGGCAGATCACCGAGGAACCCAGGGCCTTGAGAAGCTGAGAGAAGAACCTTCCCCTGGATCCGACGGAGACAGAGCCGCTAGAGCCGCTGCCCTGACTTCAGATCCCTAGCCTCGTGAGCTGTGAGGAAGGACATTTTGGTTCTGTGAGCCCACCCACTTGTGGTGTGTCTATTATGGCAATACGAGGAGACTCAGCCTCAGACGGGGACATGGTGGCCACCAAGGGTCAGGAGGAGTTTAGTCCTTGAAGGGCACTGCCACTCCCTACTGAGCCCAGCCTCCAGGCCCAGATGGCTGCCTCCCAGGGGCCCGCCAGCACAGCTGAGCTCAGAGAGCTTCTGGTAACCCTGAGGAGGCGGGTGCGTCGCAGGCACCAGGTGACAGCGCGAGTCAGTTGGAGGAATTCTGCAGGATGTGTGTCCCTGAAGACAGAAGGGCAGACAAGGCTGATGGAAGGGGCACTGTGACAAGCAGAATGGGGTGTCCCAAGGGCACTGGCTCTGGGGCCACAGGGTTGGCGTGATCACCTGGATGAGGCTGGCAGACAGCCCAGAAGAGACCCCTCCATGGCCAACGGGGGCCAGGACCCAAAGCCTGCCACCTAAGGGGTGGGCCTGGGGGAGGCTGTGCCCTGCCATACCCTGGGCATGTGCCATCTGCCAGTGTGGGATGTTCACTTTGCGGTTGTTCCTCCACGCCAGGGGGAAGGTGACGGCATCGCCGGCTGCGAACACACCTGGGACGTTGGTCTGCATCGTCTAGGGGCGAGGTGGGGCTCCGTGGGGGCAGGCTCAGGCCTGGACCCCCCCACCTATCTCGTCGGAGCCCCACCCACCTTGTTGACTGGGATGAAGCCGCGGGAATCCAGACAGATGCCACTCTGCCTCAGGAAGCCTGTGGCGGGCACGGCACCTGGTGGGACAGCCACCACCGCGTCTGTGCCCCAGTCCCACCCTCTTGCGCACCGCCAAGTCCCCAGCACCTGAGCTGGCCCTTCCCAGCTTTGCTTGGCCTCAAATGGGCACCTCAACTGGAACAAGGGCCAGCCAGGGGCTGCCCCATTTTGGACACAGGGCAGGGCATGGACCGTTAACAGGAAGTGGTCATCGGGGGTATCTTCCTTGCCAGGGTGCAGTTGCATGTTGTCCACCAACCCTACCACGCGGGCACGGTCAAAGTCCCCATTTTACAGATATGGAGAGTGAGACTATGGGAGAGGAAGGGACAGGCCGAGTCCCTTAGTGTGTGTGTGAGGTGGCTTCAGGCCACCTGCCCACTCACCAATGCCCACCACACAGACGTCAGCCCGCACGACCTTGCTACTCTTCAGCACGACCTCCTTCAGCTGTGGGCAGGGGAATGAGCAGCTGGACCCGGCTCCGGGCACAGAGACTCGGGGCAGGAGGCTCGGGGAAGGGGACGCCCACCTTTCCCTCATGGGCCCGCAGTTCCGACACTTCCGTCTGCATGTAGAACTTCACGTGGTTGTTCTCGAACATCTACTGGGCAGGTGGGTGGCTGGACCGTGAGTGAGGGCCTGGCCAGGGACTGCTCAGGGCTCCCAGAGTCCCCGGGGCCGGGCACAGGGTGGACTGACTTACCTTCATGAGCGCTCGACCGACACGTTCCCCTAGGAACTTCCTGAAGGGGGTCTCTTCCAATTCCACCACAGACACCGAGTGGGCCTGCTCGGTCAGGTAGGCGGCCACCTCCATCCCTGGGGACATGGGCAGGGGCAGCAGGCTGGCACCCTGTGCCTCCCCAGATGGCCCGGCCACCCGCCCACGCCCTAGGCCACTCACCCAGGAAGCCAGCTCCCACGATGACAGCATTGCGGCCCCGGGCCAGCCTCACCACACGGTTGGCGTCCTCGGGTGTGCGGATGGTGAACACGTTCTCCACTTCTTTGCCCTTGCAGCTCAGGGTCTTAGGGCTGAGACGTTGTCCACGTTGGTGAGGGGCTCCCTGCAGCCTAGCCCTCCCAGCCTGGCCAGCACCCTGCTGGCCGGGGTCCCACCTGCTCCCTGGCGCTAGCAGCAGCTTGCTGTACTCCAGTTTGAAGGCATCCTTAAACACCACCTTCTTGTTCCTCACATCCACGGTGACAACCTGCAACCCCGCCAGACAGGGCGTGGGCCTGGGCGCAGACCTGGTGTAGGCAGTCACTCCATCCAGCAACACCGCCCAGAGCAGCCCCCGCCAGCTTCCGCTCCTACCTCCTGGGTTGCCATACTTCCTTCTCTGCCTGCCAGCTCCCTCTCATTATTTAAGCTTCAGCGTCGCTGTCCCCTAAAAGCCCTCCCTATGCTCCCAAGTCCCTCCAGACTCTCCCATCCCAGTCCTGAGCTGGTCAGCTGTCTTCCCGCCAAGCAAGGGCTGTGTGTGTGTCCGCCTAAAAAAAGTCCCAGGACTTGAGCACCAGGAGCAAGCCTGGGCCCAGGTAGCAGGGCCAAGGGGACCAAGCATCCCCCACCCCTCCAGAGGCCATGCAGCTCCCATCTTTCCCCTGGGCCTCAGTTTCCCCACCCAAAGCCACGAACCTGAGCCTCCGTGAGGACCTCGATGCCATAGGCGCGGAAGAACTCCTTGGGTCGTAGGGCCAGCTGGTCAGGCTGTGAGTCCAGGCACTACGGGAGGCAGCTGGCTCAAGACCGGGCCAGATGGCCACCGTTCCTTGCAGCCACGGACACTGGGTCCAGGGAGCCTGAGGCTGGGCCACAGGTCTCACACAGAGGCGACAAACAGGACCCAACCAACCCAGGTCTGTACTCAGAACGGGGCGTCGAGGGAACAGAGCGGGCAGCTGGCCAGATCCCTTAGGAGCCCAACTGGGACAAAGGGATGGGAGTTTGGCCCTGGCCAGCTCCCAGCTGGCCCATTCCGCACCTTGCTGAGCTTGGGCCGGTCATAGGGAAGGTGGCGGTCCAGCGTGCACATAACAATCCGGTCCGAGAAGCCCTCCTGCCTCAGCGTCTCAGCGCACACCAGGCCAGCTGCACCTGAGGGGACGGGCCGTGGATCAGGGACCACCCCTGGCTCTCCCCCCACCCGACCTGCCGCCACGATTCCACCACCCACCTGCCCCCACAATGAGCACGTTGGTGCTGCCACCGTGGCTGGCGCTGGGGGAGATACACTTGGCCATCACCTTGGTCCTTCGCTGCAGCTGCAAGGCCTGGGAGTGGCCAAGGGGAGGGGGCTGGTGGGAGCTGGGCCACCATTATCTTCCAGGTGCTGCGCTGCGGCCCCTTGCTCAACCCTGCAGCCACATGCAGCAGGCCACCTCCCACCACAGGGCCTTTGCACACCCCACCCCCTGGGCCAAGACGCCTCCTTGCCTCTCCCTTCTGCCTAAGCCCCTAGCCACCGATGGCCCTTACCTGTTTGCTGGCCCGGACAAATACTTTCTCCTTCTCAATCCTCACCTGCAAGGGCTGTGTTGCTCAGAACCAGGCTTCCGAGCCTCCAGCCCCAGCCCCCCCACCTCCATCGCATGCCCAGCCCCACCTGGAATTTGTGCAGACTGTCCAGGCCCGGGAAATCCTCCAGGTCCCCCGTGTGTATGTTGAAGCAGGCGCCGTGCCAGGGGCAGCGCACCCGGCCGCGGGACAGCACACCTGGGAGGGACGGTAATGGGCCGGGGCAAGGACCCTGTGTCCCTGCACCCGCCGGACCCTCCCCACAGCCCACGAACGGATGAGGAGTCCAGGCCAAGGCTGGCTGGGCCCTGGCAGAGTGGGGGCATGGCCATGAGAGGCAGCGTGTCCCTTCAAGGTGGTCCCACCTGCCTCCCACACACACCTGGCACAGCCCCGGACTCACCTTTGACCAGGGGTGCCCCATAGTGTGGACATTTGTGGCCCAGGGCGTGGAATTCGCCATTGTCCTTCAGCAGTAACACCTTCCCCAAGCCCAGCTCCACCTCACGCATCCTGGGGAGGGCCACGCTTAGAGGTCAGGCCCTGCCCTCGGCCTGGGCCTCGCCCTCCCCCGCTCTGTGCCCGCTGACGCCCCCCTCCCCTCCGCAGGCCCGGCACCCACTGGCCGTTCTCGAGGTCCTTGATGTGACAGACTGCGGCCTCCACGTAGTCCTGGGCGCCGGGGTAGGGGTGGGGGGCAGGCAGGCGCTCCTCAGCATGGAAGTGGCGGGCTGTGCCATTGCCCTGGTACGTCCGGGGGCTGCCCTTGGCACTGGCGGACAGCTCCTCCTTGCCCCGTTCTTTCTCCGGCAGCACCACCTCGATCTTGAGTTCCACTGTGGGTGGGGGCAGTGCTGTGAGCAGGCCAGCCGGGCCCCTCCGTGTCCTGCACAGGAGAGGTCCCACCCACCAGCCCAGGGGGGCCTGCTCTGACCCAGGACCTCTGCGCAAAGACAGGCAGCAGGCGCAGAGGGGGCGGGGCCCGCTGGGGTGCCTGGCGGAGGGATTTCCTCTGGGTTTGCTTTTCCCATAACACTGGGTGCAGACGGTGAACGTCTCAGCTGCTAAGCATTAGGCTGAAGGTGTGCATCCATGCAGGGCTGCCCGGGAAGAAAGGCCCCAGCAGTCTACTGCCATAACCACACAGTCCGACGCTAACTACACGAGGCCCGGCAGTATCGACTCCATGGCCTCTGGGGTTTCCAACCTGGTAACTCCCATCATTCCACAAATCTACCTGGGGGGAGAGACTGAACCCTGAGTCTTCTATGACTCCAAGGGGCACCATCCCCGATGGCTGTCCCCAGGGGCATGTGGACAGGATGACTCAGGTGTGAACAGGGGGGCTCCAAAGCCGGGCAGCTCAGCTCACAATCAGTAAATGGGGGGTGAGATCCGTACATAGTGTCTGTGTGTTTATGTGTGTGTCTGTCTCTATGTCCCTGTGTGTGTCTCTCTGCATGTATGTGTGTTGGTATATGGCATGTGTCTGTGTGTGTCTGTGTACATGTATTTGGGCATATGTGTCTATCTCTGTGTGTATGTTTCTATATATGGCATGTGCCTGTCCCTATGTCCCTGTGTCTGTGTGTTTATGCGTGTGTCTGTCTCTATGTCCCTGTGTGTGTATGTCTGCATGTATGTGTGTCGGTATACGGCATGTGTCTGTCAGTGTCTGGATGGCATGTGTCTGTGTGTGTCTGTGTACCTATGTGTCTGTCTCTATATACCTGCGTGTCTGTGTGTCTATGTGTGTGTCGTCTGTGTCCATCTCTGTGTACCTGTGTGTACCTGTCTGTGTCTCTATACCTCTCTGTCTGTGTGTACATGTCTCTGTGTATGGACAGAACCCAGAAGGCCGGCCCAGGGAGGACTTGGCTGGATACTGGCATTCATTCCTTCTGCTTATCTGCATTTCCCAAATCCCCTACAGCGTGCTGAGGGCATTTTTCTAATTAGAAGGAACAATAAACAGAATTTTTAGCACCGATAATCCGGCCTCCCGGGCTGCTGCTGCAGGGAGGAGGGCCGCTGGGCCCGGGCACAGCGTGGCCCAGGGAGGGGGGGCGCGCACCTCCCCAGGCACCCACGCCTGCAGGCCAAGCCTGCTTTACCTCTTGTCCCTCACCTCAGCCTGACACCCCAGAAACAGGCAAACCAGAGTGTGACTACCAAATCATCCCCCTGACCTCGTCCTTCCAGGCTGTGGCCAACACTGACCTGTCTGCTACCCCGCAGCTCAGGTGGGGGGGGTCCTCAAGCTGTCCAGTCCCCGTGTGGCCCTACCTCCTGCTGTGGTCATCCCCCAGCCTGGCCCCGCCTGGGAGCCGGGGTGGGGAACAGGCCTCCACCCCTCACTCTCACCCCTGCCCCCAGCTCAGGCCCAGACACCACAGGGGGCAGGGGTGAAGGCCGGCTCGAGGAGCCCACCCAGGCAGAGTGGGTGCGTGCGCACACAACCACGCCCACCAGACTGGGTGGCGGCGGGGAGCTCTGGGTGGGCTTCTACTCCACACTTTACGTAATGGCCTTAGAATGTTTGCAGAAGAAATAAAAAGAAAAATACTTTGGACTCAGCTGACACGGGCTATGTGAACTGTGGGGAAAGAGCTCACAGGGACAGCCTGGCAGGAAGCCAGACAACAGCCAGGCCAGGCTGTCTTCATCCTCTACTTTCTTCCAGAAGGTTCCAAGGCACAGTCTAACAGGGGCTCCAGGAAGACAGGAGCAGCGGGGGGAAGGCGATGGGGAGGGGAGGTCCTCTGCTCACTTGAACCAGATCAAGCGGGCTGCACGATTCCCAGCTGCCCCGTGACCTCCGGGTGGTCCCAGCCCCGCAAGGCCTTGGATGCCTCTGTTGTCGAACAGGTAGGGAACACAGTGCCTACCGCGTGGCGGTATGAACGCCGGAGGAGACCATGTGCGAACCCGGAGCAGAAGCCCCATAGACGGAGCTGTGTTTTGTCAGCGTGATCTCTGAGTTTCCTGGCAGCCACAGAGAGGAGGGAAAGCCTTCAGATAGCCCTTGCCGCCTAACAGGAGTCCCTGAGTGGTTCGAACACGTGATGCATTAATGGATAAAAGAAAGGTTTGCAGTTCAAGTCCACCGAAAGGTGCCTTGGAAGGAATGCCTACAAATCTACTGGTGGAAAACTCAGCCGCTGAAGCTTAGGACCATGGTCGAAGGGGACATTAAGCTCAATTGGCATAACATATTACACAAAAACATCGTTCTACATCGTACTATCCTGAGTAACAACTGGGGTCTGAAAAGCTTGCAAGCGGCCATCTAGATGCAATGATGGGTCTCTCCTTGTCCAGAGCAAAGAAGAATGAGGAAAACCAAAGATGCATAGAGACAATCAGTCCAAGGGACTGGTAGACCATGCAATCCTCAGCCTATATGACCATGAGACCAGAAGAACTAGATGGTGCCCGGCTACCACTGTCAACCACTCACACGGGGATCAGTGCAGGAGGTCCTGGATAGAGTGTGAGAACAATGTGGAACAAAACTCAGAATCATAAGAATAGACCAGGTTTGCTGGTCTGATAGAACCTAGTGAGACCCCTGAGACTACGGCCCCTAGTTACCTTTCAGGTCTGGACTTGAACTCACTTCTGTGGCTGCCAGCCAAACAACAAACGTTCAGCGTACAGGCTGAACATTTACATCAGGTAGATACACTCCTTGGAGCGATCAATCAATTGTGGGAGAACAGAAGGGCAGTGTTTATACAGGGAGACAGCTCAGGGGGCGGGAGTGCATAGGAGGGAAGGACACAGGGAAGAGGTAACTACAGGGAGGAAGTGGGAAGGGAGCTGTTACCTTGTGGGGAATCACAGTCAATGTCATGAGACAAAATGGGTATGAATTGCTGTATGGAAAATGAATTTGCTCTGTCAACTTTCACCCACATCACAAGAACAAACAGCCACAGAAAACTCTACGGAACAGTTAAACTCTGACACGCATAGGGCCGCTGTAAGTCGCAACTGACTCAACAGCAACCTGTGGGGTTTTTTACAACTGAACGAAAGGCAGACAGATGAACTGACTGAGCAGGGTAGGAAGTGAAGAATCTGCATCCAGACCTTCTGCTCGCTCTGCTCCGGGTCCTTGTGGCCTCTCCTGACTCCAGCCAAACCCTCGTTCCCCACACCCTCTCAGTCTCACATCCTGAAGCCCCCGTGCCTGCCCACCTCCCACAGGAGTCCTGCCTGCAGAAGAGACAGAAGCAGCTCTTGTCAAACACAACACCCTGCATGGGTGGACACGATCACCAGCCCTGCTAGACACAGGAAGAACCGGAGATCAGCAAGGTTAATTCACCTCCCTAAGGCCACACGGCCGGGAAGGAGCAGCATGGGTTTGGGCTCAGGCACCCCGAGTTCTTAGCACTGCCTACAGGGTGGTGAGAGTGGCCAGCTCCCATAATGGGAGTCTTGGGGTCCCCAGAAGGAGCTCTGGTGGTGCAGTGCCTAAGTCATTTGCTAACCAGAAGGATGGCAGTTCAAACCCACCAGCTGCTCTGCAGAAGGAAAACAGGGTGATCTACTTCTGTAAAGATGTACTGCCTCAGAAACCCAAGGGGGGTCGCTATGAGTCAAAATCGACTCAATGGCAGTGAAGTGTTTTTTTTTTTTTTTTTAATGGGGGGTTTCCCAGGGAGGCCAGCCCACGAGGTCCCTGCAGGTGGCACCTGCCCTGGGCCTCCTGCCAGCCCAGCAGTCCTGCAGGCATCTGGCCAGGGCCAGCTGGCCTCCTTCTCCCCACGTTGCAGGGGGAAGGCTGGGGTCAGGTCAGGGTATGCCTTGGGCCCCAGTTACACATACGAGTAAGAGGACAGCAAGATGAGGCCCTGGCCGTGGTGTCTGCAGCACAGGTGTCGGGCAAGGTAGGCAGGCGCAGGTGGGTGGCTCTGCCTGGCAGCGCTACACCCCAGCTCTACCACTACCACCACCCTGCCCCGTGCTCCACCAGGTTCTCCCTCAGACCCAGGAAGAGGAAAAAGGCTCACAGGTTCCAAGGTGATGGACCCCGATGGTTATCAGGTAAGGGAGCTGGGGAGACCTGCTGGGCAGGGTGGCCTGGGCCGGGGCCCTGAAGGTTCTGGGGAGGCCTCTCCCAGCCGCAGGATCCTCATCCATGAGCCTCCCAGGATGTCATGAAGAAGGAAAGTAGGGCCCACAGGAAGAGCTAGCAGACACTGGTCTCCAGTGGAAAAGAAACCCTGGCCTCCCCAGAACCTGGGACGTCCCCACCCCTGGCCGGAGCCGACTGCCACAGGGCGGTAGCACCAGAGAGGCCAAGGTAGAGGCTCAAGGTCACACAGCAAGATCAGAAGAGGTGAGCCTTCAGAGTTGAGGGTGGTCAGGCCCGTTTCACATTGGGGCTCAGAGAGGTCTCTTGAGTGCCCTGGGTCACACAGCCACTGAGAGGGCGTCCTAGAGCGCCCTTCTCCAGCCCTGTGGGGCACAGCCCCTCCCCCACCTCACGGCAGCCATGAACCCACCCTGCCTTTTCCGAGAAGGTTTCAGTGCCTACTCCCTCCTCCAGCACTCAGACCCCCAAATGAAAGAGGGGGACCCACGTGAAGGGAGCCCGCAAATGGCCCTAGGCCCCCGCCCCCTCCTGCAGTGGATGAATTAACATTCTAAAGGGCTCGCCTGGCTTGACCTACTTCAAGTCCCGGGAGTGCGGAGGGGGAGGGGCAAGAGGAAGAGGGCCAGGAGGGCGAGGAGACAGGCACCTGGCTTGGGCTTGGAGAAGCAGCCACCCATGGCGAGGGGCCTAGGAGTGGAGGGTGGGCAGGCGCACAGGTGGTGGGCTGTCAGGCCAAGGCCAGACCCCGGCCAGCCTCCAAGATGCTATAGGGCTGCCATCCCAGCTGCAGCTGTCTCCCAGACCTGTGGGGGTAGAGATAGGAATCAGGAGCTTTGGTGGAAGGGCAGAGAGAGACCCAGAGGGACACGGACAGACAGACAGATAGCTGGGGCGCTGACAGACGCCTGCTTTGGAGCCCAAAAGGCTGTGTGCAGGGGAGGCCGGCTCATCCCAGACAAACCCTGGCCCTCCTGGTTGGAACCCTCTTCCCCCAGCTGGATGGCTCTGTGCTGCACACTCTCTCACACACACACACACACACACACACACTGCCCCTTTGCACGGCCTGTGCTGGCTCCCAGAACCCTCGGCCCATCCAGCCCTGTGCTCTATGCTCCAAGAGATCTTCCCAGAGTTCTGCTATCCCCCAGGTCCTTGATGTCCCCTCTCCAAATCCCCGAAGCCCAGGACCTCGGAGTCTCTACATTTCCACAGGAGACTCCCCGTGCCTGGGGCTGAATCCTGGGTCATTGTAGGTGCGTCACTGCCCTCCTGGTCCTCAGTTTCTCCTTCCTACAATGGGTGGGGAGATTCGGGTCTCCCTAATTCCACTCCCCACCCCACCCCCCGCCTCCAGCTGGCAGTCCCTGGATACCCACCTCCTCCAAGGGCAGCCAAGGCGCCTTGATCCCAGCCCAGCAGTGGACTGAGGCCGCTCCCTGGGCCTTGGAAGGCAAGGCGAGGTGGGAGGTGGGGGAGGGCAGGGGTCCAGGAGGCGGCCCAGACTTGGCCCCTCCTCCTGGTGAGAGCTGTAGCCAGAAGGGGCTGGGGGGCTGGGCCTGGCCACTGGTCCCCCAGGAAACCCAGCTCAGCGGTGAACAAAAGCTGCCGGTCAGCCAGGGCCCAATGGGCTGGGAGAGAGGGCGCCAGCACTGAGCCCTGCCACAGCCAGTGCCCAGCAGCTGTGAGATCCCAGCCACCACGCTGGGCTCTTCACAAATGGCCACCAGGCCCCATAAATGAGGTCAGGCCTATGACCTGATGGGGAAACAGAGGGCAAGGGCTCCCCCAGATCAAGCAGTACGTGGGGGTATCTGAGTGCCCTCACCCCACCAGTCCTTGTCTTACTATTTAGTTCTTAGATGGACAGGGGCCTAGGAAGGCCCCCTATCACCCTGAGGTCCCTGCAGGCCACCTGGCTGGAGGAGGGGCTTTTGCACTGGACTTTGGATAGCCCAGGACAAAGGTAGGGCCGCCCTGTTTACAACTGACCTCCACCCAGCCCAGCCCACTGGTCCCTCTGTTTCACCGGGAAGTTCTTGCTCAGGTCTGATTTGAGTGGAGCTTAGACTGACTTGGTCTTGCGCACATTCAAGGCAGAACCCGAGGGGTTGCCTCAGCACAAGAAGGCCAGGAAGGAGAGGAAAGTTAGTGAAGGAATCATCCATCCATCTTGCCTCTTACCTGTCTCACCTGTCCCAGGGGTGCCAGTACAGGTGAAGAGGCCCCAGCTCACAGGCCACCTGGGCGGGCCGTGCTCTTTTCCTCACTAGGCGCCAGCTCAGGGTCTGTAAAACTTGGTCTCCACCTACCCTGTCACCCGCCCGCCGCACCCCTTCCACCTCCCCACCACAGGCTCCTCCCCAGGTCCTGGCTTCCTTGTGGCTCAGCCCCTACCTACCTCCTTCTGTCGGGTCTCAGGGCTCACCTGCTGACTCCCAGGAAGAGTCAGGCCTGGTCCAGCCATCATGTCCAGCCATTCCTCCCTTCTCAGGGACCCCTTTTGCCTAGACCCTCCCAGACCTGAGTCTGGGGAGTCAGGGTGCAGGCACACCCTCCCTGGTCAATGAAGGTGTGTCAGGCCAGCTTGGAGCCCGACTGAGAGGCACAGGTCTTGCCAGGACATGATGGGAGGGGTCCCAAGTCTGCCAGTCTGCCTGTTGCTTGTGGCAGCCTGATGTCTAACTGGACTAGAAAGGTCACCTCCCCACAGGTGGCTGCGTTCCAAGGACCCCCAGCACCTAAGAGGCAGGAACTGAGTTATCCTCACCTCATGGAAAAGGGGCTGGGAGGATTCCCCGTTCTCCCGGTGCACCTTGGGGCTGTGGCAGGAGCCCGTGCCCGGTCCTCAGCCTCCCACCTCCCTGAACTCAAGCCCCACCGAGTGTCACGGGTCCTTCTCACACCGGGCCCTGGAGTCTCCGGGCCAGCTCCTCGGGCGCTCAGTGGCTCACCGGGGCCCTGCGTTCGGAGCTGCTCGGCCCCCTCCCCTTGTTCACTCTCCCGCCTTTGCAAGTGCACCGCCGCCACGGGTTCGGGACGCCGGTCCTCGCAGGGTCCTGGGGACACCCCCACGGCCCTGGGGCGCAGGCGGGGACTGGCGCACGGGGACACGGCAGAGGCGCTCTCCGGACGCCCCGACCCGAGCCG
>NW_006922089.1:961090-970139 GCF_000298275.1 Orycteropus afer afer | reverse complement strand
AACCAGAAGGCTGGCGGTTCGATCCCACCAGCCACTCCTCGGAAGGAAGGTTGGGCAATCTACTTCTGTAGTGATACTGCCTCGGAAACCCAAGGAGGGGTCGCTATGAGTCGGGGCCAACTTGATGGCAAACAACAACAACAACAAAATATTCATAACACTAAAGTTACCATTTTGGCCACTTGGGAATGTACACTTCAGGGGCCTTAAGTAAGTTCATAATATTTCCTAACCATCCCCCTCAATCTATTTCCAGATCTTTTTTTCTGGCCCCGGAGACTTCTGGTAGCCTTGGGGACCTCTGGTAGCCTAGGGCAGCCCTGGTAGCATAGTGCCTAAGGCAGTTGACTGCTAACCAGAAGCCTGGCGGTTCAAACCCAACAGCCACTCCTCAGGAGGAAGACTGGGCATCTACTTCCCTAGTGATACCGCCTCAGAAACCCAAGGAGGGGTCGCTATGAGTCAGATCTAACTCGCCTGCAGTGAGTTTGGTTTCTTTGGTCTCTCTGGTCCCAAGTAGAAACTCTGTAGCCATGAACGCCTCTAAGAATGGCCTGGTCTGTGCTGTTGTTGCTAGGTGCCGGTCCAGTTGGTTCTAACGGGACGTGATGTACAGCAGAAGGAAAGTCTGCCGGGTCCTGCACCATTGTCACAATCATTGCCATGTTGGACCCCATCTTCTTCAACCCATCTCATTGAGTCTTAGTCTTTTTCACTGACCGTCCACTTTACCAAGCCTAACATCCTTCTCTAGGAACTGGTCTTTTCTGACAACATGTCCAAAGAACATCCAGACAACTTCTCCCTTCTAAGGAGCAGTCTGGCTGTGCTTCTTCCAAGACAGATTTGTTCATTCTTCTGGCAGTCCAGGTATATTCAATATTCTTCACTAACACCCTAACTCAAATGCAATTCTTCTTTGGTCGTCCTTATTCATCGTCCAGTTTTTGCATGCATATGAGGCGATTGAAAATGCCATGGCCTTGCGTCAAGTGGACTGTAGTCCTCACAGTGTTGTTGTGAGGTGCAGTCAAGTCGTCTCCGACTCATAGTGACCCTATGCACAGCAGAATGAAACAGTCCTCAAGGTGACATCTTTGCTTTTTAACACTTTAAAGAGGTGTTTTTGTTGTTGTTGTTGTTTGTTTTTTGTAGCAGATTTGTCCAATGCAGTACATTGTTTGATGTCCTGACTGCTATTAATTGTGTATCCGAGTGAAATGAAATCCCTGACAATTTCAATCTTTTCTCCATTTGTCGTGGTGTTGCTTGTTGGTCTAGTTGTGAGGATTTTTGTTTTCCTTATGTTGACGTGTAATCCATACTGAAGACTGTAGTATTTAAATCTCCATCAGTAAGTGCTTCAAGTCATCTTCACTTTCAGCAAGCAAGGTTGTGTCATTCACGTATCGCAGGTTGCTAATGAGTCTTCCTCCAATCCTGATGCCATGTTCTTCTTCACATAGTCCAGCTTCTCGGATTATTTGCTCAGCATACAGATTGAATAAGTATGCTAAAAGGATACAACCCTGACGCACAGCTTTCCTGACTTTAAATCACACAGTATCCCCTTGTTCTGTTTGAACAATGACTGCCTCTTGGTCTATGTACAGGCTCCTTATAAGGACAATTAAGTGTTCTGGAATTCCCATTCTTCTCAATGTTATCCATAATTTGTTGTGATTCACACAGTCGAATGACTTTGCATAAATCAATAAAACACAAGTAAACATCTTTGTCACATTCTCTGCTTTTTGGCCAAGATCCATTTGACATCAGCAATGATATCCCTCATTCCTCGTCCTCCTCTGAATCCAGCTTGAATTTCTGGCAGTTCTCCGTCACTGTACTGGTGCAACTGTTTTTGAATTATCATCAGCAAAATTTTACTTGCATGTGATATTAATGATATTGTTCCACAATTTCCACATTCTGTGGGATCACTCTTCTTTGGAATGGGCATATAGATTGAATAAGTATGGTGGATCTCTTTCAGTCAGTTGGCCAGGTAGCAGTCTTCCGTATCTGTTGGCATAGCCAAGTGAGCATTTACAGCATTGCATCCGTTTGTTGAAACGTCTCTATTGATAATTCTGTCAATTCTTTGAGGCTTGTTTTTCACCAGTGCCTTCAGTGCAGTTCAGACTTCCACCTTCAGTACCATCAGTTCTTGATCATATGCCACCTCCTAAAATGGTTGAATGTCCACCAGTTCTTCTTGGTACGATGACTGTGGGTATTCCTTCCATCTTCTTTCGATGCTTCCTGCACATTCAATATTTTGTTTATAGAATCCTTCAGTATTGCCCCGTGAGGTTTGAATTTCTTCTTCAGCTCTTTCAGCATGGGAAAAGACAAGCAAGTTTTTCCCTCTTGGTTTTCTAACTCCGAGTCTTTGCCCATTTCATCGTACCACTTTGTCTTCTCCAGCCACCTACTCTGTTGTTGTGAGGTGCTGTCAAGTGAGCTGCAACTCCTAGCAAACATACAACAGAATGAAACACTGCCTGGTCCTGCACTAGTCTCACAGTCCTCGCTATACCTGAGCCCATTATTGCAGCCACGGTGTCAATCCATCTCATTGAGGGTCTTCCCCTTTTTCGCTGACCCTCCACTTTACCAAGCATGATATCCCTCTCCAGGCAATGGTCCCTGCTGACAACATGACCAAAGTAGGTGACACGAAATCTTGCCATTCTCGCTTCCAAGGAGCATTCTGGCTGCACTTCTTCCAGGACAGGTTTGTTGCTTCTTGTGGCAGTCCTTGGTACGTTCGATTCTTCGCCAGCACCACAGCTCAAATACATCAACTTTTTGTTGGTCTTCCTTGTTCGTTGTCCAGCTTTCACATGAATACGAGATGGTTGAAAACACCATGGCTTGGGTTAGGCACACCTTAGTCTTCCAAGAGACATCTCTGCTCTTCAGGATTTAAAGAGGTTTTTTGCAGCAGATTTGCCCAGTGCAATATGTCATCTGATGTCTTGACTGCTGCTTCCATTGATGTTGATTGTGGAACCAAGTAATACAAAATCTTTGACAACTTCAGTCTTCCCTCCGTTTATCATGATGCTGCTGATTGGTCCAGTTGTGAGGAGTTTTGTTTTCTTTACCTTGAGGTGTAATACATATGGCAGGCCACTCTAGTTACCCCATATAAATGGAAGCATACAATAATTATTATTTTGAGTCTGACATATTTCATTAAGCATAATGTCTTCAAGGTTCATCCACATGTACGATGTATCGGCACTTCATTTTTTACAACTGCATAATAAATATTCCATTGTATACAAATCATATTTTGTGTTTCACTCATCCATTGATAAACAGGTCTGTACGTGATACAAACTGCTTGCACTACTAACTACTGGCTACTAACCTTAAGGTTGATGGTTCAGACTCACTCAGGGTGCTGCAGAAGAAAGGACTGGTGATCTGTCAAGTTAACCCTATGGGCCAATTCTGCTCTGGAGCATATGGGGTCAGCATGAGTCAGAATGGACACCATGGCAATGGGTGTTGTGTATTGATGGGCATTTAGGTTGGCCCCACTTCTTGGCTATTGTGAATAGTGCTTTAGTGAACACTGGTGAACATGTGTTTGTTCACGTGCCTGCTTTCAATTCTTCTGAGTATACACCTACTAGTAGAATTCTGGGTTATGTGTTAATTCTATGTTCAATGTTTTCCAGGGCCGCCAGTCTGTTTTCCACAGCGGCTGCATTGTTTCACATTCTCACCAGCAGTGGGTTCCAATTTCTCTTCATCCTGGCTAACACTGTTTCCTGTTTTTCTGATTATAGCCATCCTGGGGGGTATGAAGGAGCTCTTATGGCATAGTGGTTAAGGCACTCAACTGCTAACCAAAAGATTGGCAGGAACCCACCAGCTGCTCCCTGGGAGGACAAGGAGGCAGTCAGCTTTCATGAAGATTGACAGCCTTGGAAACCCTGTGGGGCAGTTCCACGCTGTCCTCTAGGGGCGCTGTGAGTCAGAATGGACTCCACAGCAGTGGGTGTGGTTTGGGCTTTGCTTCTGTAAAGATTGACAGCCTGGGAGACCCTCTGGGGCAGTTCCACTCTGTCTTCTAGGGGCACTGTGAGTAAAAATTTATTCTAGGGCAGTAGGTTTGTTTTTTGGGTTTGAGTGGGTGTGAAATGGTATCTCATTATGGTTTTGACTTCCATTTCCCTAATGACTCATAAGGAATCTGGTGGCACAGTGGTTAAAGCATTGGGCTGCAAACCAGAAAACCAGTAGTTCAAACCCGCCAACTCTGTCACAGGAGAAAGATGAGGCAGTCTGCTTCCATAAGGATTTACAGCCTTGGAAACCCTATGGAGCAGCTCTCTGTTCTATACAGTCGCTGTGAGTTGGAATCAAACCAATGGCAGTGGGTTTTTAACGACTCAGGCCTGTAGAGTTTAAACTCAGGAAAAACTCCACTCGCCTGTCAGTTTCTCGCACTGTGTTGACGTATGTGTCTCTATGATGCTGGGAATTACGCCACCAGTATTTCGAATACCAGTGGGGTCACCCATGGTGGACAAGTTTCCGTGGAGCTTCCACACTAAGACAGACAGGAAGAAAGACCTGCTGGTCTACTTCTGAAAAAGATTGCCCGGTAACAACCTTATGGATAGCAGCAGCAGAACACTGTCTGACATAGTGCTGGAAGATGAGCCCCTCACGTTGGAAGGCACTCAAAACACGACCGGGGAAGAGCTGCCTCCTCAAACTGGAGTTGACCATAATGACGTGGATGGAGTAAAGCTTTCGGGACCTTCATTTGTTGATGTGGCCTGACTCAAAATGAGAAGAAACAGCTGCAAACATTCAGTAATAATAGGAACATGCAATGTACAAAGTGTGAATCAAGGAACATTGGAAGTCGTCACAAATGAAATGGAACACATACAGATTGATCTCCCAGGCCTTAGTCAGTTGAGATGGACTGCTGTCGGCCATTTTGAATTGGATAATCATATAATCTCTTACGCTGGGAATGACAAATTGAAGAGTAATAGCGTTGCATTTATTGTCGGAAAGAACATTTCAAGATCCATCCTGAAGTCCAATGGTGTCAGTGATAGGATAATATCCACACCCCTATAAGGAAGATCAAGGAGCTCTGGTAGCATAGTGCCTAAGGCACTTGACTGCTAACCAGGAGGCTGGCGGTTCAAACCCACCAGCCACTCCTCGGAAGGAAGGTTGGGCATTCCTACTTCCGTAGTGATAACTGCCTCGGAAACCCAAGGAGGGGTCGCTATGAGTCGGAGCCGACTCGACGGCAAATAACAACAACAACATAAGGAAGATCAAAGAGCTCTGGAAGCGCAGTACCTAAGGCATTTGACTGCTAACCAGAAGGTTGGCGGTTCAAACCCACCAGCCACTCCTCAGAAGGAAGATGGGGCAATCTACTTCAGTAAAGATTTACTACCTCTGAAACCCAAAAAGAGGGTCGCTATGAGTTGGAATTGATTCAATGGCAATGAGTTTTTTTTTTTTTTAACAAGGAAGACCAGTTAATACAACTGTTATTATTCAAATTTTTGCACCAAGAGCTAATGCTAAATATGAAGAAATGGAAAATTTTTACCAACTTTGGCTTTCTGAAATTGATCCAACATGCAATCAAGCTGCATTGATAATTACTGGTGGTCAGAATTTGAAAGTTGGAAACAAAGTTGGAAGATATGGTCTTGGTGACAGAAACGATGCTGGGAATCATAGAATTTTGCAAGACTGACAACTTCTTTGTTGGATAATCTTTTTTCAACAACTTAAACGATAACAATACACATTGACCTTGTCGGATGGAATACACAGCCATCAAATCGACGTCATCTGTAGGAAGAGATGGCTCAACATCATCAGTTAGAGCAAAGTCAGGGGCTGCCTGTCAAATAGGCAATTGTTCAGATGCAAGTTCAAGTTGAAGCCTGAAGGGAGCTCAGTCACTACGTAAAGAAGGAATTCCAGGGAAGTGATGTCATGTCCCTCACTAAGTATACCAGTTGCCACCAACGCTATTGCTCTTTGGTGGTGTTTTGGTTCCCTCTTGTATCACCCTAACAGACATACCACAAACGGGTGGCTTTAACAAACAGGAGTTTATTCTCTTACAGTTTTGGAGGCTGGAAGTCCAAGTTCAAAGTGCCAGCCTCTAGTGTCTGGGTGAAAGCCCCTCGACCTTGGACTTCAGCTCTGCCTCTTGCTCCTGGCCCACTGGAGCTGGAGGCTTCTCCTAACTCAGGCAGCTGCTGGCTGCTGAGGCTGACAAGCCCAAGGTTGACGAGTAAAATGGCACAGTCCCACTGATTCAAGTCCATTAACAGTCCCCCCAAGATCAGCAGACAACATGGAAGGCTGCTGAATGAAAACTTGGCTACATGCTGAATTCAAGTGTGCCAAAAGCTGCAGACCCTTCTCAAAGCTTCTCCTTGTACGGGAAGCAGAGCACACCCCTAAGGCAGCTGCTCAGCAGGTAGATTCCACCATGGAGCTGATGACCGGGCTCATCACGGGGAATCACTCCATCCAGCTGCCCAGCCACTTACCCAGGCCCAGCCAAGCTGACACACAACGTGAACCACCACAGGTGGCTTGTGCTACTTCCTCTTTTTGACTGTCATCTCTCTCCTTTCTGGGCTGTGCTCTCCTCTCCTGTAACTAGGACAGCAATCAGGACACCAAGAATAGCCCTGGGTGCCAGGCCAGCCAGCCCATCCCACCCCGGGGGCAATTTCAGCCCCTCTTTCATTTAAGGAGCTCTGGTGGCATAGTGCCTAAGGCATTTGACTGCTAATCAGGAGGCTGGCAGTTCAAACCCACCAACCACTCCTCGGAAGGATGATTGGGCAATCAACTTCTGTAGAGATACTGCCTTGGAAATCCAAGGAGGGGTTGTTACGAGTCAGATCTAACTTGACGGCAGTGGGATTTTTTTTTTTTTTTTTTTTTGGTGGTGTACTGGATAAGGCACTTGACTGCTAACCGGAAGGTCAGTGGTTCAAACCCACCAGCTGATTTGTGGAAGGAAGACTTGGCAATCTACTTCTGTGAAGATTTACAGCTTCAGAGACCCAGTGGGGGTTGCTATAAATTGGAAATGACTCAGTGGCAGTGAGTTCTTCCATTTACAGATGGAGATGGTGGCTCAGGGAAGCTGAATGACTTGCCCATGCTCTCCCAGTGGCAAGACCACATTCTTCATGAGTCACACTTGAAGCAGGTGGGTGTAGAGCCTGGGTGAGCGTTTTGGATGGAATTGCGCCCCTCCCCCCACATACAAATTATGGGTTGGGATCCTAACTCCTAATCTACAGTATTGAGATCATCTTCAATGATGTAAATCTAATGGAATCATTCAGTGGACATCATGTCACTGTAGGGTAGGCCCTAACCCTACTCACTTGTGAGTTAACAGAGAGCAGCAGAGACCCAGAGACACTGCAGCTCAAACAGAAGAAAGACGCCAACAGGGGATCACTAAGGAAGCAAGGAACACTTGGAGCTACTGATGGAAAGGAAGCAATGTAGCTGTCACCTTGATTTGGACTTTTAACCTCCAGAATTGGGGAAAAATAAACCTCAATTCCTTAAAGCCAATCACTTGTTTTATTTGTGTTACAGTAGCACTAGGGGGAGCTCTGGTAGCATAGTGCCTAAGGCACTTGACTGCTAACCAGAAGGCTGGCGGTTCAAACCCACCAGCCGCTCCTTGGAAGGAAGATGGGGCAATTTACTTCCATAGTGATACTGCCTCGGAAACCCAAGGAGGGGTCACTGTGAGTCGGGTCCGACTCGATGGAACATAACAACAACAGCAATAGGAGACTAAGAGAAGCTCTGGTGGCATAGTGGGTTAGGCACTTGACTGCTAAGTGAAAGGTCAGCAGTTCAAACCCACCAGCTGCTCCGTGGAAGGACGACAGGGTGATCTGATTCCTTTTTTTTTTTTTTAAGGATATTAAGAGCTCTGGTAGCACGGTGGTTAAAAGATTTCGCTGCTAACCAACAGTGGTTCGAACCCAACAGCTGCTCTGTGGAAGATGAGGCAGTAAGCTTCCGTGAAGACTGACAGCCTTAGAGCCCTCTGGGGCGGTTCCACTCTGTCCTCTAGGGGCGCTGTGGGTCGGAATCAACTCCACGGCAGTGGGTGTGGTTCGGAGACTGAGACAGTGAGTTTCAGGGTGTTTCCCTCCCCCGTGCAGCTGGGGCCTGGAGGGGAATTGTGGCTTGGCTTGTCCAACTCTCTGTGGCCACATGTGGTTTCCACAGTGTGATTGTCACCACTGCCACAGGAGAGGCCCTGAGATGTTTGGTGTTTCTTAGACCTCCCACTAGCCTGCCCCATCTCATGTGTGTGGACTTGCTAACCCCCTGGGGAGTCCTGCTTTCACAGGAAGACAGTGTGCCCCAGAGACACCGCGACTGTGCTTTCCTCGCACTTAGGCTTTGACCTCTCTAGCAGGAGGAAGCCGTGTGGCGCAGTGCCTGAGGCATTGGACCGCTAACCAGAGGACTGGCGGCCACTCGGTCGATTCATCTCATTGAGGGTCCTCTTCTTTTTCGCCGATGCTCTTTTTGCAGGGACTGGTCCTTCCGATGACATGTCCAAAGTACGTGACACAAAGTCTCGCCATTCTCACTTATAAGGAGCATGCTGGCTGTACTTCTTCCAAGACAGACTTATTCATTTTCCTGGCAGTCCACGGTACATTCAATATTCTTCATCAACACCATAATTCAAAAGCATCAATCCTTCAGTCTTCCTTATTCACTGTCCAGCTTTCACATGCACCAGGCAGTTGAAAATACCGTGGCATGGTCAGGGGCACCTTAGTCTTCAAAGTGGTATCTTTGCTCTTTAACACTTTAAAGAGGTCTTTTGCAGCACATTTGCCCAGTGCAATACGTCTTTTGATTTCTTAACAGGAGCTCTGGTAGTGTAACGCCTAAGGCATTTGACTGCTAACCAGAAGGCTGGCTGTTCAAACCCACCAACCATTCCTTGGACATTAGACGATGTGTAGCA
>NW_006922089.1:937123-956122 GCF_000298275.1 Orycteropus afer afer | reverse complement strand
GTCTATGTGTCTGTCATTATACCAATACCAGGCAGTTTTGACTACTGTGGCTGTATGGTAGGTTTTGAGATCCGGCAGTGAGAGACCTCCTACTTTGTTCTTCTTCTTCAATAGTGCTTTGCTTATCCGAGGTCTCTTTCCTTTCCATATAAAGTTAGTGATTGGTTTTTCCACATCCTTAAAGAATGTTGATTGGATCTGGATTGGGATAGCATTGAATGTATAGATTGCTTTGGGTAAAATAGACATTCTCACAATGTTAAATCTTCCTATCCACGAGCACGATAGGTTCTTCCATTTATGTAGATCTCTTACGGTTTCTTGAAGTAATTTTTATAGTTGTCTTTGTACAGGTCTTTTGTGTCCCTGGTAAGATTTATTACCGAATATTTTATTTTTCTGGTAGCTATCGTAAATGGTATTGATTTCCTTATTTCTTTTTCAGCGATCTCTTTGCTGGTGTAGAGGAATCCAACTGATTTTTGGATGTTGATCTTATATCCTGCTACAATGCTAAATCTCTCAATTAGTTCCAGTAGATTTTTGACTGAGTCTCTTGGGTTTTCTAGGTATAGGATTGTATCATCAGCAAATAGGGATAGTTTGACTTCTTCCTTACCAAACTGGATGCTTTTGATTTCCCTCTTTTGCCTTATGGCCTTGGGTAGTACTTCCAGTACAATATTGAATAAAACTGGTGATAGCGGGCATCCTTTTCTGGTTCCTGTTTGCAAGAGGAATGGTTTCAGTCTCTCTCCATTGAGAATAATGTTGGCTGTTGATTTTGCATAGATGCCCTTTATTATGTTGAGGAGTGTCCCGTCTATTCTTATTTTGCTGAGAGTTTTGATCAGGAATGGGTGTTGGATTTTATCAAATGCTTTTTCTGCATCAATTCATATGATCATGTGGTTCTTCTCCTTTGTTTTATTTATGTAGTGGATGACGTTGACTGTTTTTCTATTGTTGAACCATCCTTGCATATGTGATATGAACCCCACTTGGTCATAATGAATGATTTTCTTGATATGTTGTTAGAGTCTATTGTCTTAGATTTTGTTGAAGATTTTTGCATCTATATTCATGAGGGATATTGGTCTGTAGTTTTCCTTTTGAGTGATCTTTGCCTGGTTTTGATATCAAGGTTATGTTTGCTTTATAAAATGAGTTAGGGAGGATTTCACCCTTTTCTTTGTTTTGGAATAATCTGAGTAGGAATGGTGTCAGTTCTTCTCTGAATGCGTGGTAGAATTCTCTGGTGACCGTTTGTGCCAGGACTTTTTTTTGTTGTTGTTGGTAATTTTTTGATGACCTGGTTAATTTCTTCTTTTGTTATGGATCTATTCAACTTTTCCATATCTAAGTCTGTGTTAGTTTAGGTAAGTGGTGTGTTTCTAGAAATCTGTCCATTTCTTCCAGATTTTCAAATTTGTTGGAGTACAGTTCTTCATAGTATCCTGACATTATCCTTTTTATTTGTTGGTTCTGTTGTGATGTCACCCATTTCATTTCTTATTCATGTTATTTGTGTTCTCTCCCCCTTTTCCTTTGTTAAATTTGCCAGTGGTTTATAAATTTTATTGATCTTTTCAAAAAACCAACTTCTGGTCTTGTTGATTTTTTCTATTGCCCTTCTATTTTGTTTCATTGATTTCTGCTCGAATCTTGATTATTTCATTTATTCTGGTGATTGTAGGCTTTTCTTGCTGTTCTTTTTCTAATTGTTGGAGATGTTCATCTAAAGTGTGGATTTTGGCTCTTTTTTTCTTGATGTGTATAGTTATTGCTATAAATTGGCCTCTGATCACTACTTTTGCTGTGTCTCAAAGATTCTGGTATGTTGTGTTTTCACTCTCGTTTGATTCAAGCAATTTTTGAATTTCATTTTTTATTCTTCTCTTACCCAGTCTTTCGTAAGGAGGGTGTTGTTCAGTTGCCACGTGTTAACTCTTTTTCTGTTGATCTTCCTATTGTTCATTGCTAATTTGATACCATTATTATCTGAGAATACTGCTTTGCAATATTTCAAAGTTTTAAAATTTATTTAGGCTTGCTCTATGTCCTAACATTTGGTCTATTACAGAAAATGTTCCATGTGCACTGGAGAAGACTGTATACTGTGTTGTTGGATGAAGTGCTCTGCAGATGTCTACAAGGTCAAGTTGGTGGACTACATTGTTTAGCTCTTCTGCATCTTTGTTGAGTTTCTTTCCAGTTGTTCTATCTTTCATTGAAAGTGGTGTATTAAAGTCTTCTTTAACTCCACAGATGACTGTGGAGTCATCTATTTGCCTCAAAGGCCCAGAGTCTTTGGCCCAGTAATCCTACTCTGGAGAACCGTCCTAAAACACGTCTGTTGTGTGAAAACCCAAAACTCACAGCCATCAAGTTGATTCTGACTCATAGCACCCCTAGAGGACAGGGTAGAATTGCCCCACAGGGTTTCCAAGGCTGTCAATCTTCACAGAAGCAAAGCCCAAACCACACCCACTGCCTGGAGTCGATTCCAACTCACAGCGCCCCTAGAGGACAGAGTGGAACTGCCCCACAGGGTCTCCAAGGCTGTCAGTCTTTACGGAAGCCCCCTGCCACATCTTTGTTCCAAAGAATGACTTGTGGGTTCAAACCATCGACCTTTCAGTTAGCAGCTGAGTGCTTAGGCGCTGTACCACCAGGGCTCCGTGTATGAAATGCCACCTTCTTCACCACAGCGGAGTTTCTGATGGTGTAAAGTCAGGCCGGACCTCTGTGGCCCTCAATGGGGGCTGACCGAACGAGTGGCCGTCCATCCTTGCGTGTGGTAAGATGAAAAAGAATGACAACATACAACCTCCAACAGACTAAGGTGCAGAACTGTGAGTGGTCCGTGCGCTTGTGTAAAGGGAAACTTTAGTTAGTAGTTACATGCTATTTGCTTTAAGAGAACGACTCTGGAAAGACATGTACCAAATGGGAAACAGGGCAACCGTGGGGTGCTGGGGCAGGAGACCCTTCACGTGCCGGCCAGTCTGAACGCTGCTTCTAAAGACGCAGGCATGTGTGGTGGCTGCAGACTGACATTTGTAGAAGGCTGGCCCTTGCGTTCCCCTGCCAAGGCCCCTCATCCCCTTAGCTGTCCCCGAAGCAGCACCCACTGGACCCACCCACCCCACCTTCTCAGACCTGGCTGCCTGGCACTACTTCCCACTGCCCTGGCTTCTTGGGGCCCTGGCGGGCAGGTGGGGGCTGTGGTTTTGGGGACTGCAGAGTGGGGATGTGCTGTGGGGGTGTTCCACCCCCAGGACCCCTATTCCAGGAGCCAGGGAAGGCTCTCTGGGGCCTGAGACAGGCAAGCCAACAAGGTGGGTCCCAGAGGGGTTGGCTTTGCTCCCACACTGCTGACTGAGGGCCACCCCAGCCACTCACCAGGGTCACGGGTGAAGGGTGACTTGTCAGAAGCTGGAAGACATGCAGAGACACAAGCTAGCGGCTGAAGACGCAGTGCTAGGGCTGCCAGTCAGTCAGGTCACCGCACCCCAGCCACCCTCTAAGGCACCAGCTGGTCCTAGTGTGAGCATGGGGTCTTCAGAGGGGCCTGGGACCCGGGGGGGGGGGGCGTCACTGACTTGGACAGGACAGTGTGGAAGGGGCTCTGGGGAAGGACCAGTCGTGTCACAGGGTCTATTGCTGGCTAGGGTCGTCCTTGGCCTGGGCCTCTAGCGCCAGCACTCCAGGTGACCTGGCAGGGTATGTTTCCAGACTTCCAGACTCTGCCCAGCACAGAAGACACAAACATACCTTCTGAAATAGACAGCCTCCACAGGCATCTCCGAGGGTATTATTTTCCCCTGAATGAGCTGATAAACCATTTTTCATCATTCTAAGACAAGTGTTTTTGCTCAAATTCAAGGGAAGCCTGACAGCACATCTGAGGTTACCACCAGAAAATGTGTAGGAGCAACATGCACAGGTGGGCCGAGGGCTCTGGTTATGTCAGAGATGAAACATGCTGAGTGGGGGACAGTGGGGGCCCAGGCTGGGGATGAGGCCACCCAGTGCTGTCTCCGGCCCACTCCACTCATAAGTCAAGAGAGTTCAATGGGAGGGCCATGTATAGAAAGACAAAGCCAGCTGGACAGGCATGCCGCCCTAACCTGGGACGAGGCGTGGCTGCTCCTGTCCTTGACTTTTGCTTTTTAGCTTCTACTGAACAAATACTTAACGGAAGCCTGAACATATGGAAGTCTAGCAGGAGGAAAAAACCCCAAGTTCTCCTTGGTGGCACAAAGTGTGGGAACAACTGTATCATCCTGGGGCCCCGGGAGGCCGGGCTGAGCACCAGGCGCCCCCATGGCACCACAGAGCTCAGGCGCTGGCTACACTGGGCGGCTGAGCGTGGTCCTTGGGGTGCCCAAGTGGGGAAAGGGTCACCAACAGTGGCAAGGTTGGGCCTTAGAACCCCTGTCCGAGGCCTGCCTAATGCTCCCTGGGGAGAGTCTGGAGGCTACTGAGGCCGAGTGCCTCCATACAGCATGGAGGAGACATGCACACACCAAAGCCGCCGCTGCCGCCACCACCGGCTGATGCAAGTTTTATTGAGACAATGTACAAAGAGGCCGCGGGGAACAGTGTTTAGATGCCGAGAGGACCAGTCGCGCAGAATGCAGTACAAGAATCAAAAGGCACTGATCTGTTAAGAAAGACACATGATGGAGTCTAAGAATATAAGTCATTTAATACTGTTAATTTTATAGCACAAAATAAAACAAGCTATGATCCCCAAAAATAATTTTAACAGCTCAACACAGAAAATATTATTGCCTGAAGTTTATGGTCTTTAAGTTACAGGTCAGAGAAGTTTGGGGGTGATGGTGTTGTTTGAGAAGACACAGTGAAGACCGTCTAAGAAGCAAGGCCACTGCTCCTCCTGCTGAGACAGCGGGGTGTCCTGGAGAACTGCCCCCCACTCTGCCAGCATGTGCCGTCCACACTGACAGCACTTACCGGGGACGCGCTTCTCCGGTCCCAGAGGGTGGACATCCAGGCAGTGCTCGGTGGAGGCCACAGAAAGCATTAGTCTTAGGGTCTGGGGTTAAAACAATCGGGCACTCACTCATTTTAAGAGGTTAATGAGCATAATATTAAAGGATTAAATTAGAAACACCTGGCACACACGCACACAAAAAACAGCATCCTCCCTTTGCAAAAACAGATGTTCACATCCCTGTGAGCAAACGTTGACGGGGCAGGGGGCTGGCCTCGGGGGCCGCCTTGTCTGTAAACAGCTGTGCAGAGGGTGCAGCATGCTGCCAGGTGCTTGGGCTCCGGGGGCTGCCGCTGTCCTCCCCTTGGTCAGCTTTCCAGCTGTGAGCGCAGAAGATGACTGCTGGCGGAGACCCAAGGCGCCATGCGGCAGCAGTCAGCGGGGCCTCTGCTTGGTTCTGGTGCCATTGAAGGCTGCCACACAGCTCTGAGGGACCAAGGCTCTTGGGTGAGGGCCTTCCCAGGGTCATTGTGTTTTGATTCAAACTGTCAACACCCTTTAGTACACAGTTTCTTTCTGTTCCAAGTCAAAACTCAGAGACAGTTAATTTGACAGCAAACATTTTCTTAAACGACACACAGTGGGGCAGAGCCAGCAGCCTTGGGGACAGTTGAGAAGGAAACCCCCGGGTGCAGCAGCTCCTGGGGCCGGTCTCTTCGCTGTGTGAGCGCTTCGGGGCTCACACGGGTGGGGCTGACCTGCAAGCAACGCCGAGGTGGCGGGGCTGCTGCTCCTGCCTCCAGTGAGCGCAGTGATCTCCTGGCCCCAGGTCTGCAGTGACGACTGCGGAAACCTATCTCAAGAGCTCAGAACTGAGATCCCGGGCCAAGTGTCCTGGGCAGTCCTGCAGACGTCCTCACGGGCTGGAGCCAGGAGCTGACTTGCTGTGGGACCAACCTTAGGTTTCCAGGGGTTGGCTCTGAAGGGTCCGCTTGATACAGGGCCTGTACACAGGGCTGAAAGGAAACCCTGCTTTCCAAAGTGGCCAGGCACTGCTCGTGCGCCGAGCCAGTCGCAGCATCCGTGTCAGAACGTGCCGAGGTGCTCAGCTCAACGTGGCTTCAAGAGGGCTGAGGGTTCGTGCCCTCTTTCAACAAGGCAACACATTTTACCTCCGACTGAACTGATGTGGATAAGGGCAGGCTGAGCCATTCCATGTCAACGGACAAGCCCAGTTTCTGAGCCGGGACTCGGGCCGGACCGGGCTGAGCTCCCAGGAGAAGTGTTGACAGGCACCATCAGAACGGCTGTAACTTGAGGAGCAAGGGCTCATGGCTGAGTGTCTTCCAGAAACCTGCAGCTAAAGTGATTTTTTTCAACCAGCCATTCATTTCGTCATCTGGGGGAGTGCTTCCATTGACATGGCCCAACAGATGCTGATTTACAGAGAAACCGAAAAATGGCTGTGCCAGCAGCGTGCTCCGAACCTGCACAGAGAGGGTGTGGCCACAGCACGTGCTCAGAAGTGGTACCAAGTTTCTCCATAGGTCACTGTGACATTTCTCGGTCTCTCACAGCGTCCAGAAGACAGACAGGCTGGCCTGTGGAGTTTGAGCTCAATCCACTCTGTGCGGCAGACAAGGGTGTGGCCCCACATCTGGACATGGTGGCCGGTAAGAGCAGGCCTCGAGCTAACGTGACGGTGCTTCACCCCACACTGGTGAATGGGCAACTGGTTAATGGTTCTCTCTGGTCATCAAAACACTCCACGGCTGATGCAGGGCCCACTCGCAGAGCCTGCTTCTCCTCACCTAGGAGGCACCGTGGACACAGACCACGGACCAGGGTCAGCAGCAGAATGCTCATGGGCAGCCAGACAAGACTGGACCAGCAAGAAGGGCCACATCTCAGGAGGCCAAGGGCCAGGTAACGATTCTGCAAATAACCTCACCTTTTAAAGAAACTGTTAAGTCCCACCCCTTAAAAGGACACATTCATTGGAAAGCTGGGCAGAAAGCCAGCTTTCCGTGACAGAAAACGTCCCAGCCACGCACCACTTGACACTTTGCGGACTCTGTAACCCCAGAGGCTGTGCACACCCACTGGCACTCTGATACCACAGATTTTTGTGTGTGTCTGTGTTGTTAGCTGTGTTTTACTGGTGACACCACGACAGCCAAGGTCCCGCCGCAGGGCTTTTCTCTTCCCCGTCCCTTAGTCAAGCAGCTTCACGTGGCAGCCCAGGGGCACGTGTCACTTCTTCCGATGTGACACAAATCCAACCTGCTACTTACAAACCTGTTCAGAACACACACGTCTAGTTCATTAGTCTTCCAAAACCAAACCAAACCAAACCAAACCAAAAGGAAAGCCAGACTTGGGGAGTATAGGACACAATTCTCTCTTCTCCAAGGCTCCCTGCCTCTGCTCCCCAAAGGAAGACGACGGCAGCCAGCTCCTGCTTAGGGGAGCAGCCTCAAGCGTCTCCTGGTGAACATGACACATGGGGAAGGGATGAGATGGAAGAGCCCTTCGATCCTTGTCAACGTCTCTCCACTCGTGTGCTTCCACCAGGATTTCCAGTTTATGATCCCAAAGAACTCTACAATCGGCTACTTGGTGACAACACGACTATGGTACAAACGCCGGCAGGCAGCCTGCTGTGTACGTTCCGGAGGTGAGAGGTGCCCGTCCGCAGAGAGCGGGCGCTGGAAGGCGGTGGCACTTGTCCATGAGAGAGAATGCATTCCCGCTTCAAAGGCGACGAGGACAGGCAGGACACGAAGCAGCAGGTGCGGGCGGCAGCTGTCACTCATTTTCATCCGGGTTCTGAGGGTCAAAGATTTTGACATGCGTGAAGGGGAACAGCCCCTTGCGCCCATTCACCTCGCCTTCCCACTGGCCATTTATATTCATCCTTGTGACTTTCACGATGTCACCAACCTGCAAGGGTGGGAAAAGGGATAGTTAGCATTTTCTTTGCAAACTGAGGGAAGAGAAGGCTGACGTCACATCACAGCACTGTCCTCCCAGAGCAACTTGGAGAGTCTTGTGGTGAAAACACACACACGACAACCCCCAACCTAACAACACCCCCACTCACCGCTCAGGGACACTGGGGACACTGTCCGTGCTGTGCCACCATTACTGCTGCCCTTTCCCGGAACAGCCCACCACCACTAGCAGAAACTCAATGCCCCATGAACAAAGTTTCCCTTTTCCCCCTCCCTCCTACCCCTGGTGACGTATACTAATAATCTTTGGTACATACACACACACACGTACACACAATGCCCCCCCAGGCTATATAGGAATCCCCCCCCAGTTCCCTCCCCATCCCTAACAACTGAGAAAGTAAGTTCCCTTCTTGACTTTTTACAATAACGGACCAATACAGTATTTGTCCTTCTGTGATTGACTTATTGCACTGAGCATAATGTCCTCCAAATTCATCCACATTATGTGGTGTTCTGCAGATTCTACGTTATTCTTTAGGGTTACATAGTATTCCATTGTGTGCATGTAGCAGAGTTTGGTTATCCATTCTTCTGTTGATGGGCACCTAGGTTGTTTCCATCTTTTGGCTATTGTAAATAGTAGTGCGATGAACATGGGTGTGCATGTATCTGTTCTTATCCTGACTCTCACTTCTTTAGGATATGCACCTGGTAGTGGAATTGCTGCATCGGTCGGTATTTCTAATTTCGGCTTTTTAAGGAATCGCCATCTGGAGTTGCCTTTAGGACCCACTGGTCTTTGGTCAGAGCTCAGACTTAAAGCCAAAAAGGCACAGGCACTGCTCGTCGGCCCAGCATGCTTTGCCTCTGCCCGGGGTCTGTGCAAGAAGCACCTCTGAGCAGACAGTGACCTGTGTGCTTTTCTTGGAGTAGCTGCTAACCTCGACAGGACAGAAATGGACACCTGACTTCCTGTGAACGGTTAAAGTCACACAAAAAGGTATACCGAGGAAAAAAAAGTCTCCACCCAAATCCACACGGGTTGCATCTGCCGTCCTGGAAGCCTCCGTCCTCATGCCATGTCCCCCACGGAGCAGGCAGTCTCTTGATGCCGGCTCTCCCTGCTGCGGACAGTCCCTGGGAGAGGGATGCAGGCTTGAAGTGTCTTTTAGTGTTGACCTGCACGTGCAGTGTGGGAAACCTTCTGTCCACCGCCAGAGACGGGCACCCCCCCACGCACTCTGCCAACTGAAGGAAGATATGTCTAGGCAGGCGTTCACTCCGGACACCCACAGAGCTCTAAGGGATGTGTTAGGGGTCTAACAAACGTCAGACTGGGGCTCCAAGTTTTAAACTCTATTGTACAGATTATAATGAAAAACTTGTTCCAACACGACCGCACTGACTCGTTAGCAGGTGCTGCCCCACTGTGCCGCTTTTACGCAGCCCATCCTAGGAACGTGGCTGTGTCTGGCATGTGTTTGATTGAAGGCTACCCCCAAAACGGCAAAACAGAACCAAACCCAAAATACCAAACCCACTGCCATCAAGTTGATGCCAACTCACAGCAACCCGGACTGGGTTTCCGAGGCGGTAAACCTTTACAGAAGTAGACTGCCTGGTCTTCCTTCCGCTGAGTGGCTGATAAAAACCAACACAGGAGTAAGCCAGGTGCGGGGGCGGACCTCAGGCGCGTCAGCTGTTCACAACATTATTTCCAATTTCCTCTGCCCATTACGACAGCTATCTGCTTGCCCCAGTTGCCTCATCAAGTAATTCTTAGAAATCTCAACTTATATTAAAAGTTCTTCTCTGTTATATACTGGGGTCTCATGCACTGTTTCACTCGGAAAAACAGGTCTTTTGCTAAAGCTACTGATCTACCAAGTTGGCTGTTTGCAGAGAGTGACCCAGAGTCCAAGAGCAGCCAGGACGGATTTTAAGTCCGTGTGTGTGGCTCTGGACTCCCACTGCCACGGCTTCTAGGCGCTCACAGTCCTCCTTGGAGACCTATCCTGACCTTCCTGGTCACTGAGTGGTCACCACAAAGGAGCTCTGGTGGCACAGTACCTAAGGCATTTATCTGACTGCTAACCAGAAGGCTGGCAGTTCAATAAACCCACCCAGCCACTCTCAGGAAGGAAGAGGGGGCAATCTACTTCTGTAAAGATTTACTGCCTTGGAAACCCAATGGGGGGGTCACCATTAGGGTCGACTGGATGGCAGTGGGTTAGTTTGTTTTTTTTTTGTTTAAGCGGTCACCACGTAGGAGAAAAGAAGAAAAGGAGGTACCCCTGAGGTAGATGTAGAGTGGGAGGTAATCTGTGAAACAGATTTAACTGAGTTATCAATAAGGATGCTCAAAGCTCAAGTGGAAATACCCAAGTCCAGTGATACCGGTTTTTATGCAAAAGGCTAGGTCTAAGGTGAGGGGAGACCTCGGGAATAAGGACCCAGACTCCAGACACTTAACGTAAGATTGGGCATTCTCAAGAAAGCACCTGGAAATGATGCCCTGTACAGCAGGTCTGGAAACACATTGCTGATTCCAAGTCCCTCTACATATGCCACCAGGAAGACACCCTGACAGTGTGCCACCACCAACCAAGTCCTGAGATGAGAGCCTATCACTAGGAAAGGTTCGCTGCGCTAAGGGCAGGGGGAAGGCTGAGTGTGCCACGTGGTCACAGGTTCCGGATGAACAGGCATTCATGTCAGGGACCGGCTGATGACGGCTCCCATCGTCACAGAGGCTTCTGTCTGCCAGTTCTTCCAGACACACGATCACATTCTTTTTTTTTTCCTTTCAGTCTTAGGAGAACATATATGTAATGAAACATCTCCCACTTCAACCATTCATACAAGGACGATTCAGCGACCAACATTATGTTCGCCGTGTTGTACAGCCGTCCCCACTAGCGGTTTCCAAAAGTCCCCATCAGCTTTCACAAAAGTCAATGTCGCACAGGCAACAAATCTCCATTTTCCCTTCCCACCCGTCCCTGGGACCTACTAATAAATTGATTTTTCTATACATCTGTTTTCTTATAGAAAACCAAACTCACTGCCATCGAGTCGGTTCAAGTTACAGCGACCCCTCCTTGGGTTTCCAAGGCAGTATCTCTATGGAAGTAGACTGCTTAATCTTCCCTCTGAGGAGTGGCTGGTGGGTTTGAAACTTCTGGTTAGTACTCAAATGCCTTAGGTACTACACTACCAGAGCCCCCATTTTCTTATATAAGTGAAAACAAAACAAAACAAAAACCACACACAAATCCCACTGCCGCTGAGTCAATTCCGACTCACAGCAACCCCCATTAGGTTTCCAAGGTGATAAACTGGTTTTTTTTCCTCTCACGTTTATTGTGGTGAAAACATACACAATAAGAACTCGCCAACATAATACTTTCACATTCACAGCTCAGGGACATGATGACATTTTTCATGTTGTGCTACCACACTGCTATCCTTTTCCAAAATATCCCACCACCATTATCATAAACTCAACATCCCATAAACATAGGCTTCCCCTTTCCCCCTCCCTCCTACTCCTGGTAACCACTAATAAACTTTGGTTTATTTATCTTTTTTCCTTTTTTTCTAATCAATCTAAAAATTTTCCCTCCCCTCCTATCTCAGGTAACCAACAAAGAACGTTTCCTTTTATGTATAAACCTTTCCTTGACTTTTTACAATAGTGGACTAATACAATATTTGTCCTTATGTGATTGACTTATTTCACTCAGCATCATGTCCTCCAAGTTCGCCCGTGTTATGCAGTGTTTTGCAGATTCTACATTATTCTTTAGGGTTGCATAGTATTCCATTGTGTGTATGTACCACAGTTTAGTTATCAATTCCTGTTGATGGACACTTAGGTTGTTTCTATCTCTTTGCTACTGTAAATAGTGCTGTGATGAACATGGCTGTGCATGTATCTGTTCTTGTCCTGGCTCTCACTTCTTTAGGATATGTACCTAGTAATGAGACTGCTGGATCCAATGGTATTTTCTATTTCCAACTTTTTAAGGAACTGCCATACTGATTTCCACAGTGGTTGTATCGCTTGACAGTCCTACCAGCAGCGTACGAGAGTCCCGATCTCAAGGCGGTAAATCTTCAGGAACTGGATTCATGTTCAAACCAAACTCAAACTCGCAGTCATCGAGTCGATTCTGATTCATAGGGACCCCTGCTGGGTTTCTGAGGCTGTAAGTCTTTACAGAAGTAGACTGCCCAGTCTTCCTTCCCCGGAGCTGCCAATGCTCTGGTTAGCAGTCACATGCCGGACGCGCTACACCACCCGAGCTCCTCTTCATGTAAGTGAGGTCACGCACTCCTTGTCCTCGTGTGACTGACTGACTTCCCTCAGCTTCGTGGCTTGGAGCCCCACCGTACACAGCGTGCATCTGGCTTCACTTCTCCCACTGGCTGAGGACTCTGCTGTGCCGGTGCGCTACACTTTGGTCATTCCGCCACCCACTCATGGGCACTGAGGTCGTCTCTACTCTTGGGGTTACTGTGAATAATGCTGCAATGAACATCGGTGTACGTCTGTCTGTCTGTGTCACCTCTGAGTTCCTTGGGTATAGTCCTTCGGCTACCAGTTGAGCGAGCAGTTTGTGCACCAGCGACTCCAATAGCCATGGGTGGGACATGGTAGCTCACTGACATTTTTATCTGCACTTCCCTACTGACGACTGAACAAACCTGTCTGAGAAGAAGTACAGTCGGAATTCTCCTCAGAAGCAAGGATAGTGTGACTTTGTCTCACGCGCTTTGAACACGTTACCCTGGGGAAGGACATCATGCTTGGTGGAGGGTCAACAAAGCAAAGGAAGACCCCCACGAGGTGGACAGGGGCAGTGGCTGCAATGATGGGCTCAGACACACTGACGACTGCGCTGACACAGGGCTGATGTCCATGGGGTGTCACAAGCCAGAAGGGACCCAGTGGCACCTAACCACCACCACTACCACCACGAACTAATGCAGGAGCCCTGGTGGCCTTAAGATTAAACAGTTCAAACCCACTCAGCAGCTTCTCAGAAGATCGGTCAAGGCCGAAACCCTCTGGGGCAGTTCTCCTCTGTCACACGGGATTGTTACATGCTGAAGACCGAGTTGACAGCACCTAACAACACTGCCACTAACCAAAGACACTGAGGATCTGTTCATTTGCTTATTGGCTGTTTGCATATCTTCTTTGGAGAAATGTCCATTCAAGTTCTTTGCCCATTTTTTGATTGGATTGTTTTTTGTTGTTGAGTTGTAAGAGTTCTTTATGGATTCTGGATGTTAAACCCCTATCAGATACAGGCATTCAAGTATTCCAGTATGTCCTCCTATTCCTTAGGTTGCCTCTTCACTTCTTTTCAGTAAAGCCCTTTGACGCACAGAAGTTTTTTTAATTTTGATGAAGTCCAACTGTTTTGGTTACTGTGTGCAGCTCTAACAGAAATGCCATAGGTAGATGGCTTTAACAAACAGGGGTTTAATTCTCTTACAGTTTTGGAGGCTAGAAGTCCAAGTTCAAAGCACCAGCTCTAGGGGCTGGGTGAAGGCCCCTTGACCTTGGGCTTCAGCTCTGCCCTTACTCCCAGCCCACTGAAGCATGAGGCTCCTCCTAACGCGGGCAGCTTCTGAGGCTGACAAACCCAAGGTCAACAAGTAAAAAGGCATGTTGTTGCTGTTGTCGTGTGCTGTCGAGTTGGACCTGACTCATAGCTACCCCTCCTTGAGTTGCTGAGGCAGTATCACTATGGAAGTAGATCGCCCAACCTTCCTTCCGAGGAGTGGCTGGTGGGTTTGAACCGCCAGCCTTCTGGTTAGCAGTCAAGTGCCTTAGGCACTATGCTACCAGTCCCAAGATTATCAAACAGCATGGCAGCCCGGTGAATAAAGACTTGGCTACATGCAGGGTCCAAGCATGCCATAAAGTTGCCGAGAGCTTTCTGAAAGTTTCTCCTTATGTACCAGAGGCAGCCCACATCCCTAAGGCAGCTTCTCAGCTGCTCCAGTAGATTCCACCGTGGAGTTGATGACCAGTGTCACCATGGGGAATCACTCCATCCAGCTGCCCAGTCATTCAACCAGGCCCGGCCAAACTGACACATGATCTTAAATATTTTGTCTTCTGTTGTTCATGCTTTTAGTGTCCTATCTAAGAATCCACTATAGAACACTGGGTCCTGAGGCATCATCTCTGTTTTCTCCAGCTTTGGTTCTTGTATTCAGGTCACTGGTCCATCTGGAGCTCATTCCTGTACGGTGCATGAGGCACGAATACAACTTCATTCTTTTGCACATGGAGATCCAGCTGTCCCAGCATCACTTACTGGAGAGACAATTCTTTTCCTGTGGATGGATTTTGCACCCTTTGTGAAAAATCAACTCATTATGAATGTATGGGTTTATTTCTGTCATTACTCTGTAAGTCTAGTCTTAGACCAGTACCACACTGTTTTGATTACTGCAGCTTTACAGCAGGTTTACAAGTTGGAAAGTAAAACTTCCAACTTTGTTCTTCTCTTTAAGATTGCTTTCACTACCTGGAGTCCCTTGCAACGCCACATACATCTGAGAACTGGCTTTGCCATTTCTGCAAAGGCTTCTGACATTTGAAGAGGGACTGTGTTGAATTTATTGTTTGAACAACAGAACGAAACAGTGCCGGTCCCATGCCAGGACCTGTTTATCTGGGTCTTCCTTATTTTCTTTCAGTTACGTTTTCAGTGTATGCAAGCTTTATCCTTTTAGATGCTATTATGAATGGCACCGTTTATCTCATTTCCTTTTCACATCGCTCAGTGCTGGTGTATTAAAAACCCAGCTGACTTCTGTGTGTTGGCCTCACACGGAGTCACCATTCTGAATTCATTTATCTGCTCTAGTAGCTTTCTTAAGGAGCTCTGGTGTAAAAATGCCTAAGGCATCTGACTGCTAACCAGAAGGTTGGCAGTTCAAACCCACCAGCCACGCTGCAGAAGGAAGACAGGGCAACCTACTTCTGTAAAGATTTACCACCTTGGAAACCCAAACGGGGTCACTGTGAGTTGGAAATGATTTGACAGCAGTGAGCTTGGTTTGTTTTGGTTTTGATTAGCTTTCTTGTGGCTCCTTTGGGAGTCTATATATGGGATCATGCCCACCCTACCCATCATACCCTATGGGGGTAGTTCTACTCTGTCCTGTGGGATCACTATGAGTCAGAAATGACTTTACACCCATGTGAGATTTTCATAAATGCCTTTACTGGACTGAGCGATTGCCCTGTGTTCCTGGTTCACTCAGTGTTATTAAGAACGGCATCGGGCTGTTTCAAACGCCTTTCTGGCACTGGGTGAACGATCGCATGGCTCTTCCCCTCCCTTCCACTCATAGAGTTAGTATATTACCTTGGCTGGTTTCTAACAGTGAATGGACTCCCTTTGGCTCCTGGAGTAAATTCCACTTGGCCACAGTGCACACTCCTTGCACTATGGTGCTGGATTCATTGGCCTCGAGTCTGTGGAGGATGCGCGTGTCCATATTCCCAAGGGAAATTGGCCACACGTCTCTGTTTTTTGTCATGTTGTTGACTTTGGTATCAAGGTGGTGCTGGCCTCAAAAAATGAGTCAGGAAGTGCTCCCTCCTTTATCTTCTCGGAATAGATGCAGAAGGATTAGTGTCAACTCTTATCAAATGTTTGGGAGACTTTTCTAGTGAAGTCGTCTGGTCCCAGACATGTTTGCTGGGAGGTTTTTAATTACGGATTCAATATCTTCACTTGTTATGGGTGTGCTGAGATTTTCCTTACTTCTCATTTATTTATTTGTTTGTTTATTTGAAGATTTTTCTATTCCTTTTTCAGTCAGTTTAGCAGTGAGGTTTGTTGATTTTCTTGATCTTTTCAAAGAACCAACTTCTGGCTTTGCTAAGTCTCTGTACTGTTCCTTAATTGCCTAGTACTCTTTTTTCCACACTGAGGGAGAAACCACCCAGTGTCCATCAACAGATAAGTGGGTAACGTAGCACCAACAAAAGAATGTTACTCAGCCATGAAGAGATGGGACGTTCTGGGGTATGCTGTGACGGGTACACACAGAACATGACACCGAGTGAGAAGAGTCTGACGGAAAAGGAGCTCACGTATATGAAACATCTAGAATTAGTAAACGCACAGATGACCCAAGTTGATTAGTGGTTCCTGGGAGCTGGTGGGAGGGAGGAAGGGGAGGTTACTGTTGAAAAAGTACTTGGTTTCACTAATAATGCATGTGAGCACAAGCTTATTTTCACTAAGAGTCGACATGACCACAGCCTCATGTACTGAGCCCAGAAAAACTAGATGATGTCCGGCTACCACTACCGAGTCTTCTGATCAGGGTAGCAACAGATAAACCCTGACAGACCAGGAGAGAGATGTGCAAGGGAATTCAAATTCTTGAAAAGTTTACACTTACTGGACTGGTTGAGACGACAGGACTCCGCAAGACTACTGAACGGAGATATGCTTTAAACCTCAAACTGAAACTATCCCTTGAGGTCACCTTTTAGCTAAGTAACAGATTTACTCATAAAATAAAGACTATCACCCATGAGTAATGAGCTCCTTTAAGAAAAGTCATGTGTAGGAGACAAAATGGTCAAAAATTGCTCTGAAGGAAGCTGAGAAGGTAAGTGGGCAGAGGAGCAAGAGGACTGGAAGGGGTCCGAGAAATGAAGGCGCGCGGTGACGCACCGTGACAAACGCAACCAAGCTCACATGAGCAACCTGAGCAGAAATCACTCAACGGAACCTCATGTGCTGTAGAAATTTCACCTGAAACAAAACAGTAATTAAAAAAAAAAAAAAGTACTGTTTCTGCTTGGGGTGAGAAAAAATGTTTATAATACAGCATGGTTGCCTGCAGTTATGGTTACTGAACTGTACACTTAAAAATGGTTTAAATGGCAAACTTGTTATATATATTTGGCACAATAAAAGTGAAAAATTTGTTGTAAAATACTCAAGGGGAAGAAACTTATAACAAATGAAATGATGATTTTACTCTGGTCCTGCCTAAAAAGGAAATAAAAAAACTTAGGGGAAACACTGAGTAGATTTATTAGAATTATGTTTTAAAGTATTTGGTACATATTAAGACCTCTGTCCTGGGAAAAAAGTGCAGCTGGAATGCTCCTGGGAAGCGACCATGGCCAGACTCCGTCTCACCTACTTTGGTCATGTGGTCAGAAGGGAACATTCCCTGGAGAAGGATGTCATGCTTGGCAAAGTGGAGGGTCAGCAATAAAGGGGAAGACCCTCAATGAGATGGATTGAGACAGTGGCTGCAATGATGGGGTCAAGCAGCACCAGGACTGTGAGGCCGGAGCAGGACCGGGCGGCGTTTCCTTCTGTTGTACCCAGGGTCACTATGACTCAGAGCTGACTGGATGGCACCTAACAACAACAACAACAACAACAAAGACTTCTCAAAGAAAATATTGAAGAATCGAAACTGAAGTTTCTCTCAAGCGCTGTGTTTTCTTTACAGATAGTGGGAAGAGAAATGTCCTTTGAACTCGTAACTGCTATCACACAGCATCCAAGAGTGGCTTTGACAGCTTATCGGCATCCACACATGAACCATGAAGAGTTTTTTGTAATTATGAACAAGTGCCATGTTCTCTAAAATGGACCAAAGACTTAATTTTAGAATGTTCTTTTCTTAACTTGCAGAAGTCACATGAAACAAGAACATGCTTAAATAGTGTTTAAATTGTGACATTTCTGTTTAAAGATACCTGTAGGATTGGGTGGGCAGGGACATTCTACTGTGAAGGAGAACCTTGAGTTATGGGAGAGACCTTGCAGACGTCATGTAGCTGGAAGTTAAAGGTCTATCGGAACCTAGAATCATGACTTATGTCCACGATCTTTTTTTTTTTTTCAAATTGACTGTGATACAGGTGAAAGTCGACAGAGAACATTCATTTTCCATACAGCAGTTTACACCCATTTTGCTCCATGGCACTGACTGTAATTCCTTACCCTGCTATAGCTGCGACAGCTCTCCTCCCACTTCTTCCCCGTAGTTCCCTTTTCCCCCGTGTCCTTCCCCCCATGCACTTCCGCCCCTTGACTATCTCCCTGTGCAAACGCTGCCCTTCCCTTCTCCCAGGATTTATCTCTCTCCAAGGAGTGTATCTACCTGATGTAAATGTTCACCCAGTTGCTTGTCTGTTATATGGCTGGAAGGCATGGCAGTGAGTTCAGTTCCAGACCTGAAAGGTGACTAGGGGCCATGCTCCCGGAGGTCTCACCAGGCTCCATCAGCCCAGCAAACCTGGTCTTCTTATTACGATTTTGAGCTCGTCTGTGTCCACGATCTCATAATCTTATTTCCACTAAAAAAACAGCGTTTAAATGCAAACAGGTTGGTGTTGCTAGTTGCTGTGACATGGATTCTGCCCCCACGCCCTGGGCCACCTGCCACCACGTATGCCACCCCAGCCCATCCAGTGCTGCTCCTTACCCACCCACCACAATCCTGCTCCCCCAGCTCACTAAGGAGCCCCGGATCCCAAGTCTACAGTCCAATTTCAGCCTGAACCTCTGTGACTACTCTGTGGCATTCAAAGTCTTAAGACCTCATCCACCTTCTGCATGGAAAAGCTCTTGCCACCACCTTATCCCTCTCCTTTTTTTGTGGTAGTTTGGAAGCTAATCTTGAAAGGTGGGTACTGTTCCCAGTTTGAGCTCATGAAAGCCTCTGTGAAGTCAGGGACTCCAGGCATTTTCCCCGTTTCTGGCAGACATGCCCAAGGGGGCTCCATTCTCTGCATATCGAAGTCACCCCCGAACCCGCTTAGCACCACCAGATAGCACTCTCTGAAGGAGAGAACCAGGTGATGCATTTTTGCTCCCCACACAGGCCTGTCCCACAGGCCTGTCATGAACTACGTGTAAGAGCTCAGGGGTTCCGGTGGCACAGTGGTTACAGCACTGGGCTGCTAACTGCAAGGCTGCAGCTCAAACCCGGCAGCTGCTGCGCAGGAGAAAGACGAGACTGACAGCAGTCTGTGAAGACTGACAGCCCTGGAGACCCTCTGGG
>NW_006922089.1:935996-937023 GCF_000298275.1 Orycteropus afer afer | reverse complement strand
GGCAGTGGGTGTGGTTTGGGCTTTGCTTCTGTGAAGACTGACAGCCTAGGAAACCCTGTGGGGCAGTGCCATTCTGTCCTCTAGGGGGCACTGTGGGTTGGAATAAACTTGATTTGGGTTTGGTTTGTTTTGGCTAAGACAGCTTACAGAGCCAGGAAGGAGAGAGTGGACACAACCCTTGAATTCTAGGGCTAGATGCTGGAGACGAAAAGCAAGGTTCAGAAAGAGTGTGGCAGCCACAGGAGCCTGAGGATGGCAGAAAACAGACTGTGCTGTGTGAAAGTCCCCAACACCTTTTCACCACACAAGAGTCAAGCCCATGAAAGTGGCCATCCAGATGCAACAACGGTCTCTCCTTGTCCAGAGCAAAGAAGAATGAAGAAAACTAAAGACACATGGAAACAATCAGTCCAAGGGACTGGTAGACCGTGTGAACCTCAGCCTATGTGACCACGAGACCAGAAGAACTAGAAGGTGCCCGGCTCCCACTGTCGACCACTCGCAGGGGAACAGGTGCAGGAGACCCTGGATAGAGTGGGAGAACGATGTGGAACAAAACTCATGATCGTAAAAAAGACCCGGCGGACTGGTCTCATAGAGCCTGGTGAGATCCTTAAGACTTTGGCCCCAGTAACCATTCCGGTCTGGAACTGAACTCACTCCCGTGGCTTCCAGCCAAACAGTCAGGAATCTGGGGTGAACATTTACATCAGGCAGATACACTCCTTGGAGCGATCAATCGTGGGAAAACAGAAGGACAGCGTTTGCACAGGGAGACAGCTTGGGGGGCGGGAGCGCATGGGAGGGAAGGATACAGGAAAGAGGTAACTATGGGGAGGAAGTGGTAAGAATGCTGTTACCTTGTGGGGAATTACAGTCTATGTGATGAAATAAAATGTGTATGAACTGCTGTATGGAAAATGAATTTACTCTGTCAACTTTCACCCAAACCACAATAACAAGAACAACAACAACAACAAACGGTTGCATCCATACTCTGGCCTGCAAGGCCCCGCCTGCCCTGGCT
>NW_006922089.1:929982-931440 GCF_000298275.1 Orycteropus afer afer | reverse complement strand
ATGTTCTCCAAGGGAAGCACTCCAGGGGGTCATCTCCACTGCCCAGCACACAGCACCTGCTGGACTATAGCTGGGGTGCCAGGGGGCCCTTGGGCTGCCAGGGCCAACCACCACTGAAATAAGCAGTCCTCCTGCTGCCAGGAGCTATATAAACCAACAGGGCTGCTGTTGAACGAGGGAGTGCCACGCTAATGGGCTGCTGAGCAGCCGTGCACCCACCACCTACCCTATCAACCCCACAAGCGACCTGACTATGGCCCCTGTGTGGTAGGGGCCAAAGAGCTGGATTCTAGCTCCTCTGTCCCATCCCTCAGGCCAGTGTTCTTTTATCACCCAGATACAGACTGCAGGACAGATGTGAGAACTATGACTTGCTGGAAAGATGACGATACAGCTCCATGTCTTAAGGCCCACAGAGTCGTCCCATTCCAGGCCATGACCCAGGATTCTTGGGCTAAGCAAGCCTGGACCTCGTTCTTCCACAGTTGAAGATACACAAGGGACCCTGAGCTAAGTCTGCCAACTCCTGAGGCCCCAGAGGCCTCCTCCCAAGCACCTTATCACACTGCACACGCAGACAACGAGAATACACAGGGCCGCATATCACAGATGGGTGGCTACTATGCACAGAGCACTGGGCTGGGCTCCCCACCTCATGCTGTCATTAGATGCCATCGAGTTGGTTCACTCATAGCCACCCTGTATCTGGCAGAGCGAAGCCGTGCCCAGTCCTGGCCGTCCTCACCACCACTGCTTTGCTGGAGCCACTGTGTCTGTCCATCTTGCTGAGGGCCTTCCTCTTCATCATCGACCTTCTACTGTACCAAGCACGACCTCCTCCTCCAGGAACCACTCCCTCCTGATAACATGCCCATCTCCCAATCGCTAACAGATGTCTGTAGCTGTTTCTTCTCATTTTGAGTCTTGTATCAACAAATAAAAGCCCCGAAAGCTTCATTCCACCCATGTCATTAAGGTCCAACTTTGCTTTGAGGAGGCAGCTCTTCCCAGTGGTATTCTGAGTGCCTTCCAACCTGAGGGGCTCACCTTCCGGAACCGTATCAGACAACGGTCCACGACAGTAAGGTTCTCGGTGGGCAGTCTTCTCAGAAGTGAGACTGCCAGGCCCTTCCCTGTGGTCTGGAAGCTCCACTGAAACCCGTCCACCACGGTGACCCTGCTGGGACCTGAAAGACCGGTGGCAGCGCCACCAGCCTCACAGCCACACACAGGCCACCACAGCACGACAGACAGCCAAGTGGTGGTCCACAATGCATATGTTATAGACTTATGACAGGCATACAGAGACACAACTGTAATATTGTTGTTGTTATTGTTGTTACGTGCTGTCGAGTCAGACCTGACTCATAGCGACCACTCCTTGGGTTTCTAAGGCGTTATCACTACAGAAGTTGATTGCCCCATCCTCCTTCTGAGAAGTGGCTGATGGGTTTGAAC
>NW_006922089.1:926352-928227 GCF_000298275.1 Orycteropus afer afer | reverse complement strand
GACTGCAGGGCAGTGCACTGGGTTTTGGTTTGGAAGCCAAGAACAACACGGGAAAGGCACCTGACTCTGCCCCGCAGCCTGCTGCCCACAGTTACAGACCTGGCTGCAGACTAGCCCTTTCCACAGGCTGCCGAAGAACATTTACTCAGACCCTGAAACAAGCAGCCACCTTGCTGCTCCTCTCATCACTTCCATTTCTGGGACAGTGCCTTTCTCTAGGAAGGGCTGGAAATGACCCCTCTGGCCTTGGAGAGCTGCACACCAATGCAAGGTGTCAATACACCTGAAGTTTTTACTGAGCATGTGCAGACTGTGGGGGCACGCCCCTTACCCATGGTGGGGAATGGGCATCATTGTTGGAAAGTGGTGGGTGAAACATCTCACCGCGTTAGCAGTTACGACCCCAGTTAAGGCCAGTGTAGACCTCTGGAGCTGAGCTGGGGCTTGATGACCAACAGGCCCAGGCCCCGCTATCTCTGTGGGTATACAGTGCAGGGCATCCAACCACAAGGACAGACAGTCCCTGAAAGATTAAGAAATTCAACGAGTACCACTGAACTTGACTTGCTTACAGACGGTTTCATCTCAGGAATAAGGAGAAAAAGTGATAAACGAAGTGCTCATGGGAGCAGAAGCCTAACCAAGGAAAGCAGCAGAGGAAAAATCTGACGACGAGACCAGGGAGTGATGGGAGCTGCTCCCAGACGGCAAGAAGACTGGCCCAGAAGGCAAGGCACAGGTGTAACCCAGGGCCGAGGTTCCAACTCCAAAAAGAAACGCCACCAACACCAACACAGGTGACCCCAATGGGAACAAACAACAAGCATATTAAGGACGGTGGTGAGGCGTCACGAGGAACTCGAGGCATCGTAAAACAACAAACAGAAGAAGAAAAGATGCCCTATACTGACAAGGTCAAACGTGCCCATGCCGCCAAGCAGGAAGGAGCCCGCACCTCGCAGGCCTCTGGCAGTCAGAGCTGCTTTCGCCAGGTCTCCTGGCATCCAGACACCACAGGACACAGGCAGGCTCAGTCTCTTGATTTTCACCAAAACACGGAAAACGACAAGTGCTATAAAATGTAAGCAGGTGAGCCTGCGACCCAATCCGGACATAGTGCTGCCAGTGGCAATGAGCAAACAGACGGTTTACAAAGACCCAGAATGGGAAGTGGACTATCCTGACAGCAGCAGGGGCTCACCAAGAAAAAGTCCTGCTCATGGGTAGACCCCCAAGACTACGATCCCTAATCACCCTTCAGGCTTGAAACTGAACTCACTCCCGTGGCTTCCACCCAAACAGCAGACTCCTTGGAGCGATCAGTTGTGGGAGAAGAGAAGGGCAGTGTTTGCACAGGGAGACAGCTCAGGGGGCAGGAGTGCACGGCAGGGAAGAGGTAACTACAGGGAGGACATGGGAAGAGAGCTGCTCCATTACAGGGAATTTCAGTCAATGACACGAACCAAAATGTATATGAACTGCTGTACGGAAAATGAATTTGCGTTGTCAACTTTCACCCCAAGCACGGTAAAAAAAAAAAAAGGAAAGAGTAAGTCTCGCCCAATCAGTCTCACTGTCCTGTTCTTAGCTGACACACATATCAAGAGAGGCTGCAGGAGAGGTGTCAGGGTAAGACCAGGAGGGTGCCTGTGAAATCTGCAATTAACATGAAACTTAGTACCCTACATCGCAGACACACAAGCAGGAGTTTAAAAGATTCAGAGAAGTGCGCTGATGGTATGCCCAAAAAAAGCCAATCTGGGGAGAACAGTGTGGAACAAAACTCAAGATATTTGGAGGGGAAAAAAAAGGGGCGGGACCAAGTTTGCTGGTCTGATAGAGCCTGGTGGAACCACTGAGACTATGGCCCCTAGC
>NW_006922089.1:924977-926056 GCF_000298275.1 Orycteropus afer afer | reverse complement strand
AAAAAAAAAAAAAAAAAAAAGGCAACATGTCAATCAACCAACCAAAAACTCCTCAAAAGGGATAACCCATAGGGCTGCACACATAGGTCCAACAATTAGGCTAGGCTAGACCAGAAGGCTGGCAGTTCAAACCCACCAGCCACTTCTTGGAAAGAAGGTTGGGCAATCTACTTCTGTAGTTATACCGAGGGGTCGCTATGAGTCAGGTCCGACTCAACGGCACATAACAACAACAACAGGCTTCTTCCTGGTGGCTGTCAGGACGGGCTCGAGCACAGCAGGGACTGAGAGGCTGGCGGAGCACCAAGCCGTGTCTCATTCTGTTGTACGCGGGGTCACTGTGGGTCGGAGCTGGCTTGACGGCACCTACCACCACCACCACCACCACCTGGCACAGGCATCAAGTCAGGCCCCCCATCAGCTCCCTTCTTAGAGGTGAAAGGAGGAAGAGAAAAAATGGCTCAGCACAGATCGTTTTAAACTTTCTCCACTTGGCAGGGATGCCCTCTGGATGGTCAGGTTTTATGCCGGGAAAAACAAATATACAATTTCAAGGAATAAAGTCCACCTATACCAACTGCTTTGTGTGATACCCCCAAGGGGCTTCATTACTGGCACATTTTGCCCTACTTGTCTGTTTCTCATTTTAATTATAATTTTATTACTTTTCCTGGTAACCTAATTGCAACTGTCCCAAGAGAACACAGTCTGTAACCAGAGCAGATAGGCCCCATCGCCCTGACACATTCAGAGGTCATCCAGCACTACTCACCCAACAATCCAAGGCCATCTACATACAGAGGGTGAGAAAGACTAGGATATGGAATTTAAACCAAAAACCCACTGCCTCTAAGTCGATCCTAACTCACAGCGTCTCTGAAGGACAGAGGAGAGCTGCCCATAGGGTTCCTAATGCTGCAAGTCCCATGGGCTGCCAGAAGAACAAACAAATCTGTCCTGGAGGAAGTGAAGCAGGAATGCTCCTTGGAGGCAAGAATGGTCAGACTTCATCTCACGAGCTTTGGTCATGCGGTCAGAAGGGGCCTTCCCTGGAGAAGGATATCAAGCCTGGTAAAGCC
>NW_006922089.1:920930-923792 GCF_000298275.1 Orycteropus afer afer | reverse complement strand
AAGTGGTCTGTCTCTTACAAGTCAGTTAACGTTTATTGAGAAAAAGATGATTTGGGGATTAAAAGGTTCCAGTTCTGTTTTATGGCATTATAATTTACCGAATCTCGAATAAGCAGGTCCGAGATAGTTTAGACCTGATCCTTCACCTAGGTGAAGAAACAGTCTAAGAGCTTCATTCGTATCTCTCGTCAACCGGTCACAGTGTTAAAAATATGAGGCTGGACAAGTGGCCCTGTGTCTGAATGCTCATTTCCCCTCCAAGTCCTGTGTCTTTTTGAACCATCTTTGTTTCTTGCTGCAAAGAAAACCAACCACTGTGGGACTCAATGTATGAGGCTTTGAGAGAAGGACGTGCAGCCAAGAGCTTGGGAGAAACAAGGAGCAGGAAAGCCCACGACAAAGGAATGCTGTGGGGCACTGAACAGTGACATCTCCCCAAATCACCCAGTTCTCTAGGACCATGAATAGAACCCTGACTAGGAGCAGTGGCTAAGGCACTGGGCTGCTAACCAAAAGGTCAGCAGTTCAAACCCACCAGCCCCTCCACAGAGAGAAAGATGAGGCTATCTGCTTCCGTGAAAATGGACAGCCTTAGAAACCCTCTGGGGCATTTCCACTCTGTCCGCTAGGGCCGCCGCGGGTCGGAATCTACTGGACGGCAGTGCTTGGTGGGAAACATTAAGTGCGCAGCTGCGACTCCCCCACCCCTCCCAAAGCCGCATTACCTCTAACGCCAGGGCGGTCTTGTCGTAGGCACAGGGCACTCTTTTCTGGATTGCTTTTGCAAAGACAGGTCCATTCTGGGTGGATGGTAGGGGGTTGATGGCTGCCCCGGGAGGACTGGCAGCGGCAGGGAGAGGAGCTGTGGTCTGAGGCTGGGCGTAGGCGTGGGCAGGTTCTGGGATCCCATAGCTGTTGGAATTCCTGTTCCCCGGCTTCCCATGCGGGGAGGACCTCACCAGCTTCTCCACGTAGGGGACGGGGATCATGCCGACGCGGCCGTCCTTGTTGCGGGCACTCCACCACTGCTCCTCGGGCTTGTCCACGATCACCAGCACCTCGCCCTTCCTGAAGGGCAGGTCTTCGGCATCGTTGCCAGGGAAGTCGTAGAGAGTCCGCACGTATTCCACATTCTCCTCGGCTGCAGGGAGGGTGGGGGCTGCTACAGACGCCATCAGGGGGCTTGGGTACCTTCAGGAGAAACAGAGACCGATCTCACTGGATGTCTACAGTTGTCACGCTTTCTAGTAAGCCATTTTCTACCACAGGCTAAGCTGCTATACCTTCTGTCTCCGTACTGAAAAAAACCCCAACAATCCCAGATACGCCTTTGCCAATGACACGTTGGGTGCCCGCGCACCCTGTCGCACCTCTATGTTACGGGAACCTGTGTTACAGCTAGGGGTGCCTGGTCTGAATTTATATTTTTACAACACCAAGTTCAGTCCAGTAGCTGCCTGCCACAGAAAGCTACCCCAAGATATCGCCCACCCTCACTCCCAACCCTAATCTGCGCTCATACACCGCATACTTCCTCAGGGAGCAGACAGACGGAAGATGAGCCCCAACGGGGCCTCCTGCTGGCCCTGCATGAAGATGGTGCTGAGTGGCCCATGACAAAGGCCTTTGTCCCCGTGTCCCTCAAGATAGGAAAACAAGAAAGGGGCATACACTTGCCAAATCTAAAACAAAAAACCATGAACACCCACACCGCACGTACAGACAGGGATCCTCATCTGCCCACCACAATGAAAACCTGGGAAGGTTCTCAGACGACGTGAGCCCCGGAGGGAGCTGCCACACCACAGCCCCAGGCTGCGACGGCTGCCTCTGCGGCGCCCTCCCCAAGGCCTCTTCCCACCTCAGCAATGCTGTGCAAAGCTGCACCCACCCCGTCTCGGTATTCGCCTGCGTGCCTATCAACCTGACGCCAACCCTCGGCAGCCCCACGGCTGTTTGGTGGGGTCATCAGGGCTTTCTTTGGAGACGCCTCTGAGTGAGCTCGAGCTCCCAACCTTTGGCAGCTGAGGACGTTAACTGTGCCGCTGGGAATCACCGGCATTCCCCCTCATGGGCATACACCCAGAAGACTTGAAAGCAAGGTCTCAGACAGACGTTTGTTCACTGCAGCATTCTTTACAACAATCCAGAGGTGACAACCCCCAAGTGTCCACCAGCAGATACATGCGAAGAGCATTCCTCAGACATGAAGAGCAATGAAGTTCCGATACATGCTACATCACACATGAGTTTTGAAAACAGCCTACCGCAGTGCCACAAAGGGACAAATACAATGTGATCCCATTCATGTGAAGTCTCTAGAAGAGACAAGTGCACAGAGGCCGAAGCTTATGAGCAGCTCCCAGGGACTGGAGGAGGGGAAACAGAGCTCCTGCTTAAGGGGTCACTGAGGGTCTGGAGGGGAGGGAGGGGGATGAAAACATTTGGGAACAGACGGTGATGATGGTTGCACAAGACAGTGAAGGTAATTAAGTCACCCAACTGCATGTGTGACAGTGGTTGAATCGGCAAATGTTTTATGTATTCATAATAATAATAACAACAAAAGGACATGAGTGTTTGCTCTTGGTACAAACTGCCACACTCCTTTCCAAAAGGCAGTCTTCGTAAGAGGGCAAGAGGTACATTTTTTAAAGTGTAAGTTACAAGTTCTATAGTAGGGAGACTTCCATGGCACTTAGGAACTTGATTAAAAACTTCAAATGCCTTTTTACTTAAAACTAGCAATATTTTATCACTAAGGACAAATTACTTAATGTTAGCAGAAAACCAAGACCAAACCCACTGCCCCCGAGTCCATTCTGACCCACAGCGCCCCTAGAGGACAGAGTGGAACTGCCC
>NW_006922089.1:908324-920830 GCF_000298275.1 Orycteropus afer afer | reverse complement strand
CACAGAAGCAAAGCCCAAACCACACCCACTGCCTGGAGTCCATTCTGACCCACAGCGCCCCTAGAGGACAGAGTGGAACTGCCCCACAGGGTCTCCAAGGCTGTCAATCTTCACAGAAGCAAAGTCCAAACCACACCCACTGCTGTGGAGTCGATTCTGACCCACAGCGCCCCTAGAGGACAGAGTGGAACTGCCCCACAAAGCTTCCAAAGCTGTCAATCTTTATGGAAGCACACTGCCTCATTTTTCTCCCATGGGGCGGTTGGTGGGTTCAAACTGATGACTTTTGGTTAGCAGCCAAATGCTTTAACTACAGCGCATCAGAGCTCCTTAAAATATCAGCAAAGTACATGTGAAAACGGACAGCAGGCGTAGCAGGAGCAGAAACTCATGACCGGATGCCAGGCACCCTCTGCAATGCAATGACTCACTCAGCCTTTGCGGCAACGCTGTGAGGTCGAGGCTGTTAGCACCCCATTTTACAGATGAGGAAGCCACATACAAACACACCAAAGATAAAACTGCTTTCACCCTGACTGTTGATACCTTTGAAGTTTAAAACCTCCTTAACTGTGTGAAAAACTGATATGATCAACCTCAAGGGATGGGTAGGTCCAAACAAGATATTCTATTTTGTTAAAGGGGGTACACGAATATTGAAAATCACTCATTCCATATATTTGTGGGCTTTATACCCACACAAGGAGCTCTGGTGGCACAGTGCCTAAGGCATTGACTGCTAAGCAGAAGGCTTGGCACTTCAAACTCACCCGCCGCGCCCCGGGAGGAAGACTGGGCAATCTACTTCCGTAAAGATTTACTGCCTCGGAACCCCAAAGGGGGCCGCTACGAGTCCGAACCGACTCGATGGCAGGGAGTCCGGTTTCTGGTATACCAATGCGCTTGTACATATGAAGCATCTCACAGCACAAAGTGAAACACACGCTCAGAGCAGTCGATTCTAAGATCAGCCAGGCACCTCTGGGGAAAGGGCTCTGGGCACCGCGGCCCCGCTTCACCACCCAGGGCCACCGAGCGCTGGGGGCCCTTGGCCCCGCGGCACTCATGCCGCGCCTCGTGGCTGACCTCTCAGCCCTTCAGCTGCCCCGCCACCCCCTCCCGCAGCACCTGCACACTCACTCCAGACCGTTTCATCCAAGCTCAGACCTCTACCGGCCCTGGTGTTCCAGGCGGTCTCCCGTCCAAGCAGCAGGCAGCTTCCCAGATCAGGCCGAGCAGCACTGCAGAGCGCGCCCGGCCCCGGCTGCCGAGTTCACGCTCCTGTTCACCGATGCTCCTGCTACACCAGCCAGCCCATTCTAACCAATTAGCCCTTAGTTATAGGATGGTTAATAATTCACAGTAAGAGCTTTGAAAATTTTAAATCATGCTCAATAAAGCCAAGGGCCAGAGAAAAAGAGAAGGCCCCTCAGCGAGGTGGACACAGTGGCTGCATGACGGGCTCAGGGACGGGCAGGCCTGTGAGGCTGCCCAGGACTGGGCAGTGCTTCCTTCTGTTGTACATGGGATTGCTATGAGTTGGGTATGACTCGACAGCACCTGACAACAAGCTCGGACTTGCACTTTCAACCTGACTCAGTCCCACACCACAGCCAGAGCCACTTCTACCAAACAAAACCAATCACAGCCACTCTCTCTTAACACCTTAGATGGCTCCCAGAGTCCAAACCCGCCTACGGGCCTGGAAGGCCCTTCCCATCTTCCCCTCCCAGCCCACCGCCGGCCACAAGCAGAAGCCTCGTCTCCTGACCTCACCGTAACTCTGCCTTTCCTGCAGTCCCTGCCGCGACTCTTCCACCTCAGGTATTTGAACTCATCCTACAGGAATCAGTTGGACAAAGGAGAGGAATCGCACACAAAACCGTACTATTTCTTTTCTAGTACAAAAGCGCGGGTGCGTGCAAACTGTAGAGGGTGAAATGTGGTTGATATCAGGGTTTCAAACCAGTTCAAACTGGTTCAGGCACGGCCGATGAAGCAAAACCAGATTACATGCTGAGGCCCTGGAAGGGGAGGTGCAGAAGCTCCTTCAGGAGCCTGACACGGGAGGTGGGCTGGTGGCCAGGATCGTGGCGCGCGACACACATTCAAAGCAGTCCAGTGGGCCGCCATCTTTGAGGCCTCCAACTCTGGCAACAGCTGGTCAAGAGATCTGGTTGCTATGCAACACACACCTGGCCTTGTTTTCTAAGACGGACTCAGTTTCTGGCAGGGCTTCGACCTGTAATTTTTCCCGGTACAGTTAGCACTCCCATTCACCCACATTTTAAAAAACTGGGTCCATTACAGTGTCGCTTTGTCAGCAGTGGCTGAACCACGCTGAAGCCCTGGTTGATGTGACAACCATTTGGCTCTTCCCAGGAATTTATTCAGGGAGACCTTGGAGGTTATCGCAGGTTCGATTCCAGCCCATTGTGATGTGAGTCACATGAATTTTCTGGTTTCCCAGTGCATATAAAAGTTGTTTAGATGACAATGTAGTCTACAAAGTGTGCAACAGTATGATGAAAAACGGACATATCATGAGAAACGACCAAAAAGGGACACAGGGAGACACACGGTGAGCACAGACTGCTGGAAGACTGGCTGACAGACTTGCTTGGCCCAGGGTTGCCATAAACTTTCAACGTGTGAAGAACGTACTATCTGCGAAGTACAATAAAGTGAAGCATAATAAAACAAGGTACGCCATACTTCAGGTTAACGTCAATCATTTAAACAGTTTGTTTTCCAATGTTGTTACTGTTGTTATCTGCCATCGAGTCGGCCCTGACTCATAGTGACCCCTCCTTGGGTTTCCGAGGCAATATCACTACAGAAGTAGGAATGCCCAACCTTCCCTCCGAGGAGTGGCTGGTGGGTTTGAACCGCCAGCCTTCTGGTTAGCAGTCAAGTGCCTTAGGCACTATGCTACAGGCCTATATGGTGAACACTCACATCAGGTAGATACACTCCTTGGAGCAATCAATTGTGGGAGAACAAAGGGGCAGTGTTTGCACAGGGAGACAGCGCATGGAGAGGACACGGGAAGAGGTAATTACAGGGAGGAAGTGGGAAGAGAGCTGTTACATTGTGGGGATTGCAGTCAATGTCCTAAGACAAAACGTGTATGAACTGCTGTAGGGAGAGTGAATTTGCTCTGTCAACTTTCACCTAAATCACACACACACACACACACACACACACAGTGTGTTTTCTCCAGACAAATGGCCCAAACTCTAGAAAGCAACAGTACCACGCCACTGTTTCTAAAAAATGAAGTCATGCTCCAGAACAGAAAGAAAAAGGTCAGAATCCATTGAAAACTGCTAAACAGGTGCGAGCTCTGCTGTGTATATACTTGTCAACAACAAAACAAAACAAAACAAACCATTCAGTTGAAGGAGCAACTCCTCTCTGCAGCCCTGCCGACCCTAAGGCACAGCCGGCCACTCTGCTTTGAAACTCCCGTGCCATTCCGCTTTAATATTTTCAGTAGGCTGCACATCTCAAAGGTGAGAAAAAACAGCTGCCAAAGGGCCGATTCAGACTCATGGTGACCTGCGTGTTTTGGAGAACTGCCCTCCCAAGGCCGACTTCCAGACCTTTCTTCCATACTACCTCTGGGTGGATTTGCACTGCCAACCTGTTGGTGAACAGTCAGTGCTTAACCATGTGTGCCACTCAGGGGCTCCTCCAGGGTTTACTCCTGTTCTGTGCCAGGAGTCTAGTGCTGTGCTTTGTATGCAGTGGGTCTTGAAATTCCTGCTAATTAAATAAAACATTACAAAGGCCACTTCCCATTTGTCTTTTCCTTCAGGAAACTCAAAAGTCCAGGTACTCCAATCACATGAACCTAGTGAGAGACCTTGTGCGTTCCCCCCCTGACTTGGTTTTCAAGCCTCTTCAACACCCCACTGCCCCCTCCGTACTCCTGGCCAATTCTAGAACCACTGCAATAGGTCAGCTGTAGGAGAATCTGAACTGCTAGCAACTGGCGGTTCCTTTTATTTATCAGGAGGAACAAAAATATTTTAGCCTTAACAACCCTTAGAAATAATCTAGTCTAATAGTTCAGCTCCAAAGGAAAATTCTGACTTGGGTGATTGAGTCTTAAGTATGAGAAAAGTTGTAAATCCAAGTGCTACCAGTAATTTTCACCCTGCAGGGACGTAAGTCTTAACTACACAATGTCTGTGACCAACGAAATGACAATGTTCTTGTACCTCATCTTAATCAATCTTAGATGATGTGGTGGTTATGTTTGATGTGGTGGTTATGTTTGTGTGTCAACTTGGCTGGGCCTGGTTGAGTGTTTGGGCAGCTGGATGAAGTATTCTCCATGATGAGACTGGTAATCAACCCCATGGTGGAATCTACTTTGAGCAGCTGAGTAGCTGCCTTTGGGTATGTGGTCTGCTTCCTGTATAGAACAATAAGCTTTGAGAATGGTCTCTAGCATACGGCACGCTTGGACCCTGCATGTACCCGTGTCATTGCTCAGCTGCCTGCTATGCTCTGCCGACCCTGGGACTTACAATGGACTTAAGTTAATGGCCTGCCGTGTGGTTTGGTAACATTGAGACTGCCTTTTTACTTGTCAACCTTGGGGCTTCTCAGCCTCAGCAGCCAGCAGCTGTCTGAGTGAAGAAATGCCTCTAGCTCCAGTGGGCCAGGAGCAGGAGGCAGAGCTGGACCCCAAGGTTGAGGGGCTTTCATCCAGCCCCTAGAGCCTGGCACTTTAATTTGGACTTTTAGCCTCCCAAATTGTAAGAGAATAAACTCCTATTTGTTAAAGCCATCCCACTTGTGGTATATTCTTGTCAGAGTGGTACTAGGTAACCAGAACAGATGATTTAAACAAACTGACCAGGAGAAAATACAGGGTTAATTCACAGTGTCAAATTTTATCAGAATTACTGGTAACCCTTCTCCTTTACTCCCAATAATAAAGACCAGATGTGAATTCCCATAAATATTGAGAAAAGGGGATACAGGGAGAAGGCGCATTTGTGCATCCTGTGGTCACCTCCTTCCAAGGTGTGAGGGTCATTCCCTGTGTGCTCAGGTTTGGCTGGGCACCCTTCTCTGTTCTCTCACAGCTCTCTTACCCTATTATATAGTATGGGAACAGTCTTAAAATAAAAAAAAAATAAACTCAGTAACCCAGTATTTTGATCCACAGATGGATCTTGATCAAAAGGGGGAAAATGTGGAACAGAAATTTAAAATTCTCATGGACTCCAGACTTCTGGAGCCATGCAAGCTGGATGAATCCCTGAAACTACTGCCCTGAATCATTAAATATGAAACCAAAAATATCCCCTGAAATCATATAAAAACTGAACAGTAGCTTAGCTTAATGATTAAGAAGAGAGCCCTGAATATCATGCTCTTTTTAAGAATTATCTAATGGGATAAAACTGCCAACAGCAACTTCAAGGCTATACAGATATCTTAGAGGGCAGTGAGTTTATGTTAATGGGGGAGGAACTCTGTTATGTCAATGGAGCTGAAAAATTCAAAGGATATAGTCAATGTTACTAAATGGTCCCTGTAGAAACTGCTGATTAGGCTATGTTTTGCTGTATATACTCTCAGGAACAGCAACATAAATAAAATTTAAAGGAAAAAAAAAAGATTACAGTAAAGAAAATACTACAGAGTTCTACAGAGTTGTCATGAGTCACAATTTAAAAAAAGAAAAGAAAATTAAGGAACATTCCACAGCATTGAGAATCCAAACACAAACAATACATTTGACTAATTTTTGACAAGGCATAGAACAGTTTGTTCAACAACTGGTCCTGAGACAAATAGATCTCTCTACATGAAAAAGAATGAAGTTGTGGCCTTAAGTCACCCAAGTCCTACGCCACAAAGTCAATTCTGACTCCTAGGGACCTTATAGGATAGGTAGAAGTGCCCCGTAGGGTTTCCAAGGCCGAAATCTTTAGGAAAGGAGATTGCCACAGAGCAGCTGGTGGGTTTGAACCGCTGACCTTTCAGCATGCAGTCAAGTGCTTACCCACTGCACCACCAGGATTCCTTCCCTATCTTGCACCACATAAGGAAATGAACTCCAAATGGATCAATGACCTGAAGGAGAACTAAAGCACTAAATGTGAAAACTAAACTCATAAAAACCTTAGGAGAAAACAGGGAAAAGCTTCAAGACCTTGCTTTCGACAATGGCTTGGACACCGAAGGCAAGGGCGGTGCCAAGGAGCAAGAGAGAAATTGGACTTCCTTCCAATTAAAACCTTTTTTTACTTAATATGTTACAAGGTATAAATAAATTAATAAAACCTTTTTGAAAACTAAAGGATCAAGAAAGTAAAGATACAGCCTACAGAAAGGGAGGAAATATTTGGGGAACATTTTTACTGGATAAGGGTATCAGAATATACAAAGAACTCCTACAAGTCATCAACAAAAAGACAACGCAACTACACATTCGGCAAAGAACTTGAACAGACATTTTTCCAAAGAAATATGCAAATGGCCGATCCAAAACCAGAAAACCAAACTCACTGCTGTCAAATCGATTGCAACTCATAGTGACTCCTCCTTGGGTTTCTGAGGCGGTATCTCTAACGAAGTAGATTGCCCAGTCTTCCTTCTGAGGAGTGGCCGGTGGGTTTGAACCTCCAGCCTTCTGGTTAGCAGTCAAATGCCTTAGGCACTATGCTACCAGAGCTCCTTGTATGGGTATAAAGCCCACAAATATATTGAATGAATGGCCAATAAGCACATGAAAATATTCTTAGCTTCATCTGTCACTTCACTGGAGGAATGCAGATGAAATCCACAAGAAGAGACCACTTCACACCCACTAGGATGGAGGGACCAGTTCTGGGAGAAGAGTATCATGCTCAGTATAAAGTCAGTGAAAAAGAGGAAGACCCTCACCGGAGCAGATCGGCACAGTGGCTGCACCAAAGGGCTCAAAGGTAGTGACGACTGAGGATGGCGCAGGACTGGGCAGCGTCATTCTGTTGCACATGGGGTCGCTATGAGTAGGAATGGCGGCAGCTAACAACAACAGGGAAAAAATGGAAAATACCAAGCAGTGGCCAGGAGCAGGGGTAATCAGAACTCTTCTACGTTGCTAGAAGGAATGCGTAATGCTGCAGCTGCTGTGGAAGCCAGCTGGGGGGTTCCTTACAAAGTTAAACAAAAAATTACCATAGGAGCCAGCAATTCCACTCCCAGGTCTGTACCCAAAAGACTTGAAAGCAGGGACTCAACTAACAGTTGTACATTAATATCCGTTGCAGAATCATTAATGGTAGCCACAAAGTGGACACACCCCAAGAGTCCATCAAGAGGAGAATAACAGCAAAATGTGGTATATCCACACAATAACCTATTAGTCAGCTCTAAAGCTCTATGGCACAAATGAACTTTGAGAACATTATGCTGACATGAAAGGACAACTATTTTATGATCCCACTTACATGAACTACTGTAGGCAAAAGTCTTTTAGTAGTCACCAGGTGTTGGGAGCAGAGACAGGGGAATCATTGCTGAAGGGGTACATAAAGAGTTTCTGTTTGGGGTAATGAAAATAAATATTTTTAAAATGGACAGTGGTGATGGTCGTAAGGAGCTCTGGTGGCACAGTGGATAAAGCATCTGGCTGCTAACCAGAAGGTCGGTGGTTCACACCCACCAGCTGCTCAGCGGGAGGATGATGAAGCAATCTACTTCTGTAAAAGTTTATAGCCTTGGAAACCCAATGGGAGTTGCTATGAGTCTGAATCAATTCAATGGCAGTGGATTTAGTTTGGTGATGGTTGTACAATATGGCGAAAGTAATCAACATCACTAAATTACATATTTAAGAATGGCTAGAATGGCAAATGTTTGGTTACATATTATTGGACCACAATGAAATTTAAACAATTAAGAAACTGATAAAAAGAATCAAGACTAGATCAAGACAAGCACCAGTCCTTCAATTCTGAGGAAGACTCCATAGTTACATACTTTGGTGAAATAAACAAAAGAAGGAAGTTTGTTTTCCAAGCGTCATGGAACCCTGGCTTTAAGAGCTCAATTTAAACGTATTGTTTGGGGCTTGAAGCAGCATTATGCTCGGTTCTGCATTTGACCAACGCTCTGGCCCACTCGCTGCCGGAGGACAGGTGTGATTTTGCTATAAAAGGCCACTAACATGTCAGACTAAGTCTCAAACCTCTGATCTGAAGCTTGGGAGAGGGAATTCAAGGATTCAGCTTACAAACACAAAGCTAGCCAGGACCTAAATCAGCGTGCACTGATGATGCGAACAGGGAAATGCAAACCTTGTATCTCAGCCACAGGCTAGTGGGGGGAGGGGGACCTAAGAATGACACGGCTGAACCGGAGCGGGAGGCCTGGCTCAGGAGGGTCAGGGAAGGGCGGGGGTGGGGTGGGGTGGGGTGGGGTGGGGTGGGGTTATCGGATTGGTGAGCAGACTAGAACAGTGAAGCCAGCGGTGGAATCTGGCGTTCAAAGACCCAGCCGCCAAGGTACAAAGGTAAGAGTAGGGATGGCGAGCAGGGGACAAGAGACTCATGGCGATTGCACAAGCCACAGGAGACAGAAAGACAAATCTGGTAGCTGGGAAGACGCAGGGAAGGAAAACGCGGCCTCAATTTTGTGGGGAGTGGAACCACCGCAGGATACCCTATTTTCCCTCTAGAAGGGGATCCCCCCATTAGCTACCCGTTTTCAAACAGCTGAATCAGAGCACCTGTCACGTCAACATGAGCACAAGGCCTTGGCTTGATAAACACCTGAGATTAGGAATATAATTCACCTTCACAAATTAGGGAAGTCACTGACTCATTATAGTCTCCTTACAGTGGGTTCCAAGGAGCGCTGGTGGTGTAGTGCCTAGGGCATTTGACTGCTAACCAGAAAGTTAGTGGTTCAAACCCATCAGCCACTCCGCAGAAGTAAGACTGGGCAATCTACTTCCGTAAAGATTTACTGCCTCGGAAACCCAAAGGGGGTCGCTATGAGTTGGAACCGACTTGACGGCAGCGAGTTTGGTCCGGTTCGGTTATGGTGGGTTCCAAGATGCTGTCCAACCCCTGATACTGGAATCAGACTGTGCTCAAAGCTGACAGCCATGACGAGCGTGTGCAGAACCCGACGTTTCACCAATCAGATTCTTGGTGTCTTGGTCTTTGTCACACAGTATTTCAGTTACAACCACTTTCTCCCAGCCCAGTTAATCCAGCCACCAAACCAAACCAAACTCACTGCCTTTGAGTCGATCCTGACTCATAGTGACCCCCACTGGGTTCCTACAACTGTCAATCTTTACGGAAGTAGATTGCCCCATCTTCCTTCCGAGGAGCAGCTGGTGGGTTTGAACTGATAACGTTCTGGTTAGCAGTCAAATGCTTTATGTACTGTACCACCAGAGCTCCTTGGTTAGGCCAGTAGTTAGCCTGAAATAATTATCCTGTCCTGGCTTTGGTTTTTGTATCTTTATCCTGCAGAAGCAAAAAGTTGCTTCCATCTTGGTTCACCAGAACACCTTTCAGTGTTCAAAGTTCTTAAATAAAATGTTATTTACCTGTGAAAAGTCAGTACCCACTTATCCTGAAAACTCTATTCCAATCCCCTGGCCTTTTTGAATAGATATCAAAGAAACAAACTGGGCAGAGAAATACATGTCCCTTAAGAAAATTCTAGGCAGTTTCTTCAGCTCATATTTGGCATACTTCAAGAAACTTCTGAGCATCAGGCGACCTGATAAAAGCCTTAATGTGGCAAATACTCAAATAAAATTATGCATGTTATCTGCTGCTCAGTGTCACCAAGGGCTCTAAACTTTCAAGCAAGTACTAAAATCATTAGACATAAAACAGAAACTACATTTGAAATCAAACGAGGCTGGACCTAAGACAAGTGCCACTCAAAAATCTCCCTTAGTAAGCAACATGCTAGTCTTATTCTTTCATTTAACCAAATTGTTCCCTGGCCTATAACGGTCCAACTTGGGAAAAAATATACATATATTTTTAAAGGGGGGCCTGGGACCAAAGTATTTTTTGAGGGGTGCGGGGAGGGGGGGGAGAAGGGGTTGGTCATTTGTAATACATTATAAAACAGAAAATCCGCGACAAACTTAGTCCCCGAATAATAAGGTACAGCTCTGCTATTCATCTGGCCAGTGTTTCTAAAAGCTAGAGCAGCGTTTTCATTTGTCAACTGTCCCAAAGGCTGCGATCCAGGCGGCCTTAACCTGCAGCTCAGAGATCGGCAGGCAGCCCCGATCCTTGAATGGTTTGCAGACATGGGTGTTGATGCATTTTCGGGGAATACGCCACGGCTATTTGCAATTCTCAAAGAAGTCTATGGTCCAAAAAAGGCCACACACACACAAAAACCTGGCTTAGTGTGAAGCCAAAAGCGTGTATTTTTCAACTATGCAACCACGGCTCAGTATTTCTAAAAACGCTCGCACAGTGTGACCCGGATCGCGACACTAGCTTTCGGTTTGGAATATCTCCTGGGAAGTAATAGGGCTCCGAACAGAGAACGAGGGTTCCAGCCACCATCCCCCACACTCCCGGGCCCCGAGCGAAGCAGCCGGCCCGCAAGGCGGGTTGGGTGCGTACCTGGGCGCGGGCTCGATAAGGGTGGTGGTGTCCAGGTAGTGGATCTTATAAAATTCCAGCAGGGCCGGCAAGTGGTCAAACTCCTGGTCTCCGATCTTAAAGCGGCGGTTGGGCAGCGAGTTGATGATATAATGGGAGACCCGCGAGTTCTCGGATACCGACAGCACGTAGTCCCCTGGGCAGGTGGAGGAGTCGCGGACTAAGAACACGCCGTGGCGCTGGCCCTGAAGCCGGGTCTGCGCCTCCTGGCGAGACACCGGCCCCATGTACCAGGCGGAGCGGTCCGAAGAGTCGAACCTGGCAGAGGACATGATGAAGGGCCGGGGGCTCTGCGGCTGGTCGCGGAGGCGGGTGGTCTGGACGCCTTTACTTGGCAGATGGCTTGGGGGCTAAGGAAGGGCCTCCAGGTCCACCTCGCCGCGCGCTTAGAAGGCTGGGCCCGCACCTTCCTCGCGCGGCCGGGCCCGCAGCATCCTCCGCAGCCGCCCGCCTGCTCCGGGGCCGCCTCACGGAGGGAGCCGGCCCGGGGAATGAGGAGCAGAGCCGGGAATCCGAGCGGGCGAAGCCCAGAGCCAGCGGAGGCCGCCTTGGGGGTCTTGGGCAGTCCGGCGTACCAGGAACGCGTCCAGTGACTCCCAGGGTGGAACGGGCGGCTGCGCACCGACACCCGCCGCCACGCGAAGCCCCGAACTCCAAAGAACGTCGCGCCTCCGAGGCGGTTTAGCCCAGGCCGTTCCCAAGAGCCACAGCAACAAAATGGCGGACGCGGGAGAAGCTGCCGGCCACCTCCCCCTCCGCTCAGCACACGCGTCTGCGCACGCGCAACGCTGGCTCCCAGCGGCCGCCGGAGCCCTCCCGGTGAAGTCGCGCGGGGCAGCCAATCAGGAGCTTGGTTGCGGCGCTCGGGGCGTGCACCGCCCGAGCCCGCTCCCGCGTTCCGGGAGGAGAAGGAGGAGGCGGCGGCGGGCACTCCCTTCCTGGCCCCTCGGTGCGCCGCAGGGGGCGCTGCCGCCGCCGCTTGCTGGGCGCTTCGCACTGGCAGTGAAACAGCTGTAGCCGAGAGGGAGCTGCATTTCGAAAACCTGCTGCAGGGGAACAAAGAGTAATGTGCGTAAGCTCTGAGGAGACAGGCTGAATCTCTGGGGAGGCCTGGAGCTGAGGTGACCTGGCGGCTCGAGGGTCCCGAGAGGGCTTCGCATTGAGGAAGACTGACGGGCGGACAGCTCCCTATGGGCCGCGGTGCAGCGAAGGTGCATCGACCGGCTGAGGTGACCCCAAGACGAAGGTAGTCACCAGATCGGTGGCTGAGGCCCGAGGTGGGTGCTAAGGTTGAATTGATGGGATGAAGTCTGGGAAGCCCGGAGGGAGTCTGGCCATCAGCCGGCGAACTACTGCAAGTACAGTGCCCACGGCTGCGGATTCCGCTTGCTTCTCCAACTCAATTTCTAACCATGCCCCCCTTGCTTACCCCGCTCCAGCCGTGCCCTCCTGACCTATTTCTGTCCCCGCTGGAATGAACTGTTTAGGAGAGCAGGTATCTTGTGTGTCATGGTCACCTATGAAGAGTTGATGTTCAAATATTTGTGGACTGAATTGAAAAAGACCACCAAGCTACTCAAACTCAAAACTCACTGCCATAGAATCCATTCCGCTCTACAGCAACCCCCATTTGGTCTCCAAGGCTGTCAGTCTTCACAGAAGCAAAGCCCAAACCACACCCACTGCTGTGGAGTCTATTCCACTCACAGCGCCCCTAGAGGACAGAGTGGAACTGCCCCAGAGGGTCTCCAAGGCTGTCAGTCTTCACGGAAGCAAAGCCCAAACCACACCCACTGCCGTGGAGTCCATTCTGACCCACAGCGCCCCTAGAGGACAGAGTGGAAC
>NW_006922089.1:901723-908224 GCF_000298275.1 Orycteropus afer afer | reverse complement strand
GGAAGCAAAGCCCAAACCACACCCACTGCCGTGGAGTCCATTCTGACCCACAGCGCCCCTAGAGGACAGAGTGGAACTGCCCCACAGGGTCTCCAAGGCTGTCAGTCTTCACGGAAGCAAAGCCCAAACCACACCCACTGCCATGGAGTCCGTTCTGACCCACAGCGCCCCTAGAGGACAGAGTGGAACTGCCCCACAGGGTCTCCAAGGCTGTCGGTCTTCACAGAAGCAAAGCCCCAACCACACCCACTGCTGTGAAGTGCACTCCGGCTCGCAGCGCCCCTAGAGTGGAACTGCCCCCAGAGGCTTTCCAAGGCTGTCAATCTTTACAGAAGCAGACTGCCTCATCTTTCTTCCGAGGAACCGCTGGTGGGTTGGAATCACTGACCTTTTCGTTAGTGGTCAAAATGCCTTATCCACTACACCACCCAAAACATCCATTATTCATAGTCCCACGCCTGGAAATGAACAGGCAGGAAAAGGAGTAGCAGGCAGCACAAGGCCATACCTAGATCCCAGTGCCAATGGAATTTTACTTGGCTGTTTGCACCCCCAGGTTAAACATATCCTAGATTGTTGGGTGATGAGCAGTACCTGGCATTAGGGGAATGTCAAGGTCTAGTGCCTTCTGTGACTCAGCATAAATAAGTTTTCATTTTCCCCACATGTGCTTGCATGTTGTATCAGTCCCAGGAGTTCAATTACAGCCCAAAGGATAACTAAGGGCTAGAGTCTCAGGGGTTTCACCAGCCTCTATTAGATTAGTAAGCCTGGTCTTTTTAAATTTTTTAAATGATTTTAAGTTTTGTTCCACATTGTTCTCCCACTCTATCTGGGATCTCCTACACTGATCTCTTTCTGAATGGTTGACAGTGGTAGCCCAGCACCATCTAGTTCTTCTGGTCTCAGGATCACATAGGCTGAATACCTATGGTCCACTAGTCCCTTGAACTAATTGAAACCATCATTCTTGATCTCCTGGCCACATGTGTTTTATACTGAAAATGTCTTTCTAGAAAGACTTGGTTTTTTTTTTTGCTCTCTGGGATACTAACAAAAAGGAGCCCTGGTGGCTCAGTGGGTCAGTGCTTGGCTGCTAACCAAAAGGTCAGAGTGAACCCACCAGCCACTCTGCAGGAGAAGATGTGGTTTGCTTCCATAAAGATTTACAGGCTTGAAAGCCCTATAGGGTAGTTCTACCCTGTCCTATAGGGGTTGCTATGAGTCAGAATGGACTCGAGGGCAACAGGTTTGGGTTTTCATTCTTGAAAAACATAGTTTTTGTCCTACCTCTCCCAATACACTCTCTCAATCTCTTTTAAAGCACTTATGTCTCCAGTCCCAAAGTATAGAATCTGTCCTATAGCTTCTTCTTTGGTAAGCTACTCAACATGAAGGCATTAGGGGCCACCTCTCTGTTGGTAACTCCAAAACACATATTCTAAAAGGAGAACAAAAAATGGTCACACCCTATGGTTACTATGCAAATGCTGGAATCACAACGTACTATAATTCTTACTGCATTCTATCATAGATGTTTGTAAGTATTAGTCCCTTCCTAATCTATGAGCATCTTGGAGGCTGACTGTAGCATATATTTGTGTTCTCAGTGCCTAGCACAGTGCCCCACACAATACATATTTGATAAATTATTTTTTTAATACCTATGATAAAAATTGGGAGCTCTGGTGGCATAGTGCCTAAGGCATTTGACTGCTAACCAGCCACTCCTCGGAAGGAAAGTTAGGCAATCTACTTCCATAGTGATACTGCCTCAGAAACCCAAGGAGGGGTCGCTATGAGTTGGATCCGACTTGATGGCAGTGGGTTTTGGGTATGATAAAGATTGGAAGAAGCAAGAGAAAAGTGACCATTTAATTTAGTGAAGAGAAGATTGTGTAGTTATCTTCTGCTATTAACATAACGAATTATTTAAAATACAGAGTTTAGCACCATATCTTCCTTTCTGTTTAATCTTCCATTTGGATTGAACTCTGCCTTTCACTTTTTTTCTGTCAATAACATGACTGTTTTCCTAATTTACAGGCTCAGAATCTGAGTCATGTTTTACTTAACAGAAGAACTCCATAATGTTACCTAATGTATATAGGCACCACTTGGCTGTCAGTTTGTCCTTCTATGGTGGCTTGCTGTGGTGCTGGAAGCTGTGCCACCAGTATTTCAAATACAAGAAGGGTCATCCATGATGGGCAGATTTCAGTGGCACGTCCAGACTAAGACAGGCTGGGAAGAAGGATGTGGCCAAGTTTACTTCTGTAATATTGGCTACTTAATACCCTATGAATAGAAGGGAAACATTGTCAGCTATAGTGCCAGAAGATGAGCCCCTCAGGTTGTAAGGCACTCGAAATCCAAATGGGGAGGAGCTGCCTCCTCAAAGTAGAGTCGACCTTAATGATGTGGATGGAGTAAAGCTTTCTGGGACCTTCATTTGCTGAGGTGGCATGAGTCAACGTGAGAAGAAACAGCTGCAAACATCCATTAATAATCAGAATATGGAATGTATGGAGTATAAGTATTAATGTTGACAAAGAATATTGAATGTACCATGGATTGCTAGAAGAATGGAAAAATCTGTCTTGGGTGAAGTACAGCTGGAATGCTCCTTAGAAGTGAGAATGGCCAGACATCGTCTCTTGTACTTTGGTCATGTTGTCAGAAGGGAGCAATCCCTGGAGAAGGACATCATGCTTGGTAAAGTAGAGGGTCAGTGTAAAAGAGGACAACTTTGAACAGGAAGGATGGACACAGAGACTGCAATGATGGGCTCAAGCATGGCAATAATTGTGATGATGGGGCAGGACTAGGCAGTGTTTTGTTCTGTTGTGCATAGGGTTGCTATGAGTTGGAACCGACTCAACAGCTAACAACAACAACAAATAGTGCTTTTCAGTTCACAAAACTTCATATTGTCTTATTTAATCCAAGGGTCCCATGAAGTACCCTTTTACAGATGATGCAGAGGCTCAGGGAAGTTAAGTGACTTGCTCTGAGTGATGTAATTTGCAAGAGGCAAAGCCAGAATTCTTTTTTCAATATTTTATTTTTGGTGGTATGGTAATACACACAAGCAAACACATCCATTCACAATTTCTATATGAACGGTTTATTGTCATTTGTTACATCACATTTGTGTTATCACTCTCACTATCTCTACCCATATTGTTTCACACCATTAATTAACTGTTGTCAGTGGAAACTCACATAGATAATTCCTTAGAAGACCACAATGCTCAAGGCAAACATTCTTTATTAATTGGACTAAACTGTCATTTAATTTAACAATGGCTTAATGAGATAGTTTCTAGTTTCAGTTCAAGGTTTAAAGATTATTTCCACAGATAAATCCACATCTATGTCCATGGAAGCACTATTTACAATAGCAAAAAGATGGAAACAATCTAAGTGCCAATAAACAGAGGAATGGATTGAACTACGGTACATACACACAATAGAATACTATGCAACATTAAAGAACAATGATGTACCTATGAAACATAATATGGATGAACTTGGAGCCTCTTGGGAGCTCTGGTGGTGTAGTGCCTAAGGTATTTCCTAACCAGAAGGCTGATGGTTCGAACCCTCCAGTCACTCCTCAAAAGGAAGACTGGGCAACCTATTCCGTAGAGATACTGCCTCGGAAACCCAAGGAGGGATTGCCGTGAGTCAGAACTGACTCAATGGCAGTGAGGGTTTTTTTTGTTTTTTTTTTGTTTTTTTGGTAGAGCCCCTTATGCTGGGTGAAGTTAGTCAATCACAAAAAGATGCATATTGTATGAGACCATACATACAATGTATTATAAAAAGTTTCACAAAAAAATAAATACGCTTTGATGGTTACAGGGGTGGGTGGGGAAGGGGTGGCAGACCATTGACTAGATGGTAAACACATTACATAATTTTTTTTTAAATTACCATATTGAGTAAAGGTCAAAAAGGGATTATTTTCAGGCATTAGATTTGGGGATTCCAGTCTCAGTGGATCCAGTAAATCTGGTTGCCATATGAATTTGAAGTTCTGTTCCACACTTTTCCTCCTTTTGATCAGGATCCATCTGTTGGGACCTTGATCAAAATGTTCTGCTATTGTAGCCTGGCATCATCCATTTCTTCTGGTCACATGGTAATGAGATAGCAGTTTATGGAGGCAATTAAACCTGCAGCCCATTTCCTTCACCACTTCCTGGGTCCTTCTTCCTGTGCTGTTCCAGGTGAGGAAGTTGTTATTAAGCCATTAAGACACCAAGCTAGGAGGTAGAATAGAATAGAAACTAAAAACATCATTAGATCCATAAAGCTATGACCTTCAACCTTCGAACCAAGAAACTAATCCCATGAAGTGTTTAGTAGTGCCTAAGTAGTATGAGCTCTGGTAGCATAGTGCCTAAGGCACTTGACTGCTAACCAGAAGGCTAGAGGTTCAAACCCACCAGCCACTCCTCGGAAGGAAGGTTGGGCAATCTACTGTAGTGTTACTGCCTCATGATTTAGTCAATTTGTTTTGCAGATAGGGAAACTGAGGACTGCCAAAGTAGCATCAGAAAGGAATATCAGTCTTGGAATAGGGAGGAGTGATTGGATTTCAGATGCCACTACCATGTTCCTCTCTAAAAATTATTCTTAAGAAGGAACCAAAATACCTCTCCTTTTGCTTCCAAATGAATCAGTGGGAGGAATAATCCAGGAGGAAATAGGGTATTATTGTTGTTAGCGCCTATAAAGTCCATCTCCAACTCATGGCAGCTCCATGCACAGTGAGACAAAATACACCATCCCCAGGACTGGGCCACTGTGAGCCATAGGGTTTTCACTGGTTGGTTTTGGAAGTGGATTGCCAGGCCTTTCTTCCTAGGCTGTCTTGGTCTGGAAGCTCCACGGAGACCTGTACAGCAAGCCTCGACTGACACCTGGCTGGTAGCTGCACATTAAGGTGCAGTGGCTGGGAATTGAATCTAGATCTCCCACACGGGAGACAAGAATTCTACCAGTGAACCATCCCTGAGTTCACGAGAAATTCGGTATGTGGATAAAACAAGATTGGCCATGTGTTGATATTTGTTGAAGTTGGATGATATGATATGTGTGTGTGTGTGTGTGTGCATGTGCATGCACGCATGGGGGGTGTTAATTACATTATTCTACTTTTGTAAGTGGGAGCTCTGGTAGCGTAGTGCCTTAGGCACTTGACTGCTAACCAGAAGGCAGGTGGTTCAAACCCATCAGCCACTCTCCTCGGAAGAAAGATGGGGCAATCTACTTCCGTAGTGATATTGCCTCGGAAACCCAAGGAGGGGTCGCTATGAGTCGGGTCTGACTTGACGGCACATAACAAGAACAACAGCAACTTTTGTAAGCCAGCCCCGGGACCAGCAGAAAGCGGGTGTTTGCATGTGTGGAGCCTTCCCCAGGCACAGGCTGCAGTAAGCCAGCCCTGGGACCAGGGGAATATGGATGTTTGCCCTGTGGGCAGGCCAGGTAAGCAAGCAGGGCTTGGGAGACTAGGAAATGAGCAAAGCAGTTTAAAACAGCTAGGAGCTCTGGTAGCATAGTGCCTAAGGCACTTGACTGCTCACCAGAAGGCTGGCGGTTCAAACCCACCAGCCACTCCTCGGAAGGAAGGTTGGGCAAGGCTGGAAAATCCTACTTCCGTAGTGATACTGCCTCGGAAACCCAAGGAGGGGTCAACTATGAGTCGGGGCCGACTCAACGGCAAACAACAACAACAACAAGGCGGGACAAACTTGTCTGTCAGTTCGTCCTACTGTGGTGGCTTAAGTGTTGCTGTGAGGCTGGAGGCTAAGCCACTGGAGTTTCAAATACCAGCAGGGTTACCCATGGTGGACAAATTTCAGAGGTGCCTCAACTCAGACAAACTCAGAAGAAGGAAAAGACTTGACCAGTGAAAATCTTATGAACAGCAGTGAAACACTGTCTGATATATTACTGGAAAACTTTATGAATAGCCCTGAAACATTGTATGATATACTGCTGGAAGATGAGCCCGTCAGGTCAGAAGGCACTCAGAATACGACTGGAAAAGAGCTGCCTCCTCAGAGTAGAGCTGACCTTGATGATGTGGACAGAGTAAAGCTTTTAGGACCCCCATTTGCTGATGGGGCACATCTCAAGATAAGAAGAAATAGCTGTAAGCATCCATTAATAATCAGAACATGGAATGTACAAAGTATGAACCTAAGAAAATTGGAAGTTATCAAAAATGAAATGGAATGCATAAAGATCAATATCCTAGGCATTAGTGAGTTGAAATGGACTAGTTTGGGCCATTTTAAATCAGACAGCCATATGATCTACTATGCTGGGAATGACAAATTGAAGAAGAATGGTGTGGCATTCATCATCACAAAGAATGTACCGAGATCTATCCTGAAGTACAACGCTGTCAGTGATAGGATAATATCCATACACCTACAAGGAAGACCAGTTAATACTACTATTATTCAAATTTACGCACCAACC
>NW_006922089.1:893239-893979 GCF_000298275.1 Orycteropus afer afer | reverse complement strand
TTGAACTGCCAGCCTTCTGGTTAGCAGTCAAGTAAGTGCCTAAGGCACTATGCTAACATAAATTATATTTCAATCAAATGTATTTAAAAGGAGGGGGGCTTCTACCTCAGCTTTATCAGATGCAGCATTTCCAGGTGGTATTACACGTTGTTAGGTGCCATTGAATTGGCTCAGACTCATAGCGACTCTATGCATAACCAAATGAAACACTGCCACGTCTTGCGCCATTCTCACAATCCTTGCTATGCTTGAGCCCATCCTTGCAGCCTCTGTGTCAATCCATCTGGTTGAGGGTCTTCCTCTTTTTCACTGACCCTCTACTTCACCAAATCTGTCGTGGAAGAAGTGCAGCCAGAATGCCCCTTGAAACCAGGAACGCCAGACTTTGTCTCACCTACTTTGGTCATGTTGTAAGAAGGGACCATTCCCTGGAGACGGATATGCTTGGCAAAGTGGAGGGTCAACAAAAAAGTGGAAAGCCCTCAACAAGGTGGACACAGAGCTACAAAGATGGGCTCAGGTACAGCAAGGATCGTGGAGCTGGCACAGGACCAGGCAGTGTTTCATTCTCCCGTACATGGGCTCACTATGAGTTGGAGATGACTTGACAGCATCTAACAACAACAGTTACTACTTTGCCAAGCTTGATGTTCTTCTCCAGGGACTGATAACATGTCCAAAGTACAGGAGACAAAGTCTCACCGTTCTTGTTTCTAAGAAGTATTCTGGTTGTCCTTCTT
>NW_006922089.1:890853-892239 GCF_000298275.1 Orycteropus afer afer | reverse complement strand
ACAACTTCAATCAACTTCAATCTTTTCTCCATTTACCTTGACATTGCTTATCAGTCCAGTTGTGAGGAATTTTGTTTTCTTGATGTTGAGGTGTAATCCGTACTGAAGGCTGTAGCCTTTGATCTTCCTCAGTAAGTACTTCAAGTCCTCTTTGTTTTCAGAAGACATGGTTGTATCATCTTCATATCACAGGTTGTTAATGAGCCTTCCTCCAATCCTGATGCCACATTCTTCTACATATAATCCAGCTTCTTGGATTATTTGCTCAACATACAGACTGAATAAGTATGGTGACAGGCGACAAACTGATACACACATTTTCCTGATTTCAAACTACACAGTATCCTCTTTTTCTGTTAGAACGACTGCCTCTTGGTCAATGTTAGGTTTGTGGTAGTTCAGGTTAAGTCAAGTCTTCATTCAGTCGCCTGCCACGTTGCCTGCCCATCTTGGGACTGTTTCTGGATTTGAACCAGTGGCCTGCCATGTTGTTCATTAATCTTCAGACTGTGCCATTTTACTCATCGACCTTGGGCTTGTCAGCTTCAGCAGCCAGCAGCTAGGAGGGTTAGGAGAAGCCTCCAGCTTCAGTGGGCTGGGAGCAAGAGGCAGAGCCAAAGCCTAAGATCACCCAGCCCCTAGAAGTGAAGTGGCACTTTGAACTCGGACTTGTAGCCTCCTAAACTGTAAGGGAATAATTCCCTGTTGGTTAAAGCCACCCATTTGTGGTATTTTCTGTTAGAGCAGTACAAAGTAAGCAAAACAAGGTTCTTAGACTCTCCTAAAATAATTACAATTTAGACTCCAAGGTCTGAAAAGACTTTTGTTGTTGTTGTAGGTTTGTTTTAATTTTTTTTTTAAAAAATTGGCCATTCTAGTCTACAGAATGAGGGAAATTAAATAAAACCTGAGCAGATCTCAAGAGGAGGAAAGGGGCCGGTGTTGAGTCCCAGAAATCCTGCTGGAATTCCCAGAATAGCCAGGTTAAGAGTTTTGGTGTGATTATTAGCTCACTCAGCTACAGTCTCCAGCTGTCAGTCAGCATGGGTGCCTATGAGCTAGTCCAGGCTTGTTTCAACAACAGCCTAACCAACTAGGTGGGGCTTAGGAACTATACTGTCAGAGCAGCAACTCAGTCCGAATCTGAAATGACTAACGCAGTTCATATAATGCTGTTACAAAAAAGACATGGGGGGGGGCATCTTCCTCTGACCTCCTCCAGCTTCACAAAGGGAAGACAGACTCACCGTCAGCAGCCCAAGGCTGATTCCTATGAGACCAGACATGCAACCACCCTCCAGCTTTTAATAACTCTGACACCAGCCGTGCCTCCCACGGCACTCACTATTTCTCTGCTGGGTTCAATAATTCCTTGCAATGGCCACA
>NW_006922089.1:882430-889920 GCF_000298275.1 Orycteropus afer afer | reverse complement strand
TCTTCACAGAAGCAAAGCCCAAACCACACCCACTGCCTGGAGTTCATCCTGACCCACAGCGCCCCCAGAGGACAGAGTGGAACTGCCCACAGGGTCTCCAAGGCTGTCAGTCTTCACAGAAGCAAAGCCCAAACCACACCCACTGCTGGGAGTCCATCCTGACTCACAGCGCCCCTAGAGGACAGAGTGAAACTGCACCAAAGAGTTTCCAAATTTATCATTCTTCACAGAAGACTACCACTTCTTTCTCCCACACTGCAGCTGATGGGTTCGAACTGCCAACCTTTCCGTCAACAGCCAATTGCTTAACAGCTGTGCCACCAGGGCTCCCTTTAATTTGACAGCATTATTGAAAGCGTCAAGCCAGAGGAGTAGGTTACTCTTGATCCCATTTTATGGGGCAGAATGGGTCATAAGCCAAGCCTACATTCAAGGTGAGCAGGGAATTGTGTCAGAAATAGAGGAGGACTGGATGTTGGTGGAGTTATATGTCCAAGTTTTAGATTCACCTGATAGGTGTAAAAATGTGTGGAGTAGTTTCATTCTGCCTTTCTTTTATTCAGAGTGAGGGTGGGATCCTTTTATATGTTTCAGGGCCGTGATCAGTGTTATTTGACGCTCCACAGCTAGCTAACTTGCCTACTGGAGCTTACTTACTCAGTTTAGATTTTCCTTCTGGGAGACACGTCTTTTCTCTTCTGTGATTAGTAGGATGGTGGTGATTGACCTTGTGAGAACTCATCAACAGCCAAGATCTTGCTTTATTTATTTATTTTTATTATTTTCATTGTGATTTGGGTGAAAGTTGACAGACCAAAATCATTTTCCATACAGAAGTTCATACACATTTTGTTTCATGACATTGATTGCAGTTCCCCAGCTTGTAACAGCTCTCTTCCCACTTCCTCTCTGTGGGTACCTCTTCCCTATGTCCTTCCTGCCCAGGCACTCCTGCCCCATGAGCTGTCTCCCTGTGCAAACACTGCCCTCCTGTTCTCCCACGACTGATCTCTCCAAGGAGTGTATCTACCTGATGTAAATGTTCACCCCATATGCTTGTCTATTGTTTGGCTGGAAGCCACAGGAGTGAGTTCAGTTCCAGGCCTGAAGGGTAACTAGGGGCTCTAGTTTCTGGGGTGTCACCAGGCTCTATCAGACCAGTAAACTTGGTCTCTTTTTTTTATGGTTTTGAGTTTTGTTCCAAATTTTTCTCCCACTCTACTCAGTATCTCCATCACCAATCCCCCTCTGAGTGATTGACAGTGGTAGCCAGGCACCATCTAGTTCTTCTGGTCTCATGGTCATGTTGGTGGAGGATCACATGGTCTACCAGTCCCTTGGACTAATTGTCTCCATGCTTCCCTGTTTTTCTTCATTCTTCTTTGCTGCAGACAAGAAGAGGCCCATCATTACATCTAGATGGCCACTTGCAAGCTTTTAAGACCCCAATTACTACTCACCAAAGCAGGCAAACCAAAAACCAAACTCACTGCCATCAAGTCAGATCTGACTCATAGCAACCCCTCCTTGGGTTTCTGAGGCGGTATCTGTATGGAAGTAGATTGCCCAGTCTTCCTTCCGAGCAGTGGCTGGTGGGTTTGAACTACCAGCCTTCTAGTTATCAGCCAAATGCCTTAGGCACTATGCCACCAATTTTTGCGCAGTATGTTATGCCAAACGAGCTTAGTAAGACCATGCCTTTTAAAGTAACAGCAATAGTGTGATTGTCCTTATAAAATGCCTTCCATAACCTTAGTATTTGTGCTATCACTTTTGTACCATTATGGGAGGCAGGATGTTCATTCTGTGATTCAGAACTGGACTAGAAATCTTTGTCTAAAAATAACCAGTATGCAAAGTTTACATGTTACAGAAGTTTTGGATTAACTCCTGTGATGACCATCTCTTTTAGGGTGGGTTTTCCAGAAAGGCAAAACCAGTGAAGCACTTATATAAATATTTATAGAGAGATGTATTTGAATTAAATGGCTCACACGGTTGTGGAGGTTGGCAAGTCCCAAATCCATGGGGCAGGCATCAGGCTGGAGGCTTCTCTTGATTCATATGGTTGCAGGGGCTGCTGAACCTGAAATCTACAGATCAGGCAGCAGGCTGCTGGCTCCTGGGGTTGTGGGAGTTGGTGAATTCAAAATCTTCAGGTTAGGGGGCTGGCTGAAGGCCTCTCCAACAACCAGAGGTCAGCTCACAAGACAAGTGCAGGATTGAGAGAGAGAGAGAGACACAGAGAGCTGGCTTTGCCAAAACACCCATACATAGTGGATGCAACCCACACCTTCAAGGAAACTCCCCTTCAAACTAATTGGCTGCTCACATCAGATCACAAAATGGAGGATCATTACGTTATATCTGGCAAACCATTGAGAATCATGGCTTAGCCAAGTAGACACATAACATTAGCTATCATACCATCTCTGTTTGAGGAAGGAAGTATTTTACAAATGATACTCACTTTTCTCTCATCTGTATAAGGGGAGAAGTTCATTTTAATTATGTAGAAAGTGGACAGAAGACTTCAATCCCAAATCCTCCTTTTCGAACGCAACACGAACACCTCGAAAACTAGTATACGATCATTATCTATCTATCTATCTATCTATCTATCTATCTTCAGCTAACATAGCACATTTTCTCTGGGCATCTTCCCCTCTTAAAGCTAAGACTTTGTTTAAAGCCCCAGATCATCTAGGATTGTCCCATTCAATCCCTAGGCCAAAGCCTATTAAAAAAGTAGTCGTAATTGAGGTTAGTGTCTCACCCTTCTGGGATCAGGCCATCAGATGGGTCTGCATCTGCAACACTGGAGTCATTCAGTTTTCTTGCAAGTGTCCTTACTAAGTTGCTGTTGGGTGCCATCGACTTGCCTCTGGCACCATGTTCAACAGAAGGAAACACCGCCTGGCCTCGCCCCCAGCCTCACAGTCTTTGCTGTACCCGAGCCCATCATTGTACCTGCCAATCCATCTCGTTGGGAGTCTTCCCCATTTTCACTGACCCTCCACTTTACCAAGCATGACGTCCTTCTCCAGGGAACGGTCTCTTCTGACAACGTGATGTAACTATTTTAACCATCTCTGCAATGTTAGAAACTGCAGTTCAAAGCTGGACAAGCAATGACTAAGGAAGACCGAAGAAGAGTCAATGCTGATGCTTTGAGTTGTGGTGCTGGCAAAGAATGCTGAGAGTACCGTGGACAGCCAAAAGAACTAACAGATCTGTCCTGGAGGAAGTGCAGCCGGAATGCTCCTTGGAAGCAAGAATGGCCAAACTTCGTCTCATCTACTTTGGTCATGTGGTCGGAATGCTCAGGAGAAGGATGTCACGCTTGGTAAAGTGGCGGGTCGACGAAAAAGGGGAAGGCCCTCAACGAGATGGATTGACACAGTGGCTGCCATGATGGGCTCAAGTATAGCGAGAATTATGAGGCTGGTCTAGGAATGGGTGGTGTTTCGTTCTGTTGGACACAAGGTCACTATGAGTTGGAGACGACTCAACAGCACCTAACAACAGCGACAGTTCACAAGAGATGAAACAATGAGGAGGTGGGTGGTTACCTATACCATGAAGTCTGTGTTGGGCAGCTCCACAGGTAGGATGTCCAGACCCTGCGTCTACTTCTCTGTCATTCACTTGGTTCCAGCTTCCTTCGAACCTTGGCTTCATCCTCAGGTTGGTTGCTGGGTGGTTGCAGCCTTGCCTCGCATCATATCCAGGGAGGACATTGCCCCGTGAGAGAAGGCGACTGTCAATCGCTTTCATCCCTTTTTAGAAAGCATAGAGGAATTCATCCAGAAACCGCCTGGAAGAGTCTCCTTCATCTGTTGCCCAGGATTGGGTCACATGGCTATTCCTAAAACAAGTCTGGGGCCATCATGATTGGCTTAGACCAAAGAAGACTTTGGTTTTGCCATCAAAGAAGAAGGAACATATCTGACTTTGGGACAATGAAACAAGCATGGACTCGCGAGACTCCTGCTGGCTGGAATTCAGGAAAACAAGCTCTTTCTAAGATCGTGAGATAATGAATATTTCATTGACGAATAAACTCAGTAAACGTGTATCCAGCGACTTCTGTGACTACGGATGCAAGAAACAAAACCACACCCACTGTCGTGGAGGGCTCTGGTGGCATGTGCCTAAGGCATTTGACTGCTAACCAGAAGGCTGGCGGTTCAAACCCACCAGCCACTCCTCGGAAGGAAGATTGAGCAATCTATTCTGTAGTTATACTGCCTTGGAAACCTAAGGAGGGATCGCTATGAGTCAGATATTACTCCAGGGCAGTGAGTTTGGTTTTTGGGTTTACTGCGGTGGAGTCGATTCTGACCCACAGCGCCCCTAGAGGACAGAGTGGAACTGCACCACAGGGTCTCCAAGGCTGTCAATCTTCACAGAAGCAAAGCCCAAACCACGCCCACTGCCGTGAAGTAGATTACGACCCACAGCGCCCCTAGAGGACAGAGTGGAACTGCACCAGAGGATTTGCCAGGCTGTCAATCTTCATGGAAGCTGACTGCCTCATTTTCCTCCAGAGGAGCGGCTGGGGTTTGAACTGCTGAACTTTTGTTTAGCAGCCAAATGCTTTAACCACTGTGCCACCAGAGCTCCTCGCACCTGTCTATAATATGGGTAAACTGTAACTTACCCTATCATTTCCTTTAGTTGGGCTGTTTCTAGGGTGGTTTATGAGCTTATGGATGATCCTGATGACCGCTCCTCTATGTCTTTGTAGGCCTCTTTATGTTCTTTTCAAAACGCTGATCTGATTACACCACATCCTCGCTTAAACCCCATCAGTGCCTCCTTGTCATTGAAGGACAATGTTCTGAAGCCTCAGTATGGCCTGTAAGGCCTTTCATGCATGTGGGGACCTACTTACCTCCTTAGTGTCTTCTGTCACCCCCCACCCAAACTCTGGCCATTCCTCTCCTTGGAGCTCCCAAGGCCAACCACCTTGAGGTGTGTGGTCATCCTTCTGCCTGTAAATTCCTGTCCCCTTTGTCTCCCCAGAAAAGCCCATTGCCCAAGTTCAAAGCTTTATCATTCTGTTTAGAGTGATACCCAGAAATGAGATCCAGAGAAATCAATGTGGCCTTTGGGTCCATGGACAGACAAAGACTCCAAGATGCTTTGGGTCTTTCATGGCCCAGCTCGGCCCGTGCGTCCTCAGAGCTTTCAGATTTAGAAGCAATTCCTAGGCGTAAGGACAGGTGTGATGAAGAGGAGGGTGGGAGAGTGGAGCCAGGGTTAGGCCTGCTCTCTTGCTTGGCAGGCTACAGTTACTGCCCAGTAGCAGGGGCTGGGGCCCCGATGGGAAACCCATTTGGAGAGGTGGGTGGCCAGACGTCCTTCCCCGCCTTGCCCTCTATAGGAGGAACTCATGGCGTTTATGCGTGCATGTGCGTGCGTGTGCACGCACACACACACACACACACACAAAGGGGCCTCTGGTGGGGTAGTAAGGCATTTGGCTGCTAACCAGAAGGTTCGTGGTTCAAACCCACCAGCTGCTCCATAGGAGGAAGATGAGGCAATCTACTTCTGTAAAGATTTTCAGTCTTGGAAATCCAATGGGACAGCTCCACCCTGTCCTCTAGGGGCGCTGTGAGTTGGCATCAACTCCACAGCAGTGGGTTTGTTTTGGGCTTTGCTTCTGTGAAGATTGACAGCCTTGGAGACCCTGTGGTGCAGTTCCACTCTGTCCTCTAGGGGCGCTGTGGGTTGGAATTGATTGGCCTGCTCTTGTGCTCTGTGGGCTACAGTCCTGCCCAGTAGCAGGGGCTAGGGCCCTGATGAGAAACCCATTTGCAGGGTTGAGTGGCCAGCCGTCCTCCCCCTTGCCCCTTGCAGGAGGACCTCTTAGCAGGCTGCACGGGATGGCAGAGTGTTCTGGTTCCCTAGTGCTGCTCTGACAGGAACATATACCACAAATGGGATGGGCTTAAACAAACAGGAGTTTATTCTGACAATTTGGAGGCTTTGAGTCCATGTTCAAAGTGCCAAGCTCTAGGGGCTGGGTGAAAGCCCCTCAACCTTGGGATCCAGCTCTGCCTCCTGCTCCCGGCCCACTGGAGCTAGAGGCGTTTCTTCATTCAGCTGTTGGCTGCTGAGGCTGAGAAGCCCTAAGGTTGACAAGTAAAAAGGGCTTAGTCCCAATGTTACCAAACCACAAGGCAGGCCATTAACTTAAGTCCGTTGTAAGTCCCAAGGTCGGCAGAGCATGGCAGCCGCTGAGCAATGACATGGCTACATGCAGGGTCCAAGCGTCCCATAGGCTAGAGACCAGTCTCAAAGCTTCTCCTTATATACAGGAAGCAGACCACATCCCAAAAGCAGCTACTCAGCTGCTTGTGGTAGATCCCACCACAGAGCTGACTGCCAGTCTCATCATAGGGAATAACTACCACCAGCTGCCCAGCCACTCAACCAGGCCCAGCCAACCTGACACACAAACATAACCACCACACAGACTATGGCTCCCAGGCCACACAGGGCTGCCGGGCATCCTCCCTCAGACTATGTGGTATTTCTGTTTTGAAATGGTTCAAACGTAGTCCAGAGAATACCGCACGATACGTGAAATGAGACAGAAACCCAGTGTTGCTCTGGATGGAAGGTGGTACTGCTTGCGTCCACACTCACTCATCCACGCACCGCCTGTGGCTGCTTCTGCCCCCTGAAGGCAGGGCTGAGTTGCCACGGAGACTGGATGGCTTACGAGCCTTGAATACTTATTCTCCAGCCCTTTACTGAGGTTTGCTGAGCCCCAGCCTACGTGTGGCTGCAGAGGTGGCAGGAGGCTGGGCAACCGACTGGAAGGGCTCTCTGCTGAGAGGAGGGGGGTTTCAAGAGGAAGAAGGCTGGTGGTGCCACGCATGGCGGTGACAGCCAGACACGCTGACCCAAGATGTGTCCCTGCGGTCCACGCTGCCGATGGGTTCGCTTGGAGACTCCGCTGGCCACGGACACGGGTCAGCCGTATCTTTACAGACGCTGACCCCCAGGCGTGGCTCTTCCATGGGAGCACTGGGGGGGTTCGAACACTCCATCTTCTAGTGTTTAACCAGCGGACACAGACTGTCTGTCTGCACCACTCAGGGACCTTCCCTTCAGTCGACTCTTTGAAAAGGACTGTGCAGGAGACAGGATTTGAGTAAAAACCAACCTCACTCTTTATTTTATGCAGTATGGTTATTTGCTGAGTTGAAGACACTGAGCATAAGAGACGGCTCTTCTGATATAGGCTCTAAATAAAACATCAGACTTGCCCAGCCGGCCGCACACCACACACAGTGGGTGCTTTCGACCAGCTCATCATTTGGTTACGGACACTGCATCCATCAGAGCTGAAGGTGCTTAACAGTGTCGGTAACTTAAAAAATGCGGCAGTAAAGGCCTATGAAGGTGAAGAAGGCGCTTTTTATTAAATTGGTGTTGTGCACCCTTGAAAGTATCTATTCACAGAAAAGTTA
>NW_006922089.1:875138-882025 GCF_000298275.1 Orycteropus afer afer | reverse complement strand
AAATGAGAGACAGGCCTGTGAAGTGGGCATTAGCACCAGGGAGGCAAGCACTCCTTAGAACAACCAACCCTGAGATCAAATGGGTGGCATCTGCCCAAGGATAAAGCTCAGACAGCAGGGATAGAAGGAAGGATGAAAGGAAATGAGAAACACAGGGAGGAAGTGGGGAGAGAGCCGTTTGTGAGGACTGCAGTGGATGTCACAAAACAAAAGGTATGTGCAACCAATGGAAAACCTATGTGTTCTGTAAACTTTCATACAAATCACACACACACACACACACACACACACAAATCAATCAATAAAGCAGCATTAGTAACCAGTCCTTCATGGCACGAGAACAGGGGGGCAGTGCAGCAGAAATAAGATAGCGGGCTACTGAGGCTTTAAGACAGTCCGTTGGCCAAGGCTGGAGAACACAAACACAACAAAATACACGAGACCTCCCCCACGTCAGTGGAAAACACGTTTCTAGAGCAGTGAGGGCAATTTTCCAACCATAGCTTGGGGTGAAAAGAAAGGAGGGGGTGGAGATTGGCTTTGTCAAGGTAACCAAAGACGGGGACAGTGGATAAAACGTTATTCTGCTCCCTGCCAGTTAAGTTACCAACGCAGCCGCCTGTGCTCCTCAGAAGGCCGTGGAGAGACTGCTGGCAGTGGCCTTGAAGTACATGTATTGAAATTAACACGTCTAGGTCTAAAGTGTCTTGCCTAATACCCAGAGTTCATGCTGCGGGCTGGGGAGAAACCAGTTACCACCACAGACACGAACAGGACTGGCTGGGAGCGAGCATGCGGCTGCCCCGCATTCTGGCTTTGGGCAGTACTGGCGCAGAGCCCGCTGAACGCGTGTTGTTTGGGCTGGGCGCACGTTAACAACGTCGCCCCTTCATCAGTTTTTCAGAAAGTAATAAAGTTAGCTTATCTGATGAACAAGCCTCTAATTAAATTCCCTGGGACATTCAAGATGCGCACAGGTCCTCCTTCCTGGGGCGGCTGGGACGTGGCCCGTATCACGAGCTCTGCTTGCCGGGGGAGGCTGTCAGCAATTTCAGGAAAAAGATCCTGCATCTTGGGATGGGCCTCTTTCGAACAAAAGGAGCTCTGGTGACAGTAGTTAAAGGAGTCGCTGATAATCAAGTTTGGCGATGCTAACCCACCAGGTGCTGGGCAGGATAAAGGAGGCTGACAGCCCTGAAGACTGACAGCCTGGGAGACCCTGTGGGCAGTTCCACTCTGTCCTCTAGGGGCGCTGTGGGTCAGAATGGACTCCACGGCAGTGGGTGTGGTTGAGGCTTTGCTTCTGTGAAGACTGACAGCCTGGGAGACCCTGTGGGCAGTTCCACTCTGTCCTCTAGGGGCGCTGTGGGTTGGAACCAACTCCATTGCAGTGGTTTGATTTTTTGGCTTTTTACAACTACATCAACACTAATCTGCTGCTGCAACCGTTTAAAGAAGATTCTTCTTCCACGAGACTCCTGTTTGTAGCTGCAGGGCAGAGAGGAAAGCACCACGCTGCCCCAGAGGTCACCACGACCATAGCTGCAGTACTCGGCCAAAGGCACCGTGACTTTACATTGCTTCTTGACATGTCATTGTCAACATCAGTCCCTTTCCCCACCTTTAAACTATTTTAATTAATTTTCTCTTGAAAAGATAAGGCCCCCACCACCAAAAACAAAACAAAACAAAAAAACCCGCCTTGTGGCTTCATTTCATTGGCGGTCCCAACACAGAAATTCATAGCGTCAAAAGTTATCTGATAGGCTTTCAAAGGATCCTTGTATAAGATGGGAGCTCTGGTGGCGCAGCGCCTAAGGCATTTGACTGCTAACCAGAACCACCGGCCACTCCTTGGAAGACTGGGGAATCTACTTCGTAGAGATACCACCTCAGATACCTAAGGTGGCATTGCTAAGAGTCCAAATGGACTCCACAGCAGTGTTTGTTTTTTTTGGTACGATGCTAGGAGATAACAAGGTGTGCAGTGAGTGTGACCATGTACGTTTTTCAAGCCAAAGCCGTCTACGCAAAGTCGGTGTCATTTGGGGAGCACCAAGTTCAAATCCTGAAATGGGGTGATAGAGAACAAAGGGGTGATCCCAGCCACTCTGGATCAAATACCCCCTCTGTGAAGCACAGGCAGGCACCCCGGGTAAGCCAGGAGGCCCAAGTACTAAATAAACCCTCAACCTGGCCAACAGGGCGACTCCAAGTCGGGTGGGGTGCTGGGTGGAGGGAGACCGCTGCCTGGCCACTGAGTCACGGCTACGTGGCCTCCTATAGGGCCACCCAGTCGGTCACCCGGGCAGCCTTGAGCCAGCAGACGCAGGCCGCTGACCAGAACCGGAGCCAGGAGGGACCGCGTGGGGTCCAAGTGACACAGGGCGTGAATCGCCTGGAGCCCTCCAAAAACCCTTGCCAAAGCCGGAGGGGCAGCCGGAGGGTGTCGCCAGCTACCTAAAGCAGCAGAAAACACCGCACCCTCCATTCCTGAGTCTAACGGTTTCTTTCCTGGAGGGTGGGGGTTGGAAATGAAAAGATTTGCTCAGTGTTTGATCACGGCTGCCCAGAAAAGGGGTGAGAAAATCCCACCCCTCAGCACTGGAACTCATGGGAAGGCGGAGGAGTGGGAAGTACGGCAAACGGAGAGTTGGTGCTGCTGAAAATTTTGCACGCGCTTTCTTTATGCTCATTACAGTGATTGTTGCTCCTCTCAGCCCGGCAGCAAGGGCCAAGGATGTTAGGGCCCAGTTACCTATATTGCTACGCGTTCCGTTCTATGAGCTTAGGGAGCTGGTGACCCCAAGAAAAAGTGGGACAAACGTTTCCTCCTAACAACACAATCTCTTAGACTCGTTCTGGTACATCTGCAAACACACAGTAAATTATAAAATAAAACAGGAGATGAGGTTTCTTGGGCGTTTAAAAAAGCTCCCTGGAATCCCTGCGCCTCAGGGAAACCCCCAGGCTTTAAAGTTGCCGGACTTTCTTCTCAGTGGTCTTTATGTTGAGGTCTAACTTGTCCACTTTGGTCGTGAGCCGGTCCAGGATGTCATCATGATCCTCGATTTCCGTCTGCATGCCCAGGGCGATGTCCTTCAGGCGGCCCAGGCCCACGGACAACTCATCTGGGGGAGGAGGAACGACAGAATGGCCTGAGCGCACACGCACATTGAGGGGGCGGCTTCCTGCAAGAGGGGCTCCGGGCACGTTTTCCAAAAGCACGTGCACGTGAAAGGGAGCCCTGGTTACTCACTAAGAAGTAATGTTTCACGTGGGCTCCTCCCCTCCCCCAAGGTAACCAGTCTAACCTCCTGGCAGCGATGGAGGAAGGGAGCAAAATGGTTGGGGGTCGGCCACTACTTGAAAGGTTGGCAGTTTGAACCTACCCAGCGGTACTGCGGGAGAGAGGCCTGGACATCTGCTTCCCTAATAAAGATTACAGCCAAGAAAACCCTTTGGAGTTCTGTGGAACACATGGAAGTTGCCATGAGTCCCAATCGGGTTTGATTCTTTTTTGGTCCTCTCAGTGTTTCCAGAAATACATAGAAGATCCACAGTCTGTCAGCGGCCTTTAACACCCCCCTGTGAAGCACAGGCAGGCACCCCGGGTAAGCCAGGAGGCCCAAGTACTGAATCCACCCCCAGCCAACAGGGCGACTCCAAGTCAGGTGGGGCGCTGGGTGGAGGGAGACCGCTGCCTGGCCACTGAATCACGGCTACGTGGCCTCCTGTCCCCTGATCCTATAGGGCCACCCAGTCGGTCACCCGGGCAGCCCTGAGCCAGCAGCACAGGCTGCTGACCAGAACCGGGGCCAGGAGGGACCGCGTGGGTCCTACTGCGTGGGTCCTACTGCGTGGGTCCTACTGCTAGGTCGCCGCATTACCAGCTTGGATAGCACGCAAAGAAACGACACACACGGGGACCTGGGGAACCTCTCAGACTCCAGGGCAAGTGCTGGGGAGTCGGCTAGTCATTGCAGCCAGGTCTGCTGCCCTGCCTTTCAGGAAAAACCCCCGCTTTGGTGGACAGAACCCCACTTCCTTCCTCTCCACCTCCCAAAGCTAATCAAACCAGAATGGCTAATGAGGGGCGCTCTTCAGACACAGGCCTGGGAAGACCTATGCTGTGCAGCCCACCACCCAGGCTGCCCTGGGTAAGGCCTGCCTGAGGGTGGCAGGGGAAAGAGGGGGTCCTTCCCGCCCTGGCGTGTGCCTGGGTGCTCTGCCAGAACCCACGTGTGCTGCAGACATGCCCACTGGACCCAAATGCTATGGAAACCCTGACCTATGTTACACCTCCCCACATTCACTCACTTGTTGCTGTCACGTGTCCTCAGACCCATGACCACGTCAGGGCCGGGGAACCGCCACAATTAGCTCATAGTTCCCTCCACCTACTGGTACCAGTGGCTGCGGACTCGACTCTGACTTATGGCGCCCCCACGTGTCTCAGGTTGGAACTGTGCTCTGTGGGTGTCATGGCTGAGTTTATGGAAGTATCACCAGGCCTATCTTCCAAGGCTCCTCTGGGTGGACTGGAACGTCCAACCTTCTGGCTAGCAGTGGAGCTCTTAGTGGTTTGCACCATCTGGAGACTCCTTAACTAAGAACAGCACGTCAGAAAAGAGCCAAGAGAAGACATAGTGCTTTGAAAGACGTCTTAATTGCTAAATTAGAAATAACACGTTATGGAATGAAAGTCAGGACACACAAATATTTAGCACCAGCACCAGAAAGTGCAACAGAATTTTTTTTTTAATAAAAATGGTTTTCGGGTTACTCACAACTATGATTCTCTATAAGGATTGCTGGTGGTGCAGTGGTTAAATGCTTGGTTGCTAATGCAGAGGCTAGTGGTTCAAACCCACCAGCTGCTTGTGGGAGAAATATGTGGCAGCTTCCATAAGGATTTAAAGCCTGGCAAACCCTGTGGGGCAGTTCCACTCTGTCCTCTAGGGGCGCTGTGGGTCAGAATGGACTCCAGGGCAGTGGGTGTGGTTGAGGCTTTGCTTCCGTGAAGACTGACAGCCTGGGAGACCCTATAGGGCAGTTCCACTCTGTCCTCTGGGGGTGCTGTGAGTTAGAACTGACTTCCTGCTATGTGTCTGTTCTTGTGGTTTATGACCCAGCATTCCAAGGTAAACCTGTAAGGCCTTGGAAAAGAACAAAGCCAGGCTGGTAACTTGGTGGAGATAAGGAATGTGGTAACATGAGGTCAGCAGGCAAGGGAGCCCCAGCCGGAGTGGCAGAGGTAGTCTGCGACAAGCACAGGTCCCTGAAACAGGTAGGGAGGTGGTATGAAGGGCAGAGCACACGTGTCACGGGGAGCAAGGTGCGAGCCCACAGAGCAGGGCCAGCGTGCTGGGTGGGAGCCACCTGGTTCCCCTGGAATTCTCCCTGCTGCCCCTCACTGGGTCCTGCGTCGGCCTCCCCTCCCCCTCCCCCTCTGCGGATGGCTGTGCTCGGCCCCTTCTGTGGGCTTCCTGGAGTTCAGGTCCTTCGACAGTACCCTCCTCCCTCCCGCTTCCAACGCAGCCAGCCTCTGGGACGCCCTGGGCCCAGCCACACCTTCGTCTGGGCGGAGAAACCCTGAGTGGGAAGGATAGAGGCTTCCAAGCCCCACTGTGTTTCACTGGTGTCCTAGGTGGGGCAAGCAGTTAGTTACTTGGCTGTAACCCAAGATTGGAGGTTTGAGTCCACCCAGAGCCACCTCAGAAGCAAGGCCTGGCAATCTATTTTCGAAAGGTCACAGCCACGAAATGCGTTCAGAGCAGTTTTGCTGGACACACGCTCCACGAGCTGGGGCCGAGTCAGGACACCCGGTTTATGCTTCCCCGGGGTGGACAGACACCTGCCTGTGAGACGTCCCCGCTCCGGAGGGCGGGGTCCACAGCACCGAAGCCAGAGGGACTACTGGGCTGCTGCAGGCTCTGCGGGCAAAGGTCGGGGGGGCGTGGGGAGCGCGCGCTGCCGCAGCGCGGGGAGACGGCCCTGTCCTGCACCCGCGCCCGCGCCGTAGGCGATGTGCTAACACAGGTGGGAATGGGAACGCTCGCAGCCACGCAAAGATGGTATGAAACACAGTTCTTGTATTTCCTTAGTTTTGCTCCCATCCATCTTGTAAAACCCACGTCTATTGCGCTGTGGGGATGGTAGTCAGTGTCATGAGACAAAACGTGCATGAACTGCTGTGTGCAAAACGAGCATGGTCTGTCAACTTTCACCCAAACCACAATAAAGATAAAAAAAAGCCATGTCTTTTGATGTGAAGAGTTTTTTGAATACTGAAAAAGATTACATAAAAAAAGTTGTGAATTAGTTGCCAAAGATGAAACATTAGAAGTTTTTTATTTTAAAAAAAAAAAAAAAAAGATTATAGTCACTGACTAACTTCTTTTCTCATAATTTAGCTACCAAATGTGGCCAAAGGCTTCCACACAGAAACGGGGGATTGTTTACAGAAACACTGGAAATAACCTAAATGTCCAAGAACAGGGAGTGGAACTATGAAAAATGAAGCTTTTCAAGAACATTTTGTAACTCTGAAAGGTCCTACATAGAAACCGAAAAGCAGAACACAGAACGGTGTACACTGAGTGACCCCAGGCCCACTTGAGAGCTGTACGTGCACATGGTATGTTCACGAAAACAAGAGAATCACATCTACACAGCCTGCTAGGGGACCGCAAGCTCCCTCCAGAGGCCGTGGAGGCCGACTCCTGGCTCCCCACGTGTCAGAGGGGACCTGTGCTCCCAGGCTTGCCAGCAGCTGCTCTTCTGGAAGCCGACTGCAAGGGGTGTTTATTTCCTCATACTGCGAGAGACTTGTTACCACGGAGTCCATTCCTGCTCACAGCGCCCCTAGAGGACAGAGTGAAACT
>NW_006922089.1:869627-874778 GCF_000298275.1 Orycteropus afer afer | reverse complement strand
GGTCTCCAAGGCTGTCAGTCTTCACAGAAGCAAAGCCCAAACCACACCCACTGCTGTGGAGTCCATTCTGACCACAGCGCCCCTGGAGGACAGAGTGGAACTGCCCCAGAGGGTCTCCAAGGCCATAACCATTATGGAAGCCGACTGATTGCTTCATCTTTCTCCCACAGAGTAGCTGCTGGGTTTGAACCACCAACCTATTGGTTAGCAGTCAAGCGCTTAACCACTGTGCCACCAGAGCTCTTTTTAACCTCATGGCACTGACCTAATTCTACCAGTTTCCACAATGTACGTGTGTACTCAGACACCCAGGTGACATGGCACTTAAGGAAAACAGGGGCCTCTGACCTGTGCTTGTGCCCTGTGTTCACTCAGGTGCAGGGGTGGGGCAGCTTGGGATGAGCCAGGGGAGGGTGCTTCCCTGCCCCTCACAGGTGGGCACTGACACCCCGATAACGCTTCCTCCTGGGTTCATGTTTAGTCTCCTATGACACTCCTCTGGAAACCTGAAATGTTGCAATCTGTGTCACGTGCTCAGCGGGGCTCCCACAAGGGGCCAGGAGACTGAATGGGCAGCCCAGCAGCCTTGGGGTGGCTCCTGGTGTGGGGGAGCAGCACATGGGAGATACCCCTGGGGTGCCGTGGGGACTTCTTGCAGGACAACTCTATGTTCCACACATGCCACTCATCCTGAAATTCACACTATCAGGCAGTGGCTGTCAGGCGCCTGCCGCAAAGCTGCGGGGCAGGCTGGAGGACAAAGTGGCCATGTCCTTGAGCTCCTGGGGCTTAATGTCAGCAACAAGACAACAGGGAACCCAGCAGATCCAACAGTGCACACAGGGAAGAGGACAGGAGGCTCCATTTTTAAGGAGGGACTCAACAGGGCAGGAGGCAGAGGGCACCGCAGTGGAGGAGTCGCTAGGGTGCAGGTCCCGAGGCCAGGGAGACCGCAGCGAGGGGGCCGTGGTGAGCCAGCAGCGATGAGGGCAAGATGGGGTGGAGAGCCCTGTGGGGAAGGGGGGTCAGAGGCTGGGGAAGGGGCCTGGGTGGTATTCCAAGTGCGAGGGGCGGCCAGCAGAGGGTGTAGTACATGTACTCTGGCAGCTAGGCAGCGAATGGGTCAGGTGCACGTAACCCTGCTGACATCCGTCAGGTGTGGGTTCTGTTCCCGTCCCCACCTCCCAGAGAGGGAGACCATGGTCTTGTGCTGCCAGCTGACATGGACAGAGTACGGTGGTGTGTCCAGGCCGGCTGAACTCAGACTAGTGTCACAGCCCCCGGGGAGGTGGGCATGGCTCTCAGGAGGGGGGATAGGTGGGCAGGCTATAGGATGCTCGGGGGTGAAGTGGGCATGGTGAAGCCATGATGTTGGCTTTGATGTGGGGAGGGGAGAGCCAGGCCCATGTGGCATCTGCGTGCTGGTGCGGCCGTCAGCCTTACCCAGGTTGCTGTCAATCTTCTGGTGGTAGGCGCGGAGCTGCGGGTTCTTGGGGTAACTGTTGGAAGTCACGGCAGCACTAGCCCCTCTGGGGATGGAGTCTAACAGTAAAAAGAAACAGCAAGAAAACAGTTAGCTGAGGTCCCATTTATTTTCCATTCAGCAGTTCATACACATTGTGTTTCAAGACGTTGACTGCAATTCCCCACAAGGTAACAGCTTTCTTCCCGCCTCCTCCCTGCGGTTCCCTCCTCCCCGTGTCCTCCTTCCCTGTGCACTCCTGCCCCGAGCTGTCCCCTGTGCAAACACTGCCCTGGTGCTCTTCCTGACTGATCGTTCCAAGGCGTGTATCTTCCCGATGTGAATCTTCACTCATACACCCATCTGTTGTTTGGCTGGAAGCCATGGGAATGAGTTCAGTTCCAGGCCTGGAGGGAATGTTAATAACACCACTGCACACTCAACAGACTACAGTCTAGTGTAACTGACTTCTAAATGCACTGGGAAACCAAAAACTTGGCGTGATTTGCTTTATTGTACAATTGCGTTATTGCACTGGTCTGGAATTGAACCCCCGGTATCTCTGAGTCTGCCTGTGTAACAAACCACAACTAAACCAGGTGGCAATGAGTCGATGCTGACTCACACTGACGTCACGTGTGTCACTGTTCCACAGGGTTCCTGAAGGCTGATTTTTCAGAAGTATGTCTCCACCCCTCTGGGTAGATTCAATTGCCAACCTGTCAGTTAGTGATCGAGCACTTCACTGTGCACCACCCAAACGGTGAGTATACACACCCCAAGCAACACTTCTTGAATTGCCTAAAATCACGGCTTTGAAGGTGCATGGCTCTGACGTCATTGCTCCAGAGAACAATACAGGTGGCCATTTCCAAGACAGGAAGGTGTTCTGCTTCCCTAGTGCCACTCTGACAGGAATATACCACAAATGGGATGCCTGAACAAACAGGAGTTTATTCCCTTACAGTTTGGAGGCTTTAAGTCCGAGTTCAAACTGCCAGGCTCTGGGGGCTGGGTGAAAGCCCCTCGACCTCGGACTTCAGCTCTGCCTCCTGCTCCCGGCCACTGAAGCTGGAGGCTTCTCCTCACTCAGGCAGCTGCTGGCTGCTGAGGCTGAAAAGCCCAAGGTTGACAGGGGAAAAGGCACAGTCCCGATGTTACCAAACCACATGGCAGGCCATTGATTCAAGTCCACTGTAAGTCCCACGGTCGGCAGAGCATGGCAGGCTGCTGAACAATGACACAGCTACATGCAGGGTTCAAGCGTGCCGTAAGCTAGAGACCGTTCCCAAAGCTGCTTCTTACATACGGGAAGCAGACCACATCCCAAAGCAGCTACTCAGCTCCTTGTGGTAGATCCCATCATGGAGTTGACTGCCAGTCTCATCATGGGGAGTAACTACCACCAGCTGCCCCGCCATTCAACCAGGCCCAGCCAAGCTGACACACAACCTTCACCACCACTGAAGGTATTTGCTTTCTCTCTTCTTCCTGCTGTTTTCACCTGAACGGTGTCATCTCAGTTTTTGCTGACCTCCGCCTCTTCCCCAAGTCTCTCCTGAATTGTGTCTCCATGACAAGGGTGGGGAACTGCTCTAGGAAGGTGTGTCCTTGAAGGTGGCCCATGAGCACTTTAATTTGCTCACTGTTAGATACACCTGGCTGTCCAGAGGCCTACAGGACCACCAGGAGCTCTGGTGGCACAGTGGTTAAAGCATTCAGCTACGAATTAAAAGGCTGGTGGTTCAAACCCACTAGCTGTTCCATGAGAGAAAGATGAGGCGGTCTGCTTCCATAAAGACTGAAGTTGTCAGGGACTTCATTTTACTTGGATCCGTAATCAACACCCATGGGAGCAACAGTCAAGAAGTCAGACGACATACTGCTCTGGGCAAATCTGCTGCAAAAGACCTCTTCTAAGTGTTAAAGAGCAAAGGTGTCCTTTGAGGATGAAGGTCCAACTAACCTAAGCCATGATTTTTTTCGTGTGTGGTTTTTGTATTTTTCTTTTTCAAACAATTTTCATTGTGATTTGGGTGAAAATTTACAGAGTAAATTCATCTTCCATACAGCAGTTCACGTACACTTTGTCTCATGACATTGATGGCCATTTCTCCCAATTCAACAGCTCTCTTGCCACCTTCTCCCCACAGTTACCTCTTCCCTGTGTCCTTCCCTCCCATGCATTCCTGCCTCCCTGTGCAAACCCTTCTATTCTCTCATGATCAATCTCTCCAAGGAGCGTATCTACCTAATGTAAATGTTCAGCTCAGCTCACAAACCGTGATATTTTCAATTGCCTCTTATGCGTGTGAGAGCTGGACAACGAATAAGGAAGACCGAAGAATGGACAGATCTGAATTATGGTGTTGGCGAAGAATAATGAACACACCATGGACCACCAGAAGAATGAACACATCTGTCTTGTAAGAAGTACAGCTAGAATGCTCCTTGGAAGTGAGAGCAGCCAGACTTCGTCTCACCTACTCTGGTCATGTGGTCAGAAGGGCCCATGCCCTGGAGAAGGATGTCGTGTTTGGTAAAGTGGAGGGTAGTGAAAAAGGTGAAGGCCCTCAATGAGATGGACTGACAGCGGCTGCCGCGATGGGCTCAGGTACGGCAAGGACTGGGAGCTGGCGCAGGACCGGGCAGGGTTTCGTTCTGTTGGAACGACTCGATGGCACTCGACAGCAGCAGCACGGGAGCTCAGCCACCAGGTAAGGGCTCTTCCTGGTGCCCTGTTTGATATGATGGAAATGATCTGACACGGAGCGTGCTCCACCTTGCACACCTGTCCACCCTGTGGACCCTCCTCCCCCTCAGGCTTGGGGGCTCTCACTGGTTTCCTGTTGCTGTTGTAACACATGACCACAAACTCAGCTTCCACTTCAGGGCTGTCACAAGTGCCACACGGGCCTCACTGGGCTAAGACCAAGGTGTCAGCAGGGCTGTGTCCCTTCGGGAAACTCTAGGGGAGAGCCCAGGTCTCTGCCTTTTGAAGCTTCTAGAGCCCCTGGCACTCCCCGGCTCTCAGGTCCCTCAAAGCCCACAGTGCAGCATCTGCAAACCTCTCTCTTCTGTCTCCTTCTTCTGCTTCTAAAGGGGCTGATTGTGATTATATGCTGGGTCCCCCACGACCCAGGATTCCCTCTCCACCTACAACCTCCTCTCCCATTTGGCCATGTAACCTCATGTGCACAGGTCCTGGGGATTAGTATATGGGCATCTTTGGGGACATTGTTCTACCCATCACAGGGGTTTCCCTGCAGTTGGTAGTTCACTACCCAAAGAGCTGAGAGCTCCATGGAGTAGGAACTGATGGTGGGTAGGCTCACTTTCAATGGGACAGTGGCCCTCTTTGGAGCAGTGAATTACTTGGTATGGCTTTTCTAGCCTTACTCTTTGTAACTCCCACCAGATTACTGGGTGGGACCGTGCAAATAAGGTGTGTAGAATTCTGATGTTGGGATTGGTTAGTTTTGTCACTCTGCCAGGCTTAAAATGCACCCTCCTAGAGGTGGGAGGGGGGATCTCACTGCCATCAAGAGAGAAGAGCTGGAGGTGAAGCGGAGTGCGTCCTTGGACCTGAGATCCCTTGGACGTGAGATCCCTGCACTGCACCTCTTTGGCAGAGACGCCTGGCTGAGAGACAGTGGAACCAAGAAGCATTACACAGAGTGGTGGGCTTC
>NW_006922089.1:866856-869527 GCF_000298275.1 Orycteropus afer afer | reverse complement strand
CCCTTGGACGTGAGATCCCTGCACTGTACCTCTTTGGCAGAGACGCCTGGCTGAGAGACAGTGGAACCAAGAAGCATTACACGGAGTGGTGGGCTTCTCAGCACAGGGAACGAGAAAGCTGAGTGCTCTTGGGAAGGAGCGTTGCTGGCGGCGTGGGGTGCACCTAGGTGTACCTATTGGCAGGGCTAAAAGAGCTCTGTAACATTTGCCGGAGCAGGGCAGAGGTCAGGGTGAGAGGCCAAGGGCCAGAGAGGTGTGTCTGAGGCCACGGCAGAGGGGAGACTGTCCTGATGGAAGAAATGTATCCTGAGTGTGTTTCTGAACCTGTTACTTCCCTAATAAACCCCATAATCGTGAGTTGTGTGTGGCCATTGCCACGAATTATCGAACCCCACAGAGAAGCAGTGAGGTGCCACGGGAGGGACGGCTGGTGTGAGAACTGGTAAAAGGCTGGAGGGTGGCAGCATGTCTGTCCTCGTAGGAATCAGCCTGTGAGGTGATGGTGGCTCTGTCTCCCCTATGCCCTTTTTGTATACCTACTTCCTTCCGATGGAGAGAGGAATAAGCCCCTCATCCACACCCATCTCCAGCAGCAAGATGTCCTGCTCTTGGTGCTCAGTCCCTGCCATGCTGCACCCAGCACATGTGCGTTGGCCCCTGGGCCCCGCCTCACTCCATGCCAACACCAACTCCGGAGAGCCTGCAGGTCTCCACTAACCTGAATCGTCCAGCCTCCTGAGGTTGGGGTGACTGGCCTGGTACTTTGATTCCTGCTCTTTACTTGTTGTTATGGCATCTTTCAATCTTTGGGTAAAAGCAAAGAAAAGAGAAAATTTTAATAAAGGAAAGTTACCTGTCACAGTGCCATCCGTCTTTGCATGCGAGGCCCATACGCAAAAAACCAAATGCCTTCTTCTGTGCCAAGCTCCTTCTGACCAACCTGGCGGCATTTTGACAGGAGCTTCTGGGTGCAGGAACTTACAACGACATCAGGCTTAGAAGCATAGCAGGTCATCCTTTCATTCTGTTTTTAACTTTTTATGGTGATTGGGTGGAAGTTTACGGCAGAAACTGGTTTCCGTGGAACAGTTCATACATGTTTTGTTCTGTGACATTCACTACATCCCTACGATGTTAACAACCCTTTTCCCATTTGCTCTTCTTTCCCATCCCGTTCTGCCCTCTGAACTTCATCCCTGATAGCCCTTTTTGGGAAAAGTCTGAGGACCAGTCAGAAGGAAAGTATATGCAATGACTACATGGATACTTTAAATGAAGGGCTGGCAAACCACGACCACAGTCCGAACGTGGCCACAGCCTGTCTGTGTGCAACCATTAAAATGACCATGTGCCGTCATGCAGATGACTGGAAACATGGCTGCTGACCCTCGTTAACGATCTCATTCTTCTCATTAGTTGGCCTCTCTTACAAAACAAATTGTAGTCAATTATTTTTAATTTTGTCACTAAACATTTGTGACAATTGGTTTCCTCTTGCTACATAAAAAACTGAAACCAAGTGCAGTGTAGTAAATTACCTGGTATGGCTTTTCCAGCTATAAGTCTTTGTAAACTCTGGTGGAATTTGCCATGAGCAACTGAGTAGCTCCTGATTGTTAAAGCTATCCACCTGGGGTTTTTCTGTTGGGAGCAGCACAAAGTAATTTTCTGGGAAGTTCTCTCTTTCTCAGGTGTATAGAATTCTGATATTGGGATTGGTTAGTGGTCACTCTGCCAGGCTCAAAAGGTGCCCTCCTAGAGACAGAAGGAGTCTTTCTGACTGCTAGCTGAGAAAGACGTGCTGCTGAGAGAAATGCACTCCTGAGAAACATGCGTTGCTGAGAAAGAGAGACAGTGAGAGACCTGTACTGCTGGGAGAGAGATGGCAGGCTGAGAGACGGCAGGCTGAGACAGCAGGCTGAGAGAGACTGAGCATTGTTCCTTAACTTGAATTTTATGTAGGTTGGTGCTTCCCTAATAAACCCCATAGTCTGTGAGTTCTGTGTGGCCACTGCAGCAAATTACTGAACCCAACAGAAAGGTGATGGGTGCTGCAGGAACAACGGTTGGTGTCAGGGTTGATGAAAGGGCTGGAGGGAGGCAGCATGTCTGGCATCCCAGGAACAGGCCTTGGGCTACTGATGGTGATTCTGTCTTCCTCTTGTGGGGTTAGAGGAGGTCAGAAGATGTGGCCATCTCGCTCCTTTGGCACTAAGCCAGTTGCCACTGAGTTGATTCTGAATCCTGGCGCCCCATGGGTATGTCAGAGTGAAACTGCCCCAGAGGGTTGTCAATGGCTGCTTTTATGGGAAGTAACCACAAGGCCATTCTTTCAAGTTGCCTCTGGGTGGACTCAAGCCACCAACCTTCCGCTTTAACTGAGTGTTTAACTGTTTGTGCTATCCATGGACTCTACTGTAACATAACAAAAGCACAGCCACTGTTAGGAAGTCTATTTCAACTCAGCACCCCTAGAGGACAGAGTGGAACTGCCCACAGGGTCTCAAGGCTGTCAATCTTCTTGGAAGCAAAGCCCAAACCATACCCACTGCTGTGGGGTCAAGTCCAACTCACAGTGCCCCTAGAGGACAGAGTGGAACTGCCCACAGGGTCTCCAAGGCTGTCAGTCTTCACAGAAGCAAAGCCCAAACCACACCTACTGCCATGGAGT
>NW_006922089.1:859394-866591 GCF_000298275.1 Orycteropus afer afer | reverse complement strand
GGAACTGCCCACAGGGTCTCCAAGGCTGTCAATCTTTACTGAAGCTGACTCTCTCTCCTTCTCCCACATAGTGGCTGGTGGGTTCAAACCATGAACCTTTCTGTTAGCAGCCAAGTGCTTTAACCATTGCACCACCAGAGCTCTGCTCCTTCTTACCTAAATCTCTACATACTATCTTTGATTTTGCTTCCCAGCCCTCAGCTTGAAATATTTATTATTTGGCCCCTTGCAGGAAACGTTCGCCAACCTCTGATGCAGATGGGGAATTTTCTCTGCAAGACGGAGACGGTCAGACCATTCCCATCAGCTGCTGACTCCTCACAGCAGGGCAAGCACCCAGCCCCTCTCCACTGGGCCACTGCAAAGCCTGCTTCTGTCCACCAGCCACCCGGCCAGTCAGGCTGGGGGTCCCGCTCACCGTACAGCTCCACTCCCAGCAATCCACGCCAGCGAAGTCCTCTTGGTTCCAGAGAGCTGGCCCCTCGTCCCCATCCCTTCTGCCTTACCTCATTTACCCAAACATGGGATTTGGGACAAACGAGCTTCCACTTTTCAGTCCTGACTCCGGAAGGCTGTCGGCACCTTGGTAAACCTCTCTGACCTGCACCTCTCCCGTCCATCTGGGTTGTTAATGGCTCCTCACCCCATGGGAGGAAGCTCAGGCTCTTGCAGGGAACGGTGTGTAGCTGCCCAGCACGGCAGCTAAAAGTAGCACATAGCAGCTCCTCGGGACAGCTAGGGACTTAACACCTGTGGCTTTAAGGGCTCAGGAGCAACCATGGAAGTCCTAGAATGCACCGCTCATTTCTCCACGAATGAACATGAACCCTGTGTGCTTCCAGGTTTGGTGCAGGAGGGACAGCTTTGCCACTGAGTCTGCCTAGCGACCATCCAGCCCATGTCCCTCACGACAGACTTTGCTCAGTTTTTGTATTCTCCCCTTCACATTTGTGTTGGTAGGTGCCATCGAGATGGTTCCAACTCATAGTGACTCCACGTACAACAGAACAGAACACTGCCTGGTCCTGCACCAGCCTCACAGTCCTCACTATACCTGAGCCCACTGTTGCAGTCACTGTATCAATCCATCTTGTTGAGGGTCTTCCCCTCTTTTTTGCTGACCCTCCACCTTACCAAGCATGGCATCCTTCTCCAGGGAATGGTCCCTTCTGACCACATGACCAAAGCAGGCGAGACGAAGTCTGGCCATTCTCACTCCCAAGGAGCATTCCGGCTGCACTTCATCGAGGACAGATTTGTTTGTGCTCCTGGCGGTTATACTTAAATGATGTAACCTGGATTCTCTATGAAAAATGTCCTTCTCCCCCTGAAAACTAGGCCAATTCTTGGGCTGGGGACAGAAGTGATAAGAAAGGAAAGAGCCTGAGACAGAGATAACTCTTGGGACGAATCCAGGTTCTGAATAGTCCGAGGTGTTAAAATCTACGGGCGGACTGAGTCTGTGACACAAATGCAGCCCTGGGCACTTTTGATGGGAACGAGACTGAGCTGTGTCAGCAAGAAGAGAACGGCTCAGCAAGAGACAAAACCCAGGGGTTGCTGCGTTGTGCAGGGACACAGGATATGCATGGCTTGCAGAAGCTTGACTAGGAGAAGCTAATTTTAGAAGCTTCATAAATGACAACATTCCTGTACTCACAAGTCAGCAGAGAATTACGACAGGATCAGAAACTTTTAGTCACAATAGTGCAGAATTTTCCAGAAGCAATTTCACACTCTAGTGATGTTTGACACACCTATCTGTCAGTGTGTCGGCCTGTAGTGCTTGCGTGTTGCTGTGAGGCTGGAGGCCGTGCTACTGGTGACTGAAACGCCAGCAGGGTTACCATGGTGGACGGATCTCAGTAGAGCCTCCAGAGTGAGACAGACCAGGAAGAAGGACCTGGTGGTGTCCCTTAAAAAAGACAGGCCAATGAAAACCTTACGGATAGCAGTGAGACACCATCTGATATGTTACTGGGAAACCTTATGAACAGCAGTGAGACACCATCTGATACGTTACTAGAAAACTTGGTGAATAGCCTTGAAACGCTGTCCAATATAGTGCTGGAAGATGAGCCCCTCAGGTCGGAAGGCACTTAAAATACGACTGGGGAAGAGCTGCCTCTTCAGAGTAGAGCCGACCTTAATGATGTGGATGGAGTAAAGCTTTTGGGACCTCCATTTGCTGAGGTGGCATGACTCAAAATGAGAAGAAACAGCTGCAAACATCCATTAATAATCGGAACATGGAATGTTGGAAGTATGAATGTAGGCAAATTGAAAGTTGTCAAAAATAAAACGGAACTCATAAAGATTGATATCCTAGGCATCAGTGAGTGGAAATGAACCGGTTTTGGCCATTCTTAATCAGACAACCATACGATCTACTATGCCTAGAATGACAAATTGAAGAGGAACGGTGTGGCATTCATCATCACAAAGAGTGTTTCAAGATCTCTCCTGAAGTACAATGCTGTCAGTAATAGGATACTATCCATACACCTACAAGGAAGACCAGTTAATACTACTATTATTCAAATTTACGCACCAACCACCAAAGCCAAGGATGAGGAAATTGAAGGTTTTTATCAACTTCTGCAGTCTGAAATTGACCAAACATGCAATCAGGATTTGTTGATAACAATGGTTATTGGAATGCAAAAGTAGGAAACAAACAAGAATCACCCAGTAGTTGGAAATATGGCCTTGGTGATAAAAAATGATGCTGGAGATCGCATGATAGAATTTTGCAAATACCTTGTTTTTTCCCCCCAACAATATAAATGGAGGCTATGCATGTGGACTTCACCAGATGGAGTACACAGGAATCAGATAGACCACATCTGTGGCAAGAGGTGATAGAGAAGCTCAATATCTTCAGCCAAAACAAGCCAGGAGCTGATTGTGGAACAGACCATCAATTGCAATATGCAAATTCAAGTTGAAGATGAAGACAATTAAAAGAAAGTCCACAAGAGCCAAAATACGACCTTGCTTATATCTCTCCTGAATTGAGAGACCATCTAAAGAACAGATTTGATGCACTGAACATCAATGACCGAAAACCAGAGGAACTGTGGAATGACATCAAGAAAGCAGAAGGTTATTAAAAAGACAGGAAAGGAAGAAAAGACCAAAATGGATCCCAGAAGAGACTCTGAAGCTTGCCCCTGAAGGGGGAGTAGCTAAAGCAAATGGAAGAACTGACAGGATAAAAGAGCTGAACAAAAGATTTCAGAGAGCAGCTCGAGAAGACAAGGTCAATTATTACAATGAAATGTGCAAAGACCTGGAGTTGGAAAACCAAAAGGGAAGAACACGCTTGGCATTACTCACACTGAAAGAACTGAAGAAAAAATGTAAGCCTTGAGTTAAAATATTGAAATATTCTATGGGCAGATATTGAATGATGCAGGAAACATCAAAAGAAGATGGAAGGAACAGACAGAGTCACTGTACCAAAAAGAACTGGTCGATGTTCATTCATTTCAGGAGGTGGCATATGTTCAAGAACCAATGGTACTGAAGGAAGAAGTTGAAGCTGCGCTGAAGAACACTGCAAAGAACAAGGCTCCAGGAATTGACAGGATGCCCAGTGAGATGTTTCAACAAATGGATGCCCTGCTGGAGGCACTCATTTGGCTATGCCAAGAGATTTGGAAGACAGCTACCTGGCCAACTGACTGGAAGAGATCCATATTTGTACCCATTCCAAAGAAAAGTGATCCCACAGAATGTGAAAATTATTCATATTACACACAAGTAAAAACTTGCTGAAGATAATTTAAAAATGGTTGCAGTAGTATATTGACAGAGAACTTCCAGAGGTGCAAGCTGCATTCAGAAGAGGATGTGGAACGAGGGTTATCAATGCTGATGCCAGGTGGATCTTGGCTCAAAGCAAAGAATACCAGAGAGATGTCTACTTGTGTTTTATTGACTATGCAAAAGCATTCGATTGTGTGAATCATGACAAACTGTGGATAACATTGAGAAGAATGGGAATTCCAGAACACTTAATTGTACTAATGAGGAATCTGTACATAGACCAGGAGGCTGTCATTCAAAGAGACCAAGGGGATACATGGTTTAAAGTCAGGAAGGGAGTGTTTCAGGGCTTTATCCTTGCACCACGCTTATTCAATCTGTATGCGGAGCAAATAATCTGAGAAACTGGACTGTATGAAGAAGAGTGTGGCATCAGGATTGGAAGAAGATTCATTAACAAGCTGTGATACTGAGACGACATGACTTTGCTTGCTCAAAGTGAGGTTGACTTGAAGCACTTACTGATGAAGATTAAAGACTACAGTCTGCAGTATGGATTACACTTCAACATAAGGAAAACAAAAATGCTCACAACTGAACCGATAACCAGCATCACAATAAATGGAGAAAAGACTGAAGTCGTCATGGATTTCATTTTACTTGGATCCACAATCAACACACATGAAAGCAGCATCAAGAAATCGGACATCCCATTGCACTGGGTACATGTGCTGCCAAAGGGTTAAAGAGTAAAGATGTCACTTTGAAGACTAAGGTGCGCCTGATTCAAGGCATGGGATTTTCAATCACGTCACAGCATGTGAAAGCTGGACAGCAAATAAGGAAGACCGAAGAAGAGATGATGGTTTTGAGTTGTGGTGCAGGCGAAGAATACTGAAAATACCATAGACTGGCAGGAGAATGAACACATCTGTCCCAAAAGAAGTGCAGCTGGAATGCTCCTTGGAAGCGAGAATGGCCAGACTTCATGTCACCTACTTTGGTCATGTTGTCAGAAGGGCCCATTCCCTGGCAAAGGATGTCATGCTCGGTAAAGTGGAGGGTCAGCAGAAAAGGTGAAGACCCTCAATGGGATGGACTGACACAGTGGCTGCAACGATGGGCCCAGGCACAGCCAGGACGGTGAGGCTGGCGCAGGCCCGGGCAGCGTTTCTGAGGCTGGCACAGGCCCGGGCAGCGTTTCTGTTGTTCAGAGAGTCACTGCTCTGGTTCCCTGGTGCCGCTCTGACAGGAAACATGCCACCAACGGGATGCCTTAACAAACAGGAGTTTATTCTTACAGTTTGGAGGCTTTAAGTCCAACTTCAAAGTGCCAGGCTCTAGGGGCTTGGGTGAAAGCCCCTCAACCTTAGGGTCCAGCTCTGTCTCCTGCTCCCGGCCCACTGGAGCTAGAGGCGTTTCTTCAGTCAGACAGCTGCTGGCTGCTGAGGCTGAGAAGCCCCAAGGTTGACAAGTAAAAAGGCACAGTCCCGATGTTACTAAACCCACAAGGCAGGCCATTAATTTAAGTCCATTGTAAGTCCCAAGGTTGGCAGAGCATAGCAGGCTGCTGAGCAATGACATAGCTACATGCGCCATAGGCTAGAGACCGTTCCCAAAGCTTCTCCTTATATACGGGAAGCAGACCACATACCCAAAGGCAGCTACTCAGCTGCTCCCAGTAGATCCCACCATGGAGCTGATTTCCAGCCTCATCATGGGGAATAACTACATCTAGCTGCCCAGCCGCTCAACCAGGCCCAACCAAGCTGACACCCAGACGTAACCATCACAGTTGCCATGAGCAGAATCAACTGACTCTGGACGTCAGAACAAAATAACCCTGTCTCAGAAGTGCAGCCAGGATGCTCCTTAGAAGTGTGGATGGCGAGACTCTGTCTCTTGAATTTTGGAGGAGGGAGACGTCCTTCTAGGACATCACACCTGGTAAAGTAGAGGGTCAGTGAAAAACGGGAAGACCCTCAAGGAGCTAGACTGAGACAGGGGCTTCCATGATGGACTCAAACGTGACAGTGGTTGAGAGGATGGTGCGGGACCCGGCAGTATTTCGTTCTGTTGTACACGAGGGCACTATCAGTTGGAACGAACCTAGTGGCATCTAAAAACAGGAGTGACATTTGAAAATTAAGGGACGTAGGACGTAGCAGGCCACATCGCCCCTCCTTATCAAGAGTCGGCCGGTCTCCCTGATCCCTGGACAGCCGATACCGTGCTGCTCCCTGCTCCCCTTGCCCGAGTGCCAGACTTTGTCACGTGCTCCTCCTTCCTCAACTGGCCGGCCGCCTTCTACTCCAGCCCAAGGCCAGCGTCTCCTCTGGGATGCTTTCTTCAGCCCCAGGTGCAGTGTGCACTGCCTCCCAGCTGACAGTCTCCCTGGCAGACATCTTCCAGCAGACAGACCGCAACCCTGCGAGCTGCCGAGGCATCTGGCAGAAGCAGTGAAGGATCCCATGCAACGGGGCTGAGCTGCAGTGCCCACCCCGTGGCCCAGCACCTTCAGGGTCCCCTGCGTCAGCCACTGGATTAGCACAAGCCGCTGCGTCTCAGACAGGCTTGTGTCCCTAAATCTAGTAGGTGATGTGACGGAATGTGAGGGTTCTGCCACTGACCCCCTCAACGTGTACACTGGGAAGGGAGAAAGTGACCAAACCAAACCACAGCGCCCCTGGAGGCCAAGGGAGAACTGCTCCAGGTCTCCCAGGCTGTCAGTCTTCACAGAAGCAAAGCCCAAACCACACCCACTGCCCTGGAGTCTATTCCCACTCACAGCGCCCCTAAAGGACAGAGTGGAACTGCCCCAGAGGGTCTGCAAGGCTGTCAATCTTCAGGGAAGCAAAGCCCAAACCACACCCACTGCCTGGAGTCCATTCTGACTCACAGCGCCCCTAGAGGACAGAGTGGAACTGCCCACAGGGTCTCCAAGGCTGTCAGTCTTCACAGAAGCAAAGCCCAAACCACACCCACTGCCTGGAGTCAATTTCACTCACAGCGCCCCTAGAGGACAGAATGGAACTGCCCTAGAGGGTTTTGGAGGCTGTCAATCTTCGTGGAAGCCAACTGCCTCATTTTTCTCACGGTGACCTTTTGGTTAGCAGCCAACGTGTTAACCACCAGTTTGTGCAAAAGTCAGACTACGATTCAATTAAATAACTGTGATCCCCAGCCCTGGAGCAAGATTTCTTGTTTGGAAATGCCTGAGGATGACCCCCTTCCTATAAGGTAAACCTTTCACGGGGTTCCCGTGTCCCTCTCAGCCGCCAAGCCTGGACTGAAAGTCTTGGTCAACTGCACTAACCTCCACTGTCTGCTGCCTCCCCTCTGCCCTTCAAATACGGTGGCCGTACGCTTACCTGCTGTTGGGCTGGGTGGCCGTACGCTTACCTGCTGTTGGGCTGGGTGGCCGTA
>NW_006922089.1:849917-857769 GCF_000298275.1 Orycteropus afer afer | reverse complement strand
CCCTCTCTATCCAGGATCTCCTACATAGATCCCCCTCTGAGTGGTTGACAGTGGTAGCCAGGCACCATCTAGTTCTTCTGGTCTCACAGTCATATAGGCTGAGGGTAACATGGTCCACCAGTCATGACGACTAATTGTTTCCATGAATCTTTGGTTTTCTTCATTCTTCTTTGCTCCGGACAAGGAGAGACCCATCGTTGCATCTAGATGGCTGCTTGCAAGCTTTTAAGATCCTAGTAGCTACTCACCAAAGTAGGAGGTGGAACAATGTTCTGTGTAGTATGTTATGCCAATTGAGCTTGATGTCCCAAGAATGGTCAGGCTTTTTAAAGTAATAAAGAAAAATGTTACTGGACTATGTCCCTCACAATACGTTAAATAAATCCTGGCCAGTGGGAGAGTGAGAGATGGTGACAGAGAAGCAGTGGCTGAGAAGTGGGGGACAGAAGTACACCCAGCAGGCCCGAGGAGATGGCACGTTGGGCTTCCTGGCCCACGGAGTGAGAAAGCTGAGTGCCTTTGGGCAGGCAGCTTGCCGGTGGGCAGGTGCCCAGAGCTAAAAGAACTCTGTAACACTTGCCCGAGCAGTGCAGAGGCGGGGCCGGCCCCAGAAGCCCCTTGAGGCGCTGAGGGCCAGAGAGAGGTGTGTCTGCAGTGTGGCTAAGAGGCTGCCTTGATGGTAGACCTGTATCCTGACTTGTTCCTGACCCTGATTTATCACCTTTCCTTAATAAACCCCATCATCATGAGTGTGTTGAGTATGGTCTGTGAGTTTGGTGTGGCCACGGTAACAGATTATGGAACCCAGCAGAGAAGTAGTGCGTGTGTGCCGTGGGAGGGTCGGCTGTGTTGGGACTGATAAGAAGGCTGGGTGGTGGCTGCGTGTCTGATCCCCGCCTCACTGGAACCAGCCGTGGGCTGTTGATCTTGATCATACTCCCACCTTGTGAAGTCACAGGAGGTCAGACGCCTCCACCAGGCTGTTTTTACAGGATTGAACAAAACTGGCAATGTTCTCTGCCCTTGGAGCTTACAGTCAGCAGAGGGCGACAACAGTGGGGAGGGTCAGCCTGCTCCTGTGTTTGCTGACGACACTCTGGTAGTCCCTTGACCTCAGCATCTTGTGAGGAAAATAGAAAGGAAGCCATTGCGCATGTGTGCACGCGCGCGCACACACGCACACACACACACACACGGGTGCGCATGCACATGCATACCACCTCACTGGGTGAGCTCCCATCCATGTGTGGGCATACCACCCAGTTAAGGGGTAGCCAGGAAGGCTCCCTGATGGGGTATGGCTGACGGAGACCCCGAGAGCTCAGGAGTTGGGGAGTCAAGTGGGGTTGGGGAGGTTGGCAGAATATTCTTGGCAGAAGAAGCCACACTGGCTTGGGGTAGCCTGGGGCAGTGAGGTGGGGAGGAACTGAGAGAGGAAGTGGAGTTGTGCTCAGTGATCCTGGGGGGAAGGGCAGGCAGGGACACTGGGCGGGACTCTAGCAGGGAGCCCCGAGACAGTGACGGAGGGCCTTCCAGGGCAGCACTGTCCACCAGCTCCCAAGCCCAAAGTATAGCAAATGCCTCTTGGATGGCCCTTGACCTTGTCCTTGGCAAGAGTCAGCCCTGTGTTCCCAAGGACCGGTCCCAAGTTTCTCCAATCGATCTGACAGTTAAACTCAGGTCCTGACGAGTCAGGCACTGGTGGTCCAGGAGCAGAACGCTTGCCTTCCATGCGGGGGACCTGCACTCGATCCCTGGCCACAGCGTTTCATGGCTGGCCACGACCCGACGGGCTGGGGAGGCTGCCATGTGGCTACGGTGTTGAACACGTTTCACTGTGTTTCTTCCAGACCGGGCCTTCAGAGTGGCTCAGCCCAGTTCTGTCAGGACTGATGAAGCACCTCCGGAACAGACCTGAATTTTTAGAATGTGGGTGAACTGGAACATTAATTAGAACAGAAAAAAATGACAGGTCAAAGCCCTGCGAGAGCCGTAATCTCCCTCTCAGAAAACACGGGCAGTGTACTTGTCACACAGCAACCAAATCTCGGACCAGCAGAGTAGGAAACAGTGGTGGCTGGCTCAAAGATGGCAGCCAACGGCTTGGCTGTGAACGTGTGTCGCTCTCCACGGTGCTGGCAGTCACCTGCTCTCCCACACCAGGGCGAAAGGGCTCGTGCCTCCTCTCCTGAGTCTCCCGTTGCAGAGGTGAGAGCCATCATTTTGCCTGTTCTGGCTAGTGTTCCAGATCACTCAAGTTTTCAAAAATTCATGTCTGTTCTGGTTTTGCTTTGTTGGCCATGACTGAACCAGTTGAAAGGCCAGACTAAGACGGACTAGAAAGAAACGCCTGGTGAGCTACGTCTGAAAACCAGCTGGTGAAAACCCGATGGGTCAAATCAGTACAATCTGCAACTGACCATGGAGCCGGGGCAGGACTGGGCAGCGTTCTGTTCCACTTGGTATGAGGTCACGATGACTCGTTAGCAGACTTGACAGTGGCTCACATCTGATGGAGGTCCATCGAGAGTCAACAGGTCGAAGCTAAAACGTGACATTGCCTTGCTTAAGTCGCCCTTTTCCAAAAAGGTACACAAAGGCTTAGGCTCTGGCAGGACACACGTGTATATGCAGGAAACAAACCAACACTGCACAGCCCGGTCTGCCAGCAGCACGGGGTGGGTTCAGAAATACCACTACCTTCCAAACCAAACCAAACTCACTGCTGTTGAGTCGAGTCCCACTCATAGCGACCCCTCCTGGGGTTTCTGAAGCGGTATCTCTACGGAAGTAGACAGCCCTGTCTTCCTTGTGAGGAGTGGTGGTGGGGGGGTTTGAACCGCTAGCCTTCTGGTTAGCAGTCAGATGCCTTTGGCACTGTGCCACCAGAGCTCCCCCACCGGACCTTGTTGTTACCGTTACGAGCCATTGAGTCATCTCCGACTCACAGCAACCCCTCCTTGGATTTCCGAGGCAGTGTCACTATGGAAATAGATTGCCCAACCTTCCTTCTGAGCAGTGGTTGGTGGGTTTGAACCGCCAGCCTTCTGGTTAGCAGTCAAGTGCCTTAGGCACTATGGCACCAGGACCTTAGAGGGTATGAAAAGCCTGAGGGCAAGGGCCGCATGGGGGTGCTCCTTACTGTGGGATGCAGTGACCTGTGCCTGGGTGCCAGGCACAGGCAGTCTGGGCTGTCCATACCCTACACATTCCAGAGAGAGGACTGGCCCATGACCAGCGCCTGGGAGGGGACCTCGGAGCCCTTGGAATGTTCTGTCTGGCCAGAGTGTTCATGTTTACCCGAGGTCCTGGGCCCTGGGCCAGAGAATCCATGCCAACAATGTGATTTTTCAGGGGTACTTGGGCCATGTGGTATCAGCTTGACCTCTGCAGGGGTAGGAGACGAAGGTCAGCCCCACAGGCAGTCAGCCATGACTACATGACTGATCCCTGGTGAGCATCTCTGGCTGGCCATGCTTTGTGGCGTGTTGTCCCTGCAGAAGTTAGTGCTGTCGGCATGACTCCGTGGTGAGAGGACCACCGGACACTCTCCCTGAGCTCACCTGGATTCTGTCCTGTACACCTTCCTCCTTTACTGACTTTAAGCTCTGTTTTTGCTGTAATATACTGTAACCGTGAGTATAACAATCCTGCTGCATCCTTCTAGTATGTTATTGAAGCTGAAGGTGGTCTTAGGGACCATCGAACAGCATCGCTCACTCTCAGATCATTCAGAGGCTGTCTTGGTCCCCCACGCCTCTCTAACAGACATACCATATGTGGGTTGACTTTAACAAACAGGTGTTTATTCTTGTACAGTTTAGGGACCTCTGAGGTCAAAGTGCCAGCTCTAGGGGCTGGGTGAAAGCCCCTCGACCTTGGGCTTCAGCTCTGCCCTTGCTCCTCGCCCACTGCAGCTGGAGGCTTCTCTTCACTCAGGCAGCTGCTGGCTGCTGAGGCTGACAAATCCAAGGTTGACAAGTGAAGTGGCACAGTCCCAAGAGTATCAAGCAACATGGCAGGCCACTAGTTCAAGTCCAGAGACTGTCCCAAGATGAGCAGGCAATGTGGCAGGCTGCTGAGGGAAGACTTGGCTACCTACAGGATCCAAGTGTGCCCAAAAGCTCAGAGATCTTTCTCAATGCTTCTTCTTCTTTTTTTTTTTTTTATTGCCCTTCTCTTCACCCAAATCAATATTTATCTCTATCTATCTAACAGCATTCCCTCCCCTCCCCTCCCACCCCTGGTAACCAACAAAGAAAATGTCCTCCAATATATAAACCTTTCCTTAACTTTTACAATAACGGACTAATACAATATTTGTCCTTTTGTGACTGACTTATTTCACTCATCAATGCTTCTTCTTATATACTGGGGGCAGACCACGTCCCTGAGGCCACTACTCAGCTGTTCCAGTAGATTCCACCACGGAGGTGATGACCAGTCTCACCACGGGGAATCACTACCTCCAGCTGCCTAGCCACTCAGAACCAGGCCCAGCCAAGTTGACACAGAACCTGAACCACCACAGAGGAGGGAGGCTGGACCACACAGCCGCCACAGCTTCCCATGGTGTGTTACTTGGCTGGCAAAGGAAGGCCCCCAAGGACAGCGAGGAGGCCATGCGTGGACAAGGAAGTGCTGGGGGAAGAGCAGCCCATGTAGCTGGACGCCTTGGCTCCAGAGCAGTGTGTCTGATCTACTGAACGGTGACCACACACCTTGCTGAGCTGAGGAGCTGGCAGGGTCCAAAGTGTGTAAATCAGTCAACGACAGCTTAAGAAAAACTGCACTCACTTCTCATTCCAAATTTAGCGACCACCTGTCTGTCAGTGGAGTCCTGTGTATGGCTTTCACGCTGAACAAGACCCAGTGAGGCTTCTGGACAGAAACAGACTAGGAAGGCAGGCCTGGTGATGTACCTCTGGGAACCAGCCAATGAGAACCCTGTCCATAACCAACCACAGGGTGGTGCAGGACCAGCTGCGGCTTCCTCCCGTCAGGCTCCAGGGCGCCGTGAATCGAGGCTGATCTGGCAGCAGCTGAGTAACAAGCCAGCCAATCAGTCCTGGAGGAGGTGTGGTCAGAATGTTCCTTAGAAGTGAAGATGGCAGGACTGGGGCTTGCCTACTTTGGACACTCCATTAGGAGAGACCAACTGTTGGAAAGGAGCTCGTGTGAGAGAAAGTAAGGATTCTGGGGGGATAGTGGTTAAAGCATTTGGCTGGTAACCAAAAGACTGACGGTTTGAACCCTTTCCGGAGGAGGAAGATGAGGCTGTCTGCTTCTGTAAAGACTGACAGCCTTGGAGACCCCGTGGGGCAGTTCCACTCTGTCCTCTAGGGGCGCTGTGAATGGGAATTGACTCCATGGCAGTGGGTGTAGTTGGGGCTCTGCTTCCGGGAAGACTGACAGCCTTGGAGACCCTGTGGGACAGTTCCACTCTGTCCTCTAGGGGCACTGTGTGTTGGCATCGATTCGATAGCAGTAAGTGGGTTTGGTCAACAAAAACAAGGAAGACCCTCTGTGAGTTGGACTGACAACACAACAGCAACAACAGGCTCAAACGCCCCAACAGTTGTGAGGACAGCACAGGACAGGGAAACGACTCGTTGTGCTACATACAAGGCTGCTGTGTGCCGGTGTCTACTTGACAACTAGAAACAGTGACATCATTCCAAAAAGTAAGAAAACAAATCCAGAGCAGATCTGTTGGATCATGTGATCCAACGAGAGTCACCTACCAGAGTCCCTCACCTCTGCCAGAGATGACCTGGGATATGTGGGACGCAGGGTCTGCTCACAGGGAGGGGCTTCTTCCCACCCCCATCTCTCCTTCGCTTCCAGCCCTCTGCTCCCTGGCCGCTTGCTTCCTTCCTGTCCGAGGTCACTTGTCACCCCAAAGACTATCTGGAGACCATCAGTGCCACCAAGGACACTGTGCTGAGAAGGGCAGGGGCAGAGGGCTGGGGCCAAGCTGCTCCTCCTGTAGAGCTCACAAGGAGAGATCCCCTGAGAAATTACCAGTTTGAGCAGCTGCCTTCTCTCCCCACCAGGGCTGGACTGGAACTCTGGCCCCAACAGAACCACCAGGGCTACCTTGGGGGCACAGACAGCCCCTTGGAGTGGGAGGTGGCTCTGCTTGAAGACTGGTTTCCCAGAGAAGGAGGGTATCACCCTCACAGGCCTCTCACGTCCCGGAACCAAAGGCTCAGTGTGGCGTCAATGACCATCCAGTGATGGACAGACACCAAGACAGGGGCCCTGCTCGGGACCATGTGCAGGAAGTGCCAGCCGGGGTTAGGCTCTTTTTGAACACCACAACCTTGCCACTGAGGTCACTGCATTAACTGTTGGGCTCCAGCCTTTGGACTGAAATGCCAGGCCCCCGAATGTCGCTGGTGCACCCAGCGGGCAGAGGGGAAGGTGCGGCTTCAGGACAAGCCTGTCTGCTCTGACACTGTGATAAGGGAGGTATAGACAGCACTGTGTTCAGGGAGGACACAAACACGTTCGCCGGAAGGGTGCCACCAGCCGCAAGGCCCATTCAGTCGAGCGCTGTGGGGCAGTGAATTACTGGGTATGGCTCTTCTTGCCGTGGCTTTGTAACTCCTGCCATGAGACTGAGTGAGACCATGCAAGTAAGGTGTAAGGAACTCTAATGTGGGGATAGGTTACTTCTGTCAATTCGCCAGGCTTAAAATGAGCCTTCCTTGAGGCAGAAAGGGGGACGTCACTGCCATTAAGAGAGAAGAGACAGAGGTGGAGTGGAGCGCCTCCTTGGATCCAAGACCCCTGTGCTGGACCTCCCTGGCAGAGATGCCAGGCTGAGGGACGGCGGCAGTGGAACTAGGAGGCACGACACAGACCGGCAAGCTTGACAGTCCACAGAGGAAGAAAGCTGAGTGCCCTCGGGCAGGAGGCTTGCTGGTGGAGTCGGGGGACCCAGGTGTACCTACCAGCAGAGCTGAAAGAGCTTTGTAACACTTCCCCAAGCAAGGCAGAGGCCAGGCCGAGAGGCCAAGGGCAGAGAGGCACAGCAGAGGGGAGACGGTTCTGATCGAAGAGCTATATCCTGAGCGAGTTCCTGAACCTGAATTGTAGCCTGTTACTTCCCTAATAAACCCCATCACCGTGTTGTCTGTGAGTTGTGTGTGGCCACTGCAATGAATCATCGAACCCAGGAGAGACGTAGTGAGTGCCATGGGAGGGATGGCTGGTGTCAGAGCTGGTAAAGGGCTGGAGGGGGATGGCATGTCTGGCCTCACAGGCATCAGCCTTGCGCTGCTGACGGTGATTCCGTCCCCTCCTTGTGAGGCTGGAGGAGGTCAGAGTTTGCTGTCCTGGGCCTCTTGCTGGAACATGACACACCTGTTGCTGTTGAGTCATTCCGGGCTCACGGCAGCCCCGTTTGTGTCAGAGGAGACCTGGGCTCCGTGGGGCTTCCAAGGGCTGTGAGCTTGTGGAAGTACATCGTTAGGCCTTTTATCCATGGCGTTCCTGGGTGGGTTTGAACCACCAACCTTCTGATTAGTAAACCAGACCAAATCCGTGCCATCAAGTAGATTCTGACCCTGGCGGCCCCAGGTGTTACAGAGCAGAACTGCCCCACAGGGTTTTCGTGGTTGAATCTTAACAGGCATGGATTGACAGGCCTTTCCTTTTTTCAAAATCATGATTTGAGTGAAAATTTACAGAGCAAATTCCCTTTCCATATATCAATTCACATACACTTTGTCTCATGACATTGACTACAGTTTACCCCAGTGTAACAGCTCCCCTCCCACTTCCTCCCCATAGTTACCTCTTCCCAGTGTCCATCCCTCCATGCACTCCTGCCCCCTGAGCTGTC
>NW_006922089.1:847501-849207 GCF_000298275.1 Orycteropus afer afer | reverse complement strand
GGCCCTATGTACAACAGGGACAACAGAATAAAGCACTGCCCAGTTCTGTGTCACCCAGTGTAAGCCACTTTGTCTTCTAGAGACCTTTTTTTTTTGTTTGTTTCATAGCCAAGTGTAGGAGCTCTGGTGGTGTAGTGCTTAAGACATATGACTGTTAACCAGAGGGCTAGCAGTTCAAACCCACCCCTTGGAAGGAAGGCTGGGCAATCTACTTCCATAGTGATGCCACCTTGGAAACCCACAGAGGGATCACTTTGAGTCAGATCGGATTCGATGGCAGTGAGTGAGTGTGAGTGACCCAAGTGTAAACCGTTAGTGCCACCCAGGGAGCCTAGACAATAACATAGCCGTTTAAAAAAAAACAAGGAAGTCTCATGACACACTGCTTTGGAACACCCTCTCATACTATTAGGCAACATAAAGACAACAACGTACGGGATCTTCCACTTACACTGTAAAACAAAAGGAAAAGGATTATAGCATGTGTTTATATGGCATAGTGGATAAGGCATTTGGCTGCTAACCAGAAACTCAGCGGTTCAAACCCACCACATGTTCCATGGAAGGAAGATGGGACAATCTACTTTCGTAAAGATTTACTGCCTCAGAAACCCAGCAGTGGTCACTATGAGTCAGAACCGACTCGATGGCAGTGAGTATGTTTATAAGGATAGTGAAGAAACTGACAGGAACTGGCTGTCTAGCGGACAAGGCAGGGGCAGAAGGCTTCCCGCCCTTTTGAGAACCTGAGACATATTTCTGATTTTGAACTATAACTGGAACATCTCATCACAAAAATTAACTCTCAGAAAAAAGAAACAAAACGGGAAGTCATGCCTGTCAGAGAGAGGAAAGGTGGCGTGGCCACCAAGTCTCCCCATGGTTTGGTGTTGGTGCTGGGAGCCAGCCAGCCGGCGGGCCAGCTGCTTCTCCTCTGGCCTCTGGAGGTGGCCACTGGAGCTGGCCCTGTGCACGGATAACGCTGTCTGCCAGGATTCAGGGAACGGGCAAGACTGCTCGCCTTCACTGGAGGAGATTTCATCAAGTAACTTTCCTACTCAGCCAAGCGGGGCTGAGTGCAGGTCATCACAGCCTGATATCAGTGTGTATGTGTGTGGGGGAACCAAACCAGCAGTTGTTGAGTTGACACCAACTGCCAAGTCATGGCGACCCTGTGTGGACAGAGAGGAACTGTTTTCCATAAAGTCTGTGTTGGCTGATTTGTGGAACCTGGCTGGCAGGCCTTTCTTCTAATGGGCCTATGAATGGGCTCCAGCTGCCTCCTGCCCTTGGCTGCCGCACTCAGGGTATTTGTGCTACCCAGGGACTCAAGACTGGGCTGGACCAAGGAGAATGGCCAGGTAAGCTACGTGCAAAAAGCAGGCAATGGACGTCCTACAGACGGCAAAGGTCCTGTCAGCAACATGTCACAGGGATGGTGCAGGAATGCGCAGCCCCACTCTGCTGTGCACGGGGTTGCCGTGCGTCAGGGCCCAACACTCACCACCTAGTAAGGTCTGTACATTTTCAACTCTCTCTATAAATTTAGCAAACTATGGTACTTCTCACAGAGCTGGGAGGAGTTCTCGTGGCGTAGTAGTTAAAGCATTTAGCTGCTGGTCAAAAGGTTAGCAGTTAGAACCCACCAGCAGTGGAAAAAGATGAAGCAGTCCACCTCCATGAAGACTGACAGCCTTGGAGACCCT
>NW_006922089.1:842732-846901 GCF_000298275.1 Orycteropus afer afer | reverse complement strand
GAGGGGAATGAAAGAGTGACTCAAACAAAGACAGTCGGACGAGGTGCGTGATGGAGTGAGGCTGCCTGGATGGAGGAAATGATTAAGCAGTAAACTGATAACTGGAAGGTTGATGGTTTGAGCCCACCCAGGGGCACCTCAGTAAAAAGACCTGGAATTCAATTTCCAAAAACACAGTTACTGAAAACCCTGCGGCGAATGGTTCTACCCTGACACGTGGGGTCACTGTGAGTCATAAGTGATTAGGTTTTTTTTTAAGGATAGGGTGGAGTGGAGGACGCTGGGCATTCCTGCCCCCAGGACCTCTGATCCTTGAGAACTGAGTCAATCAATCCTAGAAAAATTCACTTTGTAATCATGCTGATTAGAGACCCTGTCACCTGCCCAGCCCAAGCCTCACATGCCTGAGGTGCCAGTCTGCCTCCTCTTACAGTCCTCACTGCAGACAGCACCTTTGGGATCAGGGAGGAGCTTGTCACCACAGTATGTGCCAAACAATTCAGATTGATACTGTTTGGTTCTCCTGGATTACGGAACTCCACTATGAGTTGGGTCTGACTGGACAGCAGGTACCACCAGCACCACCACCACCACCTTTCCATCAGCAGTTGAATGTCTTAACCACAGTGCCGCCAGGGCTCCTTAATCTACTAGTATGTTTTAAATAACTTTTTTTCTCTAATAAGAGCCATGATATATATGCACACTCATGTCCATCACAGCACTACTCACAATAGCAAAAAGATGGAAACAACGTAAGTGCCTATCAAACGGAGGAATGGATCAACTAACTCTAGCGTCAACAAACACGATGGAATACTAGGCAATGTTAAAGAACAATGATGAATCTGTGAAACATCTCATACCATGGATGAAACCAGAGGATACTGAGTGAAAACACTCAATCATAAAGGGAAAAATATTGTTCGAGCTCACTATTGGAAAGGGTCAGAAGAGATTTTTCACACACACAAAAAAGAAATATTCTTTGACGATTACTAGCCATGGGTGGGGAAGGAAGGGTAAGCCACTAACTAGAGGGTAGACGCACATTACTTTGGGTGGGAGAAAAACAAAACATAAAGAAGGCCCATGGCACCCTTGGGGGTGGGGGTGGGACCATGGAATAAACACACGAACAAAACTTTTTCTTTCCTGAAGCTCGACCAGGGGAGAGAGGGTGGTGTGCAAGATAGAACAGTCTCCATTTAAGGTCTGTAAGCTTCTATGAAGAAAGAACTGGCTAAGGTGAATGGGAGCAAGTCAGCAACCCCACGCACACAGTCTGTCTAGGGCACCTCTCTGTGCGTTTGGGACATCATGATCAAGCTAACTCGGGCTACGGTTTCCTGGCAGCAGGTGCACGGGGCGATCTCAACCATCCTAGTGGTACAGCGAGGATCGTGGGGCTGGTACAGGGCCAGGCAGTTTCCTTCGGCTGAACATGCGGTCGCTAGGAGTCGGAGAGGATGCCACGGCACCTAACAACAACTGGCGAGGGGCAGGAGGAGCAGGGAAGTAATAGGAAATCAAGGCCCTATGCCCTAAGGAATCCTTAGGGCATTTTCTGACACCTGCCACCACCACCACCTTCCGCCCTCTCTCTGCGCCACTCCAGGAGAAATGGCCCGAATCCCGTGTCCAGGCCACACGTTACGCCATGCAAAAAGAAACAGGCCTTCCGTTCCCCTAAGCCGGCCTCTGCTGTTCAGCATTTTCACTGATTTGGACATGCGGTACCTTTGAACTTGGGCACAGAAAAATGATGAAACAAGAACGCGCTCCAATAGCTGCGAAAGACTCCTGGGATCTTTCTAAACACATCTATGTACAAAGTTAACAAATTCTCAGCAATCCTCAAGTCCCGAAAGTTAAGAGAACCTAATTTAGAAAATTCGAGATTTTTCGAAAGATCCTGAACAAAAAAGCATTTCTCCATCCCGTCGGGCAATCGCAGCTCCACTCTGCCCCAGGCTCACCTCGGAAGCGGCGACCCCGACCCTCTCGGACTCGTACACCAGAGACACCGACCGGCTGGTGCTGGCGGCCATGGCCTCTGCCCTGCACAACACCTCCTGTCGCAGGCTCTGCTGCCGGTCCGCGGGCGCGCCGGGCCCGTCGGGGAGGTCGCGGGCGTCCCGGCCGCCCTCCTCCTCGGCGTCGTCGTCGTCGAACGGGTTGTAGCTCCTGGAGGTGGCCGACATGATGCCAGCGCTAGTCTCGGCCGGGGCCGAAGGACGAGCGTGAACTAGGAAAGTTATGGCCTTTGTAGGTCCGCAGGGCCGTCTGAGGCCTTCGGAAGCGCCCTTCGCTGTGCCGCCAGTCGCGAGGACGCCGTCAGCCGCGGCCGCCGCGCCCACCTCCTTACGTCGGCGACTGGCTAGCCCGTCTGCTTCCGCCCGTCTGGCGCAGGCCTGCCTCCTTCCGCCCTTCCTACGCGCGCGGCCCCGCCCCCGGAGCCGACCATCTCGAGCTGGCGCCTGGGGGGGAGCCACGCCGAAAGCACCCGCGCGGCTTCTCCCCCTGCGCTGCGGTGGAACCGCCCCACAATCGCGCTCCACCCAGTGTCCGCAAAGGAGGAGTCACGTGGCGGGAAAGCCGGATGCGGCTGCGCCTGCGCAGCGAGGTCTGCGCTGTCGGGCAGGGAGCTGAGGGCCGGCTCGTATCCGCGGGTTGTGTGGTGATGGCGACGGCTGCGGCCCGGGGAGGCGGCGGCGGCGGCGGCGGCGCCTCCGCCTCCGCCTCCGCCTCCGCCTCCGGGTCCACTGTCGGCGCCTCGCGGGGCTTCTACTTCAACACGGTGCTGTCACTGGCCCGCTCCCTGGCCGTGCAGAGACCAGCATCCTTGGAAAAGGTAACCTCGGCCCGTTCGGCCGCGGACTGACAGGGGCCTGGGCGGCCCAGCAGGGAGGCGGGCGGAGGTCGCGAGCAGCCTGGGACCGGAGGGATCCTGTGGGGGGAGGCGCTTTTGAGGGGACACAGACGGTCGGGGAGGGGTCCGCCAAGGGCGGGGTCGTCGGAGAAGAGTCTTTCAGGCCGGAGGGGGGGTTCGATCCAGGGACCCCCTTGCGACATCGCTGGGCGGGGCCTGCACGTGGCGGCAGCGGGGAAGCTGTTGGAAAAGATGAGGACCAGGGAGCCAAAAGTGGGGCTCTGCACCCGACTTCCCTGCTTCTCCCGTGACCTTGGGGAGATGCCTTTCTCCTGAAATGGGGTGCTTTCGTTTGCTTCTCCCGCCTCCCGGCGTGGTCGGGTAGGAGCAGGTGACAGTGAACGCAAAAACGCTTTCTGAGCTCCATAATGGCTCACTGTTACTCTCCAAGGCAGGTGGGGGCTGGAGGCGGGCGTACAGGACTCAGTAAGACGCGGGGTGTTGGATGGGGACAGCGGCAGGGATGGTAACTGAACGACCAGAGGGGAGAGAATTGAGCTCGGGAAAGACGCGCCAGAGAAATCCTGTGTCGTGGGAGTGAACGACCCTCAGAGGTGTGTCGCAGAATGAGCAAGATCAGATTTCAGAGTCAAACTAGATTTGGTGCCTGATCTATCACCTATTGTCTGTCTCTTTATCAGTAAGGTGTGGTGGATCTTAGGACTGTGAGTTTGATGTGAAGTGCGGGACACAGGGTAGGCACACAGTAGGTGGAAGGGCTGTCAGCTTCCCACGCGAGTTTGGGGTGGGACACGTGACCGTGTGTAAGCCCTGAAGGAAACTGGTTATTTTTCCAGCTTTCTGGCTGATGGGAAGAGGACACACTCCCTGACCGTAGGAAATCGGTATGCTGCATCTCAGAACCGTTTGTGGCTCTGAGGTGAAGCTGAAAAGCAGTTTTGTGTTAGGCACTTTGGCGGAGCGACTTTAAAGAAAAAAAAAAAAAAGGCTTTGTGATCTAGTGGATTCTGACTCAGTGCCGCTAGAGGGGGCAGAGGGAGAGGACAAAGTGGAACTGCAACAGAGTGGAACTCCATCAAAGGGTGGAACTCCATCAAAAGGTCTCCAAGGCTGTAAATCTTCATGGAAACAAAAAAACAAACCAAACTCACTGTGCTCCAGAGCCCCAACCAAACCCACTGCCATAGAGTGGATTCTGACTTATAGCGCCCCTAGAGGACAGAGTGGAACTGCCTCAGTGGGTTTCCAAGGCTATTAATCTTTTTATTTATTTTTA
>NW_006922089.1:833592-842277 GCF_000298275.1 Orycteropus afer afer | reverse complement strand
TGAGTTTTGTTCCACATTGTTCTCCCTCTTTATGCAGGATCTCCTACATCCCTTCCAAGTGGATGGCAGTGGTAGCTGGGCACCATCTAGTTCTTTCCAAGGCTATTAATCTTTAAGGAAGCTGTCTCATCTTTCTCCTGAGGAGTGGCCGGTGTGTTCAAACTGCCAACTTTTGCATAAGCAGCTGAATGCTTTAAGCACTATGCCACCAGAGGCCCTTAGTCCTTGGCTTTATAGATTCTGAAACTTGATTTTATTACTTACCTGCAAGATGACCTGATCTTGGGAGATTAATACCAACCAGACTTCTAATTAAAGAATGAGTGTAGTAGGAGGGAAGGAGCTCTGGTGGCACAGTGCCTAAGGCATTTGACTGCTAACCAGAAGGCTGGCAGTTCAAACCCACCAGCCACTCCTTGGAAGGAAGAATGGGCAATCTACTTCCGTAGTGTTACTGCTTCAGAAACTCAAGGAGGGGTCGCTATGAGTTGGGTTCAACTTGATGGCAGTGAGTTTGGTTTGGTTTGGTAGTAGGAGGGAAGGAACATGAGGTTTGGAAATGGAACCACAGGAATTTAAATGCTGTATTTCTTGCTTAAAGGAACCCCGGTGGGGAGTGGTTAAGTGCTTGGCTGCTAACTGAAAGGTTGACTGTTTGAACCCACCAGCCACTCAGTGGGAGAAAGATGAGGCAGTCAGCTTCTATAAAGATTACAGCCTCAGAAACCCTCTGGGGCAGTTCCACTCTGTCCTCTAGGGGCGCTGTGAGTCAGAATAGACTCCATGGCTGAATAGACTCCACTCTCAGGGGCTTTGGCCAGTATCCTTTCCCCATGCCCTCACATGCCCTCTCCTGGGTGTGGTTTGGGCTTTGCTTCTGTGAAGATTGAAAGCCTTGGAAACCCTGTGGGGTAGTTCCACTCTGTCCTCTAAGGGCACTGTGAGTTGGAATCGACTTCATGACTGTGGGTAGTTGTGTGTTGCGAGTTGCTCTCCAGACATCCCGTGTCTTTTCCCCTTGCTGGTGTCTTCTCATTGTAATAAGCTTTAGCTGCTTTATGTATATCTACATATATGCGTAACTATATGCATGTGGGTGGTATTGGGGACCCTTGAAGCAGCTTGTCACTTCGAGGCAGCTTTTGTAGGTGAATGTCTCTTCTCTTCATCTAGTGTTCCTTGAGACTTGGTTCTAACAATGGATCATTGTTACTGTTTAGTTCTATATAAGATGTTTGCTTACTACAAGCCCTGTGCTCCAAGTGTTGACAGTGCCCCTTAGCATTCCTAAGGAGCAGATTCTTGAGGTTCTTGAGAGTGAAGGAATTTCTGAGTACCCCTCTGGGATATTAAAGATGGAGACTTAAAGGTAGAAAGGACTGTTGAAAAACCCCTTTTGTATCTTCATTTCTCATTTGCTCTCCTTCAGAGAGAGGGCAGAGGACTGGTGGGGGCTTGGTCCAGAGATGGTTGACTTGGGGAAGGCTGTTTTCTCAATCAGGCCTGCCGTTTCAGCTCAGAGGTCGGAAATTCAGGCAGCCCTGACGTGCTTCAGTGACAACTGATGCTCGCTAATGACCACCCTTCTTGCTCTGTAGGAGCTCTGGTGGTGCAGTGGTTAAAGCATTGAGCTGCTAACCAAACGTTGGTGGTTGGAACCCACTAGACTCTCCATGGGAGAAGGATAAGGCTTCTGTAAAGACAGCCTTGGAGACCCTGTGGTGCAGTTCCACTCTGTCCTCTAGGGGCGCTGTGGGTCAGAATGGACTCCACGGCAGTGGGTGTGGTTTGGGCTTTGCTTCCGTGAAGACTGACAGCCTTGGAGACCCTGTGGTGCAGTTCCACTCTGTCCTCTAGGGGCGCTGTGGGTCAGAATGGACTCCACGGCAGTGGGCGTGGTTTGGGCTTTGCTTCCCTGAAGATTGACAGCCTTGGAGACCCTGTGGGCAGTTCCACTCTGTCCTCTAGGGGCGCTGTGGGTCAGAATGGACTCCACGGCAGTGGGTGTGGTTTGGGCTTTGCTTCCGTGAAGACTGACAGCCTTGGAGACCCTGTGGTGCAGTTCCACTCTGTCCTCTAGGGGCGCTGTGGGTCAGAATGGACTCCACGGCAGTGGGCGTGGTTTGGGCTTTGCTTCCGTGAAGATTGACAGCCTTGGAGACCCTGTGGTGCAGTTCCACTCTGTCCTCTAGGGGCGCTGTGGGTCAGAATGGACTCCACGGCAGTGGGCGTGGTTTGGGCTTTGCTTCCCTGAAGATTGACAGCCTTGGAGGCCCTGTGGAACAGTTAGTTCCAAGAGTGGAACTCCAGGGGCGCTGTGGGTCAGAATGGACTCCACGGCAGGAGGCAGGTGAAGTGTTTCCTGCCTCCTCTAGTCTGGCCTGTGTCATAGCAGTGCAGCCTGCTCCCTGTGACACAGAGAGACCTGAGCAGGGCTGCACAGGCGGCAGTCTTCTTTGTCCTTCCTCCTTCTCTTTCCACTCTCAGGGGCTTTGGCCACATCCTTTCCCCATGCCCTCACATGCCCTCTCCTGCTTCTGTGGTCGTGGTGCCAACTCTCGGGGTGCAGCCAACTATTGATCTGATGTTTACATGGCACTGTGTCCCTGGTGGACACGTGTGGTCCAGAGGATGACCTTGTTACACTCACCTGTAATCAGAGGAATGTGTGGGCCGGTGCATGGGGCAGTGGGCTGTCTGTGGTTCACGGTTATCCAGTCTAACCTTCAGAGTCAGGGCATGAGAATCAATGGTGTTAGCATTTTCCCACCATCATAGAGCTGATTGTTTCCCATTCTCTCGCCCTTCTCTTTGTGTGGCCGTGTGGAAAAGAACCACCTGTGGAACAGCAGGAAAGAATGCAGCTTGGCAGAGGGTCTTACTGTTGTTTAAAAAAAAACCTCACTGTCGTCCAGTTGGTCCCAACTCATAGCGACCCCTCCTTGGGTTTCCGAGGTGGTATCTCTAGGAAGTAGATTGCCCAATCTTCCTTCCAAGGAGTGGCTGGTGGGCTTGAACTGCCAGACTTCTGGTTAGCAGTCAGATGCTTTAGGCACTATGCCATCAGAGCTTCTGTTATTAAATCAACTCTAAAGTATTTGTGGAAAAATTTGGAAGAAGAAAAAGTCTGCCTGTAATCATGCCACATTAACCTGTCTGCACCTTCATTGCTTCGTGCTCCTTTTTGGTTTACCCCTGTAGAGCTGTATTCATTGAGCTTCTGTGATTGTGTTGCCTTGTTTAACTCTGAGAAACCACTAAAACCCACTGCTGTGGAGTCAATTCTGACCCTCAGCGCCCCTAGAGGACAGAGTAGAACTGCCCCAGAGGGTCTCCAAGGCTGTTAATCTTCACAGAACCAAAGCCCAAACCACACCCACTGCCCTGGAGTTGATTCTGACTCACAGCACCCCTAGAGGACAAAGTGGAACTGTCCCGGTAAATCTCCCAGGCTGTTATCTTCACAGAAGCAAATCCCAAACCAAACCCACTGCCGTTGAGTTGATTCCAACTCACAGTGCCCGTAGAGGACAGAGTAGAACTGCCCCACAGGGTCTTCAAGGCTGTCAGTCTTCAGGGAAGCTGACTGCCTCATCTTTCCTCCGAGAAGCAGCTGGTGGGTTCGAATTGCTGACCTTTTGGTTAGCAGCTGAATGCTTTAACCACCATGCCACCAGAGTGCCTTTGTTTTTAAATGAGTTCATATTTATTCTTTCAATATATCCACAGTGTGCATTTGTCATGCCTCATTGGCCTGCATGTTGCTGTGATGCTGCAGGTTATGCCAGTGGTATTTTGAGTATCAGCAAGGTCACCCATGGTGGATGGGGTTCAGTGGAGCTTCCAGGCTGTCTTCGTTTGGGTTCTCTGGAGACACAAAGCCAGTGATGTGTATATATAAGCACATGGAGAGATGTACATCAAGGAAGGGGCTCCTGCAGTTGTGGATGTTGGCAAATCCCAAATCTGTGGCTCAGGTGGCATGCTGGAAGCTTCTGCTGGCTCATGGGGTCGAGGGGGCTGGTGGATCCAAAATATGCAGGTCAAAGTGCAGGCTGAGAGCTTCTGCAGGTGGAGGTCCTAAGAAGTATGGTAAGCGTGCAGGGGAGTGAGCCCATGTGTGCACATGTATACTCACCTTGGCGAACATCCCTTTATATCCCAGAGCAGGCCACGCCCCCAGAAAAACTGATTGGCTGATCATATCAGATCACATCATGGAGGTGATTGATTATATTACGTTGTGGAAGATCAGTCAGTCCAGTGTTGGCTACACCACTGAGAATCATCATCGCCTCACCAAGCTGACACATAGCATTAACTGTCACATATGTTAAGACTAGGAAGAAAGTCCTGGTGGTCTTCTGAAAATTGGCCAGTGCAGACCTTATGGATCACTACAGAACATTGTCTGCCTGCCTTCCCAGTGGCTGGGAAAGGACATCATGGTTGGTGGAGGGTCAGGAAGCATGAGTGACCCCTCCATGAGATGGAGTGACACAACAGCCACCATGGAGGACTGGAACATGCCAGTGGTCCTGGAGATGGCACAGCACGCGGCAGCGTTTTGACCTGTTGTCTTTAAGGGTGCCATGAACTGGAGTTGACTGGATGCCAGCTGTCCACAGCTCCTACTTGCCTTCCTGGTGCCTGAGAACAGACCCCTAGCGATGCCCTCTTGGGTTGGCTTATTTATGACGGTTAGGTCTGCTGAGCGTGTACACAGTTTACCCTCCAACAACTTAAGAGTTTAGTACCAGCAAGGCTAGGTACAGGGCTGGTTATTTGTTCAGAGACGATGGGGCTTGTCAGTGGAAAGTTCCGAGGAAGACATTTAGCAGTTCCACTCTGTCCTCTAGGGGCGCTGTGAGTGGAACTGACTCCACAGTAGTGGGTGTGGTTTGGGCTTTGCTTCTGTGAAGACTGACAGCCTTGGAGACCTTGTGGGGCAGTTCCACTTTGTCCTCTAGGGGCGCTGTGAGTCAGAATTGACTCACTGGAGGTGGGTTTCTCTGGGGTGGGGAAACGTAATGGAACCTGATGGGCTTGCTCCCTTAGGGAGCAGAAATACTTAATTTCTCTCTACCGACTGAAGACTTTCTTTCCTGCTGTTTGCACAGTGCTGTCAGCAGAGACGTGGTTGCTAGTTGCCACCCACAGTTACTGATCTTAGGTGCTGACATTGACCCAGTCGGTTCATTTTCCCTGTTATTTTGTTTACATATTTCTTTACTTTGGTATTTACCTTTCTCCTGTAGCTTGGCATTTTGGGGGCCAGCTTGGGGCTTGGTGAACAGTGCAAAGCCAGCCAGTCAGACGACAGGGTTGGGGCAGAATCCTCAGGTCTGACTTGCACTCACTTGTTAAGTTCTTAGAGGCGTGTTTTGAACGGGCAGTGACAAATGATCACTCTACTTAAAATTTGTGTCTTTCTGCAATGTCAGGTTTATTAACACGTAAGAATATCAACAAACCAAGGGTGGCTGCCTCCACACAGGAAGGACTTAACACAAGCAAGAGCAGGTAAACAGAGTCAGTCTTTATCAGCCGGCGTCAGGGACGGATTTGCAGGCGATCCCAGTGTCTGCAGTTCTTGTGATGAGGTCTGTCGTGATGCCTTCTTCAGCTTAGTTGTGGCGATGTTGGTGTTTGCTCTATTGGACCCCACAAAGGGGACTAGGTGGGCTTAGATCGCAAGCGAGGGCTTCTTGGACAGCAGGTGCCCTGCTTTGCCTCGGGACACTCTCTGGACGGGAGAGACCCAGTGGGGCCAGCACAAGGTAATCCTGGATGAGCTGCGCTGCCGATTGACCTCCTGCACCAGAGAGTCCCAGACCGGGCTGGCTGTACTCACATTGGCCACTGACGGCCATCACCTTAACTCACCGACGCCTTGGGTGCTCGAAGCAGATGGAGTGCCACACTGCAGATGTGTGGGTTTAGAGTGAGGTCACTCTCAAGACTGCCCACTTGGAAATGGACTCTCCTCTAGCAGACCTGGGCGCAGTCTCGCGGGGGGAGTCAGACTCGCGTGTGCTGGCTCCGGTGTTGCTCTGAGCAGTGAACTGCTGTTTGCTTGTCCTGCTGTGCGCCATAACCAGCATTTTCCCACCTCGTCTTTCTGTACCAGACTTGGTCTGTCTCTCCTGCTAGCTCATCTACACCCTTGGTTACTTCTGTCACACCCTTGTCTTATCATCACACTTGTTGGAACGTTTGTTCACTACAATCTATATTTCTTGTTTATGTTAACACGCTCTTATTTTATTATTACGCCTGGTCACTGCAACGCACCATTTCTGCTGTAAAGCCAGGCTCTTTTCCTGAGCATTTCTATGTTTAGAAATAGTGTGGGATCCCGGGTTCAGGAGAGCCAAGGCTCTATGATGGAAGGCAAGAGATAGTGACATGTGTTCATTCATTCATTCATAAAAATCCATTCATTCGTCTCATAAGTATTTGCATGCTTGCTTTGTGCCAGGCACCTGGCATTTCAGGGATCAGACCATAGGTGCAGTCTGTGTTCTGATGGGAACTTAATGTGGACACAGGCAAACAGACAAGCACACTGAAAAAATAGTAAAATGATAATAATAATAATAATAAAATGCTCAAAAACTACAACAAAAATTAAAAAGAAAAACAATAAAAACTGACCAGTGGTTCTACTCACCTAGTGAGATAGGTCTGTCCTGAGCACTGTGTTCTTTCAGGACTCTCTTTATGGGAGTGGTGTTTGTATGAGCTGTAAGGATGTCCGGGTGTACGGTAGAGCTAACAAGGGGTAAGGTTGTGGTGGCTTCTTGGCCACAGCCAGCTACAGTAAGGGAGCAAGTAGTTGGACCTGTGGGCTCGGGACCACAGTCGCAGGGGATATCAAGCTCAATTGGCATAACATACTACATAAAACACTGTTCCACATCCTACTTTGGTGAGTTGCAACTGGGATCTTAGAAGCTTGCAAGCGGCCATCTAGATGCAGCAATGGGTCTCTCCTTGTCTGGAGCAAAGAAGAATGAAGAAAACCAAAGATACATGGAAACCTTACTCTAAGGGACTGGTACACTCTGTGATCCTCAGCCTGTATGACCATGAAACCAGAAGAACTAGATGATGCCTGGCTACCACTGTCAAGCACTTGGAGGGGGATCTATGTAGGAGATCCTGGATAGAGTGAGAGAACAATGTGGAACAAAACTCAAAATTATAAAAAAAAAAAAGACCAGGTTTGCTGGTCTGTAGAGCCTGGTGAGATCCCCGAGACTGTGGCCTCTAGTTACCCTTCAGGCCTGGAACTGAACTCACTCTTGTGGCTTCCAGCCAAACAATAGGCATAAGGGGTGAACATTTACATCAGGTGGATACACTCCTTGGAGCAATCAATCATGGGAGAACAGAAGGGCAGTGTTTGCACAGGGAGACAGCTTGGGGGAGTGAGAGTGCATGGGAGAGAAAGACACAGGGAAGACGGAACTAACTACGGGGAGGAAGTGGGAAGAGAGCTGTTATATTTAAAAAAAAAAAAAAAGAAAGAAACAACTATCTGTATTGGATCAAAGTGACAGCAGCAACTCGAAAGATGAGATGGGAAACTTAGGGGGCAGTGAGCATGTTCATAGGTGGTGGGGAGCGAGGAACAACTCAGGAAAGGAGGATGAAAATGGCCACACAACTCAGAGTCATCCATGTCACTGAATTTGCCTGTAGAAACTGTTGAATTGGTACCTGTTTTGCTGTGTATGTTTTCAACAAGGAGAACAATAGCAATAAAAGTTAAAGGGAAAAATAAAGAGAGAGCTCTGTGGATTGTAGGTGTGGTGTGACATGAGAGGGGTCACAGTGATCCAGAGTTGACTCAGTGGCAGTGGGTTGCATTTTGGGTCTGTTGACTGGTTCCAAGTTCTAACTCATGGCTTGAACTGTGTTCAGCAGGTCCCAGTGCCATTTGCAAATGACCAGCAAAGCATCGTTAATGAATGCAGGGCTGCTTATAGGTGGAGGTGCTGTCCCCTCTCCACCACAACTACCTGGGACTTGTGCCAAGTCACCTTTGTTTGCAACGATGGTGCCAACTCACTCTGTGGCTGGTCCACGTGACAAAGCCTGAATTAAAAAATGCTTGTAACAACAAACTACTATGAATACTTGATCTTTCGTTCCCAGGGAATTGTGTTTCTCCAGAAAGACTGTTCCCAGAGGTTTCACATAACAGAAGTTGTACTCTTTGTAAAATAAATATGTTTAATTACTCAGCTTGAAATAATGTTATTATAAGGAGCTCTGGTGGCATAGTGAGTAATGCACTGGCATACTAACCAGAAGGTCAGCTGTTCAAACCCACCAGCTGCTCCTCAGAAGGAAGATGAGACAGTCTACTTCTGTAAAGACTGATAGCCTTGTAAACCCAACGGGGGTCACTGTGAGAGGAATGGTTTGGGCTTTGCTTCCCTGAAGATTGACAGCCTTGAAGACCCTGTGGGGCAGTTCCGCTCTGTCCTGTAGGGACGCTGAGGGTCAGAATAGACTCCGGGACAGTGGGTGTGGTTTGATTTTGGAATGCTGTTATTGTACATTGTTTTACTTACACTGAATATCTGTTTGCACCCAACTCCTTAACCTACACCCACTCTCTAGCTGACTCTCACCTGCAGTTTTCTGCCTGATCATCGAGACTTTTGGGAGGCC
>NW_006922089.1:821250-832448 GCF_000298275.1 Orycteropus afer afer | reverse complement strand
CAGTGACCACAACCTTGCGCCCTGTCAGCTCTACTATACACCTGGGAATTCTGATCATCACATAAACTTATAGGACCATTGTCCGCCAACCCTATATATGGTTCCGACTCCTAGCAACCCTGGGCCCCCACTCTCAGTGACCGCACACACAGAGAACAGTACACTGCTTGGCCCTGCGCCATCCTCACAATCCTTGCTAGGCTTGAGCCCATTGTTGCAGCCACTGTGTCAGTCCATCTCTTGAGGGTCTTCCTGGTTTTCGCTGACCCTCTGCTTTGTCCAGCATGATGTCCATATCTGGGGTCTGGTTGGCTTACTGACCTCATTAAATGATGGGTAGGCCAAAAAAAGCCCCCTGCCATCGAGTCGATTACAACTCATGGCAACCTCCAGACAGTTTCCAAGGCTGTAAATCTTTACAGAAGCAGACTGCCTCATCTTTCTCCCACAGAGCAGCTGATGGTTTTAAACCAGCTTTTAATTAGCAGCCCAGTGCCTTAGCCACTGCACCACCAGAGCTAAAGTGATGGGTCCCTATTGTGAATTGCAATGCAGACCCTTGGGATTTTGGAGCAAAGTCCTGCCATCCTCTGCAGATACCTACTTTCCTTTTGAGAAACAGCTTTTGGCTTGTTACTGAGCTTTAGTAGAGATTGAATGCCTAACCATGGGCCACCAAGTCACCATGAGGCCTGAGAGCTTTCCATCATGAACTGGGTGTTGTCTGACCCACATAGTCATAAAGTTGGATGTGTACAGCAGCACTCCATCATTAAATGGAAGTAGTATATCAGAGATCGGGCTTGAGCAGGACCTGAAGGCACAAGTAACTTGCATGAGGAAATGGCCCAAATGCCTATGGTCTCCACTCCAGTCACATTACCTTCCCTCTCCCAGTCTGCACCTATGGCCTCATGGGGAGTTCTTTATGATCAGCTGACCGAAGAAGAGAAGACTCGTTCCTGGTTTACAGATGGTTCTGTGCGATATGCAGGCACTACACAAAAGTGGACAGCAGTGGCACTGCAGCCCCTTTCTGGGACTTCCTTGCAGGACAGTGGTGAAGGGAAATCCTCCCAATGGGCAGATCTTTGAGCCGTGCATATGGCTGTTCACTTTGCATGGAATAAGAAACAGCCAGATGTGTGCTTGTATATGGATTCATGAGCTGCGGCTAGTGGCTTAACTGGATGGTCTGGGACTTGGAAGGAGCATGATTGGAAAATTGGTGACAAGGGTATGTGGGGAATTATGTACCCAGCAAAATTGTCCCTCAAATATGATGGTGAAATCAGGACATTTCCAGATAAGTAGAAATTAACGGAATTTCTTAAAACCAGACCAGCCTTACAAGAGATGCTAAAGGGAGACCTTAGGACAGAGAAGCAACAACAGCCATCAACAACTGACCATTAGCACACATGATGATAGAACCCAGAAACCAACCCAGCTATGGAAGTATCCAAAGTAAATAAACCTACAAGATTGTAAACAGGGAACCAGAGATGTCAATTGACAAATGAGGACAACTACAAACCGAAAAGAGGGAAAACACTGTGTTGTTCCAGAACTTCTAAATAGTAGAGAAGTCAAGACAACTTACAAGATAGAACAGACTGTTCTAAACTTGGGAAGAAAACTGTAAATCACAGGGTAACCTCAAAGAAAATTGACAAACTTTCACATCAAAAGAGAGGACCAGCATCAATATTCAGCAAAGACTAAAACAATAGCAGTGAAGGAAGTTATAACACGATTCCTAAATAAAATGAGCTCAGCATAAAAAATGATATAGAACAAAGAAATGGATACCACGAAAAAGCACATAACAAAAATGACAGCAACAAATTCATATTTGCTGATAATTACATATCTAGCAAGAAACTTATCTCTAAGATTTATAGTGGAAGAGTGGATGACCAAACTATGGTACATACACATAATGGAATGCTATGCAGCACTAAAGAATAATGTAGAGTCTGCAAAACACCACATAATATGTATGAACTTGGAGGACATTATGCTGAGTGAAATAAGTCAATCGCAGAAAGACAAATATTGTATTAGTTCATTGTTGTCGAGGGACAAGGAAAGGTTTATATATGGAGGGAAACTTTCTTTGTTGGTTGCCAGGGGCGGGAGGAGGGGAGGGAACACTGCAAAAAAAAAAAAAGCATTGACTCATGTCACTTTGGTTTTGTATATTTCACTGTACATAAATTAAATTTCAATAAAATGCATTAAAAAAAAGATGTATGGGGAAGAGTGTGTGGATAAATCTCTTCACAGCAAATGAAAGTATGGGCAATGGGCCTATGCTCATGGAATTCATTAGTCTTACCATGTTCCCCATCATCTTGAAGCAGCTGGCTTGATCGAACGATGGAATGGCCTCCTGAAAACACAATTAAGGCGCTAGCTAGGTGGCAATATCTTGAAGGGTTGGGGCAATGTTCTCCAGGAGGCTGTGTGTGCTCCAAACCAGTGTCCGATACACGGTGCTATTTCTCCAATAGCCAGGGCTCACGGGTCCAGGAACCAAGAGGTGGAAACGGGAGCGATACCACCCTCTGTTACCCCTAGTGACCCACTCAAAAAATTTTTGCTTCCTGTCCCTGCTACCCTATGCTCTGCGGGTCTGGAGATCTCAGTCCCAAAGAGAGGAACACTCCCACCTGGGGGCACAATACTGATTGTATGAACTGGAAGGTAAGAATGCCACCTGGCCATTTTGGCTTCCTCATGCCTCTGGATCGACAGACAAAAAAGGGCATTATTGTACTATCTGGTGCGATAGATCCTGATTACCAAGGGGAAATTGGGTTGACATTACATAATGGAGGTGAAGAAGAATATGTCCGGAATACAGGAGATTCTTTAGGACGTCTCTTAGTACTACCATGCCCTGTGATTAAAGTCAATGGAAAATTACAGCAACCCAATTCTGGTATGACTGCTAATGACCCAGACCCTTCAGGAATGAAGGCTTGGGTCCCTCCACCAGGCAAAGAACCACAACCAGCTGAGGTGCTTGCTGAGGCAAGGGAAATACAGAATGGGTGGTGGAAGAAGGTAGTTCTGAATATCAGCTACAACCACGTGACCAGCTGCAGAAATGAGGACTGTGATTGTTATATTTCTTCATTGTATATGTGCATCAAATATTTTTGTTTCCTTCTATTATGAACTGTAAAATGTAAATAAGGTTAATGCATTTCAGTTGTACGTGTGTTAGTGTATCATATTAGACACAAATATGACTTTATAATTGTTCTTATTTAGAGGTTGTATAGGGTTAAGATGTATACAACAGCCAAGTTGACATGGGGTGGACTGTGATAGTTGGAGCTGTGTGTCAACTTGGCTGGACCACGATTCTGTGTGGTTTAAGCAATTACGATGTGGGTTGTTCCCATGATGGGACCAGATGTGTATGTTTTCAGCAGCCAGTCCATTGAAAGGGAGTTTCCCTAGGGGTGTGGCCCACTTCCAATATATTTATGGACATCCTGGGAAAAGAGACATCTCCTGTGGATTGGGATTCTGTTGTGCTGCCTACAACTGTCTGTGAGCAAACAGTCTACCATTCGGCCTGGAGATCTTGGATTTGTCATTCGTTGGAGTCAGCAGCTGGAGTACTGCCTGCCAACCTTGAGCTCGTCAGCCCCTGCAGCTGTGTGAGTCTGGAAAAGTGCTAAAGGGCAAGGAGGCCACATGCTCTGACCTCCTCTAACCGCACAAGAGGAAGACAGAATCACCATCGATAGCCTAAGGCCAGACATGCTGCCTTCCTCCAGCCCTTTCCCAGCCTCCCAAAGCACCCACCACCTCTCTTCTGGGTTTGATAATTCACTGCAGTGGCCACACAGAACTCACAGATTATGAGTTTATTAGGGAAGCACCACGCTACAATTCAAGTTCGGGAACAGGGCTCAGTCTCTCTCCCAGCCCACCATCTCTCAGCCAAGAGACTCTCTCCCAGCAGTGCGTGCCCCTCAGTGTCTCTCTCAGCAATGCGTGTCTCTTGCGTCTCTTTCCTAGCAGCACGAGTCTCTTGGGCACGTCCTTCGTCAGCCAGCAGTCAGAGAGAGAGCTCTGCCTCTAGGAGGCCTCCTTTTGAGCCCGGCAGAGTGGCCAAACCAACCAATCATAACATCAGAATTCTAAGCACCTGAGAGAGAGCAGGAACCTCCCAGAACATTGTTTTATGCCACTCCCAACAGAAATACCCCAGGTAGATAACTTTAGCAATCAGGAGCTCCTCAGTTGCTCATGGCAAATTCCACCTCGTAGTTTACAAAGACTTATGGGTAGCAAAGCCACACTAAGTAATTTGCTATACTGCAAAAAGCCTCCAGCTTGACGTTTGATCCAAGAAGTTGGGACTTGCCAGCTTCTGTAAGTGTGTGAGCCATTTTCCTAAGATAAATTTCTCCTTTTCTCTCTCTCTCTCTCTAAGCTTTAATGGTTTTGCTTCTCTAGAGAATCCAGCCTAACACATTTGGGACTCCTTCTTTTACATGGGAGCAGCCCTGGCTGTCCCTGTCTCAGATGCTGAGCCTAGTGACTGGAGGCGGTTGAACTGTGTTCCCCAGAAGTGTATGTGTCCCCCCATGGTTGTTGGAAACGTCATCCTCTTTGGAAACAGGGTTTTCTGTATGTTAATGAGGCCACAGGATGGGGCCCTGAATCCAAGCAGCATCTTATCAAGGGGAGTATGGACACACACACACACACAGAGGAGACCACGTGAGGATGGGGCTGTAAGTGAAGGAATGCAGAGGAACTCTTGGGACCACCAGCAGGGAAGGATCCTCCCCTGACGCCGATGCCTGCATTGGACTTGCAGCTTCCAAGGTTGTGAGGCAACCTGTTTCTGTTCTTTAAAGCTACCCACTTTGTGGTCCTGTCACAGCAGGACAAGAAACGAAATGATAAAAGTTACAAAGTGACCTTTTACAATGACAGACTCTATGCCTCCCTCCACTGGAAGCCAAAAACGTCAAAGGAAACAACTTTGTTAGGAAATTCTGAAAAAAAAAAAATCAGTGCTATGTTTCTTTCATTTTTTCTTTTTTTAAATCATGTTAATGCCTTTTCCTGCATTAGGCCTTTTATCTCTGTGTGTCAGTTTCTTCATCCGTAAGATGGGGAGGATTAATAATATCTGTGGACTGAAGAGTTGATGCTTTTGAGTTGTGTTGGTGAAGAATGCGGAAAGCACCATGGTCTGCCAGAAGAACTAACAGATCTGTCCTGGAAGAGGTGCAGCTGGAATGCTCCCTGGCAGCGAGAACGGCCAGACTTCGTCTCACCTGCTTTGGTCCTGTTCTCAGAGGGGACCATTCCCTGGAGAAGGATATCGTGCTTGGTAAGGTGGAGGGTTGACAAAAGAGGGAAGATCTTCAACAAGATGGATTGATACAGTGGCTGCCACGATAGGCTCAGGGATAGCAAGGACTGTGGGGCTGACCCCGGACCGAGCAGTGTGTTCGTGGGGTTGCTGTGAGTCACAACCACCTGCGGTACCTAGCAGCAGCAACAGTGAGGTTTGAGGATTAGATGAGGTTGTGTGGCCAGTCTCTGGTGTGTGGTAATGCAGGGGGTGGTTTTGTCATGTATCCCTCGCCAGACCAGTTCTGCCTTGTCAGACGTGTGCCCCCTGCTGAGGGACTCAGTTCCAGTCTTCAGATGCCTCTCACACACCCCAGCTTTTGCACTGAAGCCTAGCTGTTGTTTGGTTGACTTTCAGGGCTTTCCCTTGTCTGATTTCTGGGTTGTGTTACACATGAGCAGTTGCATAATTTTTCCTGGTGGTGTAACTGCCCTTGGCTCCTAAGGCCGTGAGGGAGTGGCTGTATGTCATACACCAGCTCCCTTGGATGATTCTGGCATCCATACTGAATTAACTTCTTTGTTCATTCACCGGAAGGAGCTGTGATGGGTGGGTAGGACATTTTGCTGTTAACCAGAGGTCAGAGGTTCAAACCCATCAGCTGCCCTGTGGAAGGAAGATGGGGCAGTCTACTTCCATAAAGATTTGTAGCTTTGGAAACCTAACAGAGGTCGTTATGAGTCGGAATCAACTCTGTGGTAATTGGGTCATTCATAGGAGCTCTGGTGGTGCTGTGATTAAAGCATTGGGCTGGTAACAGAGACATTGGCAGTTTGAACCCACCAGCTGCTGTATGGGAGAAAGATGAGGCAGTCTGCTTCTGTGAAGATTGGCAGCCTTGGAGACCTTCTGGGGCAGTTCCACTCTGTCCTCTAGGGGCGCTGTGGGTCAGAATTGACTCCAGGCAGTGGGTGTGGTTTGGGCTTTGCTTCTGTGAAGACTGACAGCCTTGGAGACCCTGTGGGCAGTTCCACTCTGTCCTCTAGGGGCGCTGTGGGTCAGAATGGACTCCAGGCAGTGGGTGTGGTTTGGGCTTTGCTCCTGTGAAGACTGGACAGCCTTGGAGACCCTGTGGGCAGTTCCACTCTGTCCTCTAGGGGCGCTGTGGGTCAGAATGGACTCCAGGCAGTGGGTGTGGTTTGGGCTTTGCTTCTGTGAAGACTGACAGCCTTGGAGACCCTGTGGGCAGTTCCACTCTGTCCTCTAGGGGCGCTGTGGGTCAGAATGGACTCCAGGCAGTGGGTGTGGTTTGGGCTTTGCTTCTGTGAAGACTGACAGCCTTGGAGACCCTGTGGGGCAGTTCCACTCTGTCCTCTAGGGGCGCTGTGAGTCAGAATTGACTACGTGGCAGGGTTTTTTGGTTGTGGACCTCCTGGTGATGGTGACTGTGTCTTTGGCTGCCACCATGTGATCCTGTCCCCTCATTACATCAGCCTTGGAGGGTACTGAGACTCTGCCAGCGTCCACGGACATGTCGCTCTGCTAAAAATGGCCGATATCCAGCGTATTCATATCAGACAGGAAAACCAAGCCCGCCCCTTGCCATGCCTTCCAGGAAACCAGCTGAGGACCTAAGGGTGTAGGATCTCCTGCGTGGCTGTGTCTGGTGTGTCAGGACATCGGTGGGTACTTTGGCCTGTGTGGCCACATCTTCTCCTCGTTTCATGCTGATGTCATGCCACATCTGCCAAGGTTCTCAGTCCCCAGTCTGTCCTGTGACACACTCTCGTCCCTGTGCGGGTCTGTGGCCTCATGTGCCACTGTGTTTTCGAGCAGGGGCTGGGCGCAGTGCGGGGACTTTGACCCCGCCTGGGTTCATCCTTGATATCTGATGTTGACTCATTAATCACTGTGCCCTCAGCTCCCTGCCTCACGCTGATACGAACGAAGCCCCTTCCTTCCTGTGTCTGATTTGAGGGAGCCTTCCAGACCCTTGACTCCTCCTTGGCAGATAGCGGTGTGATTCATGGTGGATGCCTTGTCCCTGTGTTGTGGTGGGTGTGCTGCCCTTTCTGGGGACTTATTGACCCTTGGATGGCAGAGACGTCCTCTCAGGAAAAGCTGGAACCCAGCAACTGCCTTCTCTCTTGACTGTTGCTTTATGCTGGTGTTTTTTTTTTTTAATTAGGATTTGGGTGAAGATTTACAGAGTAAATTCACTTTTCATACATATGCTGTTTTTTTTTTAATCATATTTTTGTGTTTCAGATGAAAGTTTACTTGGCAGATTAGGTTCACCTTTAACAGTTTCTTTATGCCCTTGTGCCTGGGCATTTACTCGGAGGAAGATGGCATCGTTTCTCGTGTGTGTTTCTGTTTGTTTTAATTCGCTGGACGTTTTTTTTGGTGACCCAGGTCACTGTCTCTGTTCTCTAATGCTGCTATGACAGAAATACCACAAGTGGGTGGTCTTAACAAACAGAGGTTTGTTCTCTTACAGTTTGGGAGGCTAGAAGTCCAAGTTCAAAGTGCTGCCTCTCTTATTGGTCTGATAGAGCCTGGTGAGACCCCTGAGACTATGGCCCCAAGGCACCCTTCGGGTCTGGAACTGAACTCGCTCCTGTGGCTTCCAGACAAACAATAGACAGGCATATGGGGTGAACACTTACATCAGGCAGATACGTTCCTTGGAGAGATCATGGGAGAACAATGTTTGCACACGGAGACAGCTCAGGGGGCGGGAGTGCGTGGGAGAGAAGGACACTGGCAAGGGGTGACCACGGGGAGGAAGTGGGAAGGGAGCTGTTACATTGTGGGGATTGCAGTCGATGTCCAAAATGTGTATGAACTGCTTTGGGGCAAATGAATTTGCTTTGTAAACTTTCACCCAAATCACAATAAACATAAACAATAAATAAAAACGCTGCACCGAGACCTGTGACTGTCAGCCAGCCGCCTCTCTCTTGGGGCCACAGAGCCGCGGCGGCCGGGGCCTCGGCGTTATCACTGCCTCAGTCAGTGAGCGCTGCTCGAGTCGGGGAGGGCCGGCCGTGCACCTTCAGGTGTGTGACCCCTTCTCGGCAGACGTTTGCTCGTGGTGGTTCTGGAAGACGATCCTAACGTTTCCCTGTATGTCAAGTTGCTGAGGTCTGGCCTGCCGCTCACCTCCGTGGCCTGTCAGGTGGTGTGGGGACTGCGCACTTTGTGGACTGAGTGGTGGAGGGCACCCTGAGGGGCTTCCTTGCTCCTGCGGGTCGGCGGGGAGCTGCGCAGGCACATTGCAACAGAGTGGGAGTCCGGCCTGGCTTTCACACTGGGTGCCTTAGCTCCTTTGCGTGGCCGTCACCTCCCTCCCAGGGCTCAGGTTCCTCCGAGCCGAGCTGTTTTGAGGTGTCTGTTTTGGATGCATTGACACAACGACTGCAGTGATGGGCTCAAGCATAGCAAGGACTGTGAGGCTGGCGCCCACTGGGCAGCGTTTTGTTCTGTTGTCCATGGGGTCGCTCTGAGTCGGAGCTGACGCAGTGGCCCCTAACAGTAACAACCACAACATACGTTTTGGGGTCATGTGTACAATCATTTGAAAAGCTGGGCATGCCCTTTTCTTATGTTTTCATTGGAGAAAAAGGACTTAGGGTTGGGTAGATTCACTGAGCATTGGTGGCACTGGGGCATTCTGAACGTGGGTTGATATCTTTGTGTTTGTTGTTGTATTTTTAGGTCCAGAAGCTGCTTTGCATGTGCCCGGTGGATTTCCACGGGATCTTCCAGCTGGACGAAAGACGCCGGGATGCTGTCATCGCTCTGGGGGTTTTTCTCATCGAGTCTGATCTGCAGGTAGGTCTGCCTTCAATTTAAAGCGTTTCTGCAACGTAAAGGGGGAGATCCTTAGAATTTAAATCCATATTAGCTTCTTAAAAAAAAACCTAACTGCCGTCAAGTCGGATCTGACTCATAACGACCCCTCCTTGGGTTTCCGAGGCAGTATCACTAGAGAAGTAGATTGCCCAATCTTCCTTCCAAGGAGTGGCTTCTGGTTAGCTTGTATTTGCATAAAAATGTTAGAAGCATGTACCAAACCAAGTTCACTGTCATTGAGTTGATTCTGAACCACAGTGATCTGCATTGGGTCTCCAAGGCTGTCAGTCTTCACGGAAGCAAAGCCTCAGCCACACCCACTGCTGTGGAGTTGATTCCACTCACAGCGCCCCTAGAGGACAGGGTGGAACTTCCCCAGAGGGTCTCCAAAGCTGTCAGTCTTCTCAGAAACAAAGCTCAAACCACACCCACTACCATGGAGTACATTGTGACCCACAGCACCCCTAGAGGACAGAGTGGAACTGCCCCAGAAAATTTGCAAGGTTGTCAGTCTTTCCGGAAGCCAACTGCCTCATCTTTCTTCCATGGAGCAGCTTGTCGGTTCAAACTACCAACTTTTTGGTTAGTAACCAAATGCCTTAACCACTACACTATCAGAGCTCCTAGAAGCGTGTATAACTCACTGCCATCATAGCGGCCCTTCCTTGGGTTTCCGAGATGGTATCTCTATGGGAGTAGATTGCTCAGTCTTCCTTCTGAGGAGTGGCTGGTGGGTTTCAACCGCCAGCCTTCTGGTTAGTAGTCAGATCCCTTAGGTATTATGCCACCAGTGTTCCCAGTAGAAGCATGTATAAGACCTTAATAAAAGTAGGTGAGGGGAGGACAAGACAGGGTAGATGAAACAGGTGGTGCCTTAGGCTGGTTTCTCTAGAGAATCCAAATCAGTTCAGTGACTGTGTGAGTGTGTATTTATATACATGCATATGTATGCACATCTGTGTGTATATATGAATACATGCGTGTATATATATGTGTACGTATATATATATATATATATATATATATATATATATATAGAGAGAGAGAGAGAGAGAGAGTGTGTGTGTGTGTGTGTGTGTGTGTGAGAGTGAGAGAACTTGTGACATGTCTGAAAGAAAAACCATGTAGTTGTAGAGGCTGGCAAGGCCCAAGTCCGTAGGTCAGACATCAAGCTGGAGACTTCTCCTGACTCACGCAACTGCAGGGGTTGGCAGGTGACATCATAACAGGCTGCTGGCTTCAGAGGCTAACAGATCCATGGTCAGCAGGTAAAATGGAAGACTGTTGCTTCATGGCTGCGAAGGCAACAGTCCCAAGATCAGCAGCCAACACAGCAGGCTCCTGGTCCAAGTCCAGTGAGGACGAGCCAGGTGCAGGGTCTGGAGCTAGAAGCCAGAGCCCTTTCCCAGAGCTTTTCAGTATGTACTGGAAGCAGGCCGTAGCCCCAGGGACTCCCTTTCCTCTGATGGGCTGCCCCTAGCAGATCTCCTCACGAAGGTGATTGGGGATGACAACGTTGTAATGGCCAGATCACTGAGAATCGTGGCACAGGCACGTTGATGCACAACCTTAAGTAACCATCATGTGTACTTTTTTTTTTTTTAATTTTTATCATGATTTAGGTAGCAGTGTACAGAACAAATTCATTGTCCATACAGTAGTTCATACACATTATGTCTCATAACACTAACTGCAATTCCTCACCGTGTAACAGCTCCCTTCCCACTTCTTCCCCATAGTTAACCTCTTCCCTGTGTCCATCCCTCCATGCACTCCTGCCCCCTGAGCTGTCTCCCTGTGCACACACAGCCCTTTTATTCTCCCAGGATTGTTCTCTCCAAGGAGTGTATCTACGTAAGGTAAATGTTCAGCTCCTGTGTCTGTCTTTTATTTGGCTAGAAGCAGTCAGCCCCAGGGTTACAGGTGAGGAGAGACAACTCAGGGATGCCTGAAGTAGCAAGCGGGAAGAGCAGGAGAAAGGGGATTAAAAGCCAGGAAGCCAGAG
>NW_006922089.1:805923-809288 GCF_000298275.1 Orycteropus afer afer | reverse complement strand
GCTTTATCGATCGTTACATTGAATCACGCAAGCAACTGCACATACATAGATGTATTTGTCAGTTACCATCTTGACCCTTGGAGACTCCACAGACAACAGAAGGAAATGTCGCCGGGTTCCGCCCCCTTCGCTATCCTCTGTGTGCTCCAGTCCTTTGTGGTGGCCACTGCATATTGTGGTTGCTTCCAACCTGGTGGCTCACCTTCCAGCACATAGTGAAGAAGCTTCTGTTGTGGTTCCTAGGCTGCTGTTGGGAATGTACACAGCAGAACATACAGTCATGCAGCTGTCTCCAGTGTAGCTCAGTGCCATGGCTTACATCCTTGGAGTATTGTTCTGTGGTACGATGGACCTTTCACATGGCCTTTCTCACCATGGCCTTATAACGCCCACTAAACGATCGGGTGGAACTGTTCTGGTGGCCTAGTCCTGCTCTGACAGAATTATACAACAAATAGAATGGCTTGAACAAACAGGGACTTAATCCCTTACAGTTTCGGAGGCTTTAAGTCCGAGTTCAAAGTGCAAGGCTTTAGCCCCTTGACCTTGGGCTTCAGCTCTGCCTCCTGCTCCCCAGCCCACTGAAGCCAGTGGCTTTTCTTCACTCAGATGGCTGCTGGTTGCTGAGACTGACAAACCCAAGGTTGACAGGTAACAAGGCACAGTCCCAGTGTTACCAAACAATACAGCAGGCCACTAATTCAAGAATATTGAAAGACCCCAAGATCGGCAGGGCACGGCAGGCTGCTGAATTACGACACGGCTACACGCAAGGTTCAAGTGTGCCATAAGCTAGAGACCATTCCCGAAGCTGCTTCTGATTTATGGTAAGCAGACCACATCCCTAAAGCAGCTACTCAACTGCCCCAATAGATTTCTCCATAGAGTTAATTACCAATCTCATTATGGGAAGTAACTACATCCAGCTGCCCAGCCACTCATCCAGGCCCAGCCAAGTTGACACACAACCTTAATTACCACAAGGACTATGCCAATACGGTGCTTATGCACCAAGGGCATTGGGCACGTCGGTTACAAAACAAAGTGCCCAGCACCCTTGTGGGGGTGGGGCCGTGCAGTTACGGCGTGTGTAACACAAATGAAGGCATTGGTCAGTTTTGCCGTCCTGCCAGGCTTAAAATGAGCCTGTCAGTGGTAGAAAGGGGGGACCTCAGTACCCAGAAAGCAGCATCTGGGTGTAGGCATGTCTTTGGACCCGGGGTCCCTGTGCTGTGAACCTCCTTGATGCAGGAGACAGCTGTCAGTACCAGAGATGGCGCAAGGTGGCAGGTGGCAGGTGTGGCAGAGACCTGGCAGGAGCAGAACGGGGGACTGGCCGGAGGAGGGATGGCGGCCTTGCCTTCCTCGCCCTGGAGAGAGAGCTGAGTGCCACTGGGCCAAGGCTTGTGGGTAGAGTGGGGGTGGTGCCTTTGGAACACTCCCCTGAATAGGGCAGAGGCCGACCCAGCCCGAGAGACCCTAGGGGCCAAGGACCAGAGACAGCTGTGTCTGAGGCCTGGCTGCGAAGAGGCTGTCCAGGTTGACAGACGGCATCCCGAGTCGTTTCTGATCCGGAACTGTAACCTGTTGCTTCCCTGACAAACCCTATCGTGAGTATGATGTGTGAGTTCTGTGTGGCCACTGGACTGAATTTTCTAACCCAGCAGAGGAGAGAGTGTTGGGAGAGGGACGACAAGTGTCGGAGTTAGTCAGAGAGCGGGTGGGGTATGTCTGACTGCCACCTCATGCAGTCAGCCTGGGGCTGTTGATTGGTGACAACCCCCCCAGGGTGGTGGGGACGTTCATTCCCCCCTCGCCCGCTGGTCCTGTTTTCACCCTGCTCTTCCCTGCTCTTGGGAGTCGCCCATCCCCGTCAGCGCCCAGCCAGTGCCCCCGGGCTTCCTGTCTGGTCTTTCCTTCTGGTTCCTCTGCCTTGTCTTTTTTCCTTTGCATCTTACTTGCGTCATTGTTCCTCTCTAATCTTCCACATTGATCTTGTCACTCTCATCCCATATTGAACCCAGCCCAACCCACTGCCATCGAGTCGATTCCTACTCGTAGTGACCCCCATTGGGTTCCCAAGGCTATCAGTCTTTACAGAAGCATACTGCCCTGTCTTTCTTCCGTGAAGCGGCTGGTGGGTTCGAACCGCTGACCTTTTTGGTTAGCAGCCAAGTGCCTCAGCCACTGAAGCCACCAGTGTTCCTTACTGTTCTTTGTGGCCACGCAGCCTCACAGGCAGCACTCACGCTCATGGGGTTAAAGAGGGAAGTGACAGGTGACAGTTGAGGAGCGGGAACAAGTCCGGGTGCAGATCGTCAGTCAGGACAGCCGCTTTCTGGCTGTGCCACAGGCACGCTTCTCTGCAGACTCAGCCCTGCCTCGGTTTGGCTCAGCCTGACTTGCAGCCTCCCCATTGTCAGATACCTGCCTTAGGCACTGTGCCACCAGGGCACATACCCAAAAAAACCAAACCCGGTGCCATTGAGTCGATCCCCACTCATAGCTACCCCCGGTGGGTTTCCAAGGCAGTAAATCTTTTTTTTTTTCTTATTCATTCCTTCTCTTTCCTTTAGCTTTTTTATTTTATTTTATTTTACTTTTATTGCGGTGAAAATATGCACAATAAGCTACTCAACAACATAACACTTCCCCATCGACAGCTCAGGGACATTGATGACGTTTTTCATGGGGTGCCACCATTACTGTTGTCCTTTTCCAAAATACTTCACCACCATTAGCATCAAGTCAATGCCCCACAAACAGAAGCTCCCCCCCTTAACCATGAGTAATCTTTTAAACAAATACAGAAATATGTGCATATGTACGCACATATGTATATATATGCATAGTCTTTTTTTCTTTTCCAGCCTATCTAAAAATCCCCCCCCATCCCTGGTAACCAACAAAGAAAGTTTCCTTCACAAGGCAGTAAAACTTTACAAAAGTAGATTGCCCCATCTTCCTTCTGTGGAGTAGCTGGTGGCTTTGAACCGCCTACCTTCTATGTGGAACAACTATACACAGGGAGATAACAACCCTGCCAGTGGTGGAAGATTGTGGAGTTATATGTTGAGTGGCTAGTTTAGATACTAGCAGAAAATAATTTTCCCATCAGACTAATGTTGTCTGTGAGTCGAAGGCTCAGTCTGAGAGGAGGAAGGGGAAACAGGAAGGAGAAATGAAAAAAAGGAACAAGAAACAAGGAGGTTGGACGTGAACAGCAGAGTTACCCCTGAGTTCAGGAGGTCGCAGCTGTGCTGAGGATCTTAATCTGGGGTTCATGGTGGGCTCGGGGACTCTCTGAGCCCCTCAGTGTTCATAGGTTTGAATGTGTGCACACACGTACCTTCCTCTGGAGGGGC
>NW_006922089.1:804687-805441 GCF_000298275.1 Orycteropus afer afer | reverse complement strand
CAGTGGGTGTGGTTTGGGCTTTGCTTCCATGAAGACTGACAGCCTTGGAGACCGTCTGGTGCAGTTCCACTCTGTCCTCCGGGGGCGCTGTGGGTCAGAATCCACTCCAAGCTGTGGGTGTGGTTTGGGCTTTGCTTTCATGAAGGTTGACAGCCTTGGAGACCCTCTGGTCCAGTTCCTCTCAGTGCTCTAGGGGCGCTGTGAATGGAATTGACTCCAGGAAGCGGGTGTGCTTGGATTTGACGTTATCCCTGAAGATTCTTTGGGGTCATTAGGATGTGGATGGGCTTTACTTTGCTTTGGACTTAATGCTGGAAAGTGATAGGTCACACATTTCATGAGACGGGCTCTTTCTCTTTCAGCACAAGGATTCCATCATCCCTTACCTTCTGCGGCTTCTCAAAGGTCTTCCCAAAGTGTACTGGGTGGAAGAAAGCACGCCTCGGAAAGGCAGAGGTAATCCATGTCGTGTTTTACCTGAATAGAAATGTTATGTGTTCTGCGAGGATCGCATGTAGTCAGGGTCCTTCTAGCTGGCGGATCTTTGGGCTGTGGGCTGAGTTTATTCACATCCACAGCACGCTGGCCAGGGTGGTCCTGGCGGGACCAGACGGAGCTTTTCCGTTGTACTGACAGTAAGCAAGAACTCAGAGAGCTTCGGGAACCTTGTCTCGTGTCTCGTCTGCCAGCATGGGGTCACCTGCATGTCCCCAAGCCTGTGTGTACTGCTCTTGGATTGATAAGCTCACTCCTG